>NC_139656.1:6319609-6414609 GCF_951799395.1 Argentina silus | reverse complement strand
CCTCTGTTATTCTAGAGACTTACTGGGCTGTCCAGGGCAGCTGAGAGCTTTCTCCAAGTCCTCCATCGCCCCCTTCTTCTTCTTCAGCTTCTTTACAAGGGAGTCCACAGCCTTCTCCGCCCACTTCTCTTCCTCATCTCCCTGTTTCCACCCCAGCAGTCGCTTCACTGCTGGGCTGGTGAAGGAGAAGAGCGAAGTGATGGAGGTGGTGGAATGCATGATGGCTGGATGGATGGATGGATGGATGGATGGATGTAGGGGTGGACACTCACGTTAAAGGGAGGAGTGAGGGAGAATGGGGATAGAGGAATAAAATGCCAGATGGATGCTGACACCGGTAGAGGGGAAGAGAGAGAGGGGAAACAGAGGGATAGAGGAGGAGTGTGATGAGTCAATGTAAACAGAGGTTGAGGTATTTAGTTCCGCTGCGACTTCCAGAGAGTGGGGGGAACAGGAGCGTCGGTGGGAAAGCTGGAGTGCCGCCACCACGGAGCGAATCCTAAACCCTCCCTCTGTGTTGGCACAGTACAAATCTGGTCGGGCCGGAATCTGAGCCTCCTACAGGGAATGTTTTTCCTTACACAGCCAGAAGTCTGTATCAGGTTTCTATCATCTGGGAAGAGAAGCGAGAGCCGGTATTAAGTGCTAATTTCGTTGAAACAGAGCACAGGTCAGGGATATGATTCAGAGGTTAAACAGAAAAGAGAAGTTGGGATTAAGTCTGTTAGGGGCGTTTAGCCTGGGCCACTGGGCTGTGACTGCAGGAAGAAGCTGGACTCATGACAACAGCCTGACAAGAATAAAGCAAAACAAAATATACTTTCAAAATGCCTGTCATGAACAACTTCTGTTGCCCAATTTTCTTCACTGACTGTATGCATGTAATCTAAACATAATGTCAGAAGAAATAAATACAGGACAGTATGACTGTTTGTTTGGCAGTTGTACAATTGCATCCTGGGGACTTGACTACTGACAGTGCATTTTGCATAACATCCCAAGGCAGCAGTCCCAATTTCTCACAAGACAGTCCATCTTTCTTTCTTTCTTTCTTTTAATGGCCAGTATAGTAGCAACCATACAACCCCTCTTATTGTTCTGATTGATTCTCTCTGGAGAGAAAAAGCACATTGACCTTCAGGACTACCCCCCCCCACCCCCCCCACCCCCCGGCCTCTTTTTCATTGCTAATCAAATTATGACGGGATCATGAATTTATAAGATACAATGGTACCAATGCCATCCTGAGCATAGATTCAAAACAAATAGAGTAGGCCTGAGTAGTGAGGAATCACTGAGTTAATACAAACCCTTTTCTATGCATGCTAATTCTATGATCATGCCATGTCACAGGCAGGAGCCCTACTGTCTAGCCAGCTCACATCACAGGACTCGCACCGCACAGACAGCCAGGCAGGCAGGCACACAGCATGGAAACTGAGGCATTTGTATCCAGGCAGACAGGCAGGCAGGCAGGCTCTCTCTCTCTCTCTCGCCCTAAATAAGCTACTGTACAGGCAATGTAAATTGTAGAGCTAGGAGATATGGCTATGGCTTTAGGTCACAAGTCCAAAAGAGCCATGGTGGAGAGACCACTGGCAGCACCTCTCTCTCTTCTCCCTCACTCTCTCTCTCTTTCCCTTTCTCAGACAAAAGTGGATGGTCATTTACTCTTAGTGGCGAGAAATAATGTGGTTATTGTCCAGTAGAGTTGTCCAGTAGGCCTAATTTATAGAATCGTCAAGAGAATACCTGTGGTTTGAATCCCACGCTTCCCAAAAATCCCTGGTTGCTGTTTATTTTCTGTGTGAGTGAGCATGTCTGGGACATTAAATAAATTATCATCAATTTGAATCTGAATGAATCGTTATAAAAGTATGAGGACAGACACTTAAAAATGTGAAGAATGCGGAGGGAACGATTGTAAGCAGCAGGCACTTGAGGTTCATTCCTCAAGGCTGCGCGTGGCGCTCCTTGGAGAGCGAGCACATAAACTACTTTACCCCTTTTATTCACGGTAAATTACATTCAGAATTACGCCAATGAAATAAAATCAACATGACAGAAATGTGACGCCACGTATTTTCATGTAACAAAAGTATTACATTAGGTTGCCAAAAGTTCATACGCAAAGGCACATTTCAATTCGCTGCGTCTGTCAATCTGTGCTGTTCTTGTTTGAATCCTGTATGCAACTGGCGTCACTCTGTCTACGGGCTCAGATAGGCTAGGCTTAATTACCTAATGCTTTATCATCAGGACACCCCCCCCCCCCCTAAAGTAAACACACCAGTTTCCCTTTACTACTATGACTTTATTTTGTAAATGTTGAGGTCTTTCCCAGCGCTGAGCACACCTACAATGGTTTAGAGCTCAAAGGTAAACTAACACACACGCACGCACGCACGCACGCACGCACACACACACACACACACACACACACACACACACACACACACACACACACACACACACACACACACTATCACATCCCAACATCATCTCTCTAAATTGAACTGTTTCAACAATGGTGACACAGCATAGGATCCTCTGAATCATTAAAAAAACATAATCTAATAAGTAATATGTAGGTAGCATATTGCATCAATTAGGATTAAACTGAAGTTACACAAATAATGGCAAACGTCGTGTCATGTGAGCTACTAGGCCTATGTCACAATAATTATAACAACATTCCATTCACATGTTCAGACTTTCAATAAACAAACAACATACTATAAATAATCAAAACGGAACTAATTCTACACCTGAAATAATTATTATTCTTCATATTAACTGTCTCACCTTTGCTGTGATGACCAGTGTACACAGCACTGTTGTGAATGACCGGTCCGGTTTCTGTGATGTGTTCACAGTGCGCAGCTCAACTCAACGGGGAGCAGAAGGTGTGGAGCGTGTTTGCGAAGAGCCCGGAGCCTCCTCGAGCCGAGCGAGCGCCACAACCCCGGCGTCAGCCTGGCTGGAGCCGTAGCGCCTGCGTGCGAGATCCCTCCGCCTGCCCCTGGAACTTTCCCAGGATTTTAGAGATTCAGACGGGCAGCGGTGTGTCTGTGTGTGTGTGTGTGTGTGTGTGTGTGTGTGTGTGCGTACGTGTGTGCGTGCGTGTGTGTGAGAGCGAGCGAGAGAGAGAGAACAATTAAAGTGCGCGCTGCTCATTCTTGTCAGTTGCGCACCTACCACACAGGCATATATCAGCTTGTGCAACCACATATTTTAAAATTAGTTTAATAAACAAGCCTAGGCTACATAGTTGAACTCAACTCATGCTTCACTGTCATCCAGGTTTACATGTATTTACCTTTTTCCAGTCAGTCGTTGTGTTTTTCACACTGAAACATGATCATATATTGTGTAACGTGTTGTTGTATGCCTATCCGTGAACATCTGATTCAGGTTGTTGTGGAAGGGGTGTGGCAGACCGGACGTGTGGCAGGCCGTTGTGTGCAAATGCATGCATCATAATAAGGTTGCAAAAAATGTCAATAAGAGGTTTACCATTCCAATCCATGAACACTTGTTCACGTTCATGTTCCTTTCTTTCACACGGATGTATTGGAACATCAGGGATATTGGTCGTATAGCGTATGTCAATTCACAAAAATACATTAAGACTGTCTCCCTGAAAGAGTTCTAAAGCTATACTGTTCTAAAGCTATACTGGGACCTGTGATACAAGTAAAAAGGTCACAAACGAAAGGCACCTGTGCTCTTCAGTCTATAATTTGCAAACACATAACCCTTCTACGAAAACACACCTAAAGCTTCCGCCTTATTATAGGCTAAACTTTAATAAGCGCGGCAGTCTATTTATATTAAAAACGCCCTATTAGGCTATTGTTATCGATTATTGTGGCAGTCTACATAACTAGGCTTCTCTGAAGTATTTTTCATTGCGGATGAATACATTCCGTATTGTGAGTGCCGTGACTGGTCCAGTTAATGACGCAAGCCCGGCTGGCGACAGTGAGTCTAGAAGTTTGACATTTTCACAGTTTACAGCAACTGCTGTGGAACGTAACAATACTTCCAATATCAAGCGCATCCATTTCGAGGGATGCTCTCAAACCATATTTTAACAAACAGATGGATCATCCTTTGCATAGTTTTAGAGGGGGCCAGGGAACTCAGTGCGACATGATCAAGGTAGCATATGAAGCGCGCTGTGTGCGTGTGTGTGTGTGTGTGTGTGTGTGTGTGTGTGTGTGTGTGTGTTACATAGAGTAGGAGGGAGGGGGGGTCCATATGAAATTGATCAATCATCATCCCTTGATTGCATAGAATCTTAAAATGAAACAATTTCCCAAGTTATTGAATAGGATTAACATGCTCTTCAAAGATTAAAGGAGATAGAGAGACGAAAAAGACAACAAAAAAAAAGGACAGGGGAAATGACTTCCTGACTCTCATGGCTCTCTATCACTCGCGCAGTAGACAGACAGGGGACGCAAACAGGATGCGCTCCCCGGGGATCGCGGCGGCCGGCCCACGGAGACATCCGCATTATTAGCGCGAGCCCCAGCCCTGCGCCAAACCTCAGACTCGCATAAGAAAACAGTAAATTACGGGGAGACTTCATTTATTCAACCACAAGAACTCTCTGTGGAGACTTTTCTGAAGTCCTCCTAATATGACATGATAGGCAGGAAAAAAAGACAATAGGAACATTTTGAGAAGTCAAATAAACTGCACCAAGCCAAGAGTCTGTATGTAGAATATGTAGACAGTTGTGAATTCCACAGGCTCAATGTTCTAAACTGAACTCGGACAACATGATGCCTTTATTATACTGGCTATGATAGTGTCAATGGAGCTTGTAAACTGGTACCTCCCAGCTTTTCCATCACAATGGGATGGTTGCTGTAGGGCTTGCAATTGCAATTGTAATAACATGACTTACCCATGAACAGCAAATTTGGAATAAGTGTTGCGCATTCATGTGTTGACCTTGTCAGTTTACACAGCATATGATACAGGAATGAAGACTAAGAAATATTTAATCAGTATTTTTCTTTATTTGGTTCAAGTTGTCCAGTCCATCTTCAGCCATATGCATACAATCCAATAAGTCTATGATACGGTCCCTCCACTACAAACATCTGACTGAAAATGGCATTTCAGTTTCACCTGGCCAAATCATAATAACAAAAATAACCCAAACTAATATATATGATCCCTTCACAATTCACTACATTGTCAATATCTTGTTTCCCCGAAACTATTCGATTTGACACAACACAAAAAATGAGTAACATGGTACATGGATTGACATACAGTGTACGTGCTGGGAACCGTGGCAACGGCAATTCGCGTGTAACCATGGACACCATAAACTGCTCAGAACCTAACAATGGGCGGGACCACCAGGAACGGTCAATCATTTCTCGCACCAATGACAACATTCAAAAGTACAAAGAGCTTCTTGTTGATTACAGAGGTTGACAACCAACAGTGTACAGTAATTCTGTCCAATCAGGGGCCTCATTGCCTCCAATCGCAGACTGTCTCTGTGAAGGGGTTGGCTGATTGGCTTAGTCAGTCTTGTGTGGGGACTCCAGTTTCCAGGCACCGGTGATGTAACGTAGGCGGATGAACACCAGGTCTCGACCCATCTGCAGCCAGCTCCACACTGGCACCAGCTTGGACCCTGAGAAACCAAAAATACAGTACATTTAGTCAGTTATATTTCTGTGACATTGCAGTGTTGAACAGAGCCGAGACAACCCAGCCCAGCTTTAGTAGATACCCTCTCCCTGAATGATTTTCATTGAGGGTTTCTAAATGAGCAAACCATACATAGGCATGTGAAAACTCACCTTCTATCTCTGTCCAGTTGACAGCCACCTCTGCTATGGGGATTCTAAAGCACTGGGCGATATACAGGAGCTCCACATCAAAGGCCCTGAGGTAGAACAGAAAGTGATTTTCAACTCAAGTTTTAACAACATTCACTATGACAGGATTACAAACGAAAACAGTCTCCAATGATCTCGCGCGCACACACACACACACACACACACACACACACACACACACACACACACACACACACACACACACACACACACACACACAATACTTGCTTTCATACTGTAGTGTGCCAAGAACAAGGGTGTAAAACAAAGCCACCATCCAGTCATTGTTTGTATAGGGTGTGTGTGATGTTGTAAGGTGAGACTGTACCAGCGCTCCACATGCATAGAGGAGAAGGTCTTCAAGGCAGCCTCACGGGTGAAGAGCTTGAAGCCACACTGTGTATCCTTGATTCCCCGCACACAGAAGAACCACACCAGGAAGTGGAACCCGTACATCAGGAACGTTCTGAACACGGACCGCTACCATGGAGACACAAATGAAACAGGCAGTTTATACTATCAATCTACGCGCAATACCAACATGTCAGTTTGTTAGGCTTATTGGCCACACACACACACACAGACAGACATAAACAGACAGCCGGACACAAAGACCAATAGACTGAGACAGACACAGAGAGACAGACACAGAGACCAATAGACTGAGACAGACACAGAGAGACAGACACAGAGACCAATAGACTGAGACAGACACAGAGAGACAGACACAGAGACCAATAGACTGAGACACAGATGGACTAACAGGTCAACCGATCGACAGACAGACAGACAGACAGACAGACAGACGCGAGTACCTGAGCGACTGCTTCGTGCTCCAGGTGTGCTCTGGACCCACAGGATATGGCCATGTTCTCCTGTAACACACAGACAGGCTCCATAAGAATGGCAGGAGGGCAACTTCACATTTACATCATCTACATTGCTCTTGTGCAACAGGTGAAATACACAAGGCAAAACAACAAAAAGGTGAAAGCCCTGTGCACAGCTGTGCAATCTCCTCATGGTGCTGATTCCAGCAGGAATAACTCAGCATCAAAAAAACAAAGAGATATTACACACTTGAATGACCATGACAGAACATAGATTAAGAACATTGATTGAACTACAGTACGCGTTTTCGCTTCGTCAAGTTTGCTCTGACAAAGTCAAGCACACAGGTGTCTCATAAACACACCGGTTTAGGGTTGACGTTGTGAAGGCCGGCCTCCACCTTCTCAATGTCAGCAAACTTTGTAGCTCCATCAGCATCTGCCATTAAGATGAGCTTCCCTCGAGAGCTCAGAGTGCCCTGAGAGTGAGAGTGAGAGAGAGAGAGAGAGAGAGAGAGAGAGAGAGAGAGAGAGACACACACTTTGACTTTTTGACGCGAGAGGGAGAGAGATGTTGAGGACACATTGTTTTCGAAACATGAGATTGCTATTTTCATACCAATAAAGCTCATTCGAATTAAACAGTTAGAATTGCGCACGTCTCTCACCATCCTCACAGCCCCGCCCTTCCCTCTGTTTTTCACCAGCGTCAGGACCCTCACTTTGTCTGCTCCATACTTCTGGCTGTACTTTAAGGCAACCTGGGAAGACAAGACACACAAACACATTAAACATCATCTCATTAAACACATATTTTCATACAATATGACACCAACACTATTCTTATTAAAGTGATGTCTGACATTTGGATATTTTAACTTGTTTATCACCATTGAAAAGGATGCCAGAACCTACGTAACAGTCTGTATTGAGCAATGCTATTTCTGAGAAACAGGGTACCTCTGTGGTTTTGTCTTTACTGCCATCGTCGACGACAATGACCTCATAGGTAAACAATGGATGCTGCTTCTGTGCGGAGGAATGAGTGGATGTGAGATGAATGTTCCTTGGTACAAAACCTTTCATTTACAACACCGCCACCTGCTGGCCACTTCAAACACTGAAGGAAGCGAGGACAGATCATATACATATTAAAGAGCTGTTACAGGATTTTGTGTACATTTTCAGCCACTAGTTCTAAAATTAGCGTTCATGAGACAAAAACGGGTCTCTGTTTTACCTGATTGGACAGAGAAGGGCAAAATGTACTTTGCAAAAGTTTGTTGGCCTTAAACTTAGGTCTGTGTATATATCATGAACCATGCAATAACTCTTAAAGCAAACATTTTACGTAAATAATTAGTGACAACAATCCTGCAGCATCTCTTTAACAAGGGGCAGATGGATGCTTCAAATAGCCTCAAAACAGTTTTCCCAACCTGAAGGTGAGAAGAACACGAACCTGTCTGTTCTCTAAGTATTCCATAGCTTCTTCCATCATCACAGGCACTGAAACGACATACACATTCCTGTTGTTCAACATGTGTCCTGCTACTGTAGTCACAAGTTATTTGATTACAATGTCTGGGAACCAGGTTGGGTCAAATGCAAAGAAGCAAACTGTCACTTGGAATTGAACCTGCCTAATACCAAGTCTAGGCTAATGTTGGGGATGTTTAATCCACTTTGAAGGTCTCAAACAATTAGGTGAAGACATAAAAGAAAGAGTAGTTTGTTAGCCATTTTCCTGGATGTTCACTTATCCAGTGACGTACCCTAATTGACTGGAATAAAACACTGCCCGAAAGACAAGGTGACAGACCAAACAGGTTTGGCAAAGCTTTAGCTTTACAGCAATGTGTAGCGATTACTGTAGTTGGGACGGGGATTCATCACTCACATCGGAGTTCTTCGTTGTAGGACGGGACCACCACAGAGAGCTCTCGGGAGTGAGGGTCGTGTAGGCTGGGGAAGGGCTCCTTCTCTCCTGCGGTGGTAAGGAAGTATTTCTCCTTCTCATGGCGTGTCAGGTCCACCATGCTGGCACTAAGATGTGCAACTACGAGAACCTGAAGAGAATCAGAATGGGATTGAGATGAATTAGCAAAATGAAAATGTAAAACATATGATGCCAAGTCATTCAGCCTCAGTGTAAACACAAATACATTAGATATTATATGAGATAGTGCGTGAATGGGTCTTTCTCATTCAGAATGCTCACAAAGCTGTCTCCTGTCAATGGAATAACAATGACTGCCACAGAGTCATCTTGGACTAAACATCTCTCTCTCTCTCTCTCTCTCACTCACACACACACACACACACACACACACACACACACACACACACACACACACACACACACACACACACACACACACACACACACACACACACACACACACACACACACACACACACACACACACACACACAATAACCACTATGGAAATTAAATACTGACTAATACATACCACAATCAGACCTGCCGCTGCCAATGCGACCAAACACTGAATCAATTCACATAGGCAATCCATGATCCATTCCCCAGTACACACACACTAAACTACAGTCAGTAACTGGCTGGAGTGGCTAGCTGTAGCAGCTAGCTAGCTTGCAAACTTGTACTGTTCCGTCCTCGACGTCTCTCACACAACCGCTGTTAGGGGACCGAGTAAGGAGGGTGTTTTGAAGTTACAACAGAAAACCATGGCCGGTTTGCATTGAACTTTCCTGCTTCCACTCACAGAGAAACACCTACGCGGAAGTATCTCCACAAGGAACTACATCATCAAATTGATGCAAGAGAGCCCAAATCAATTGCACGCGTTTACATCGAAAGACACTGCGACCCCTACTGTCCGGGAGTCCTCATACATAATCGTCAATGTACTAGTAAAGTCAATGGATATGAGAAAAGGTGTTTTAGGACCATAGCATATCTGCCTAAATTGCATATTTTAACTAAATGTTTAAACATATCTATAGAATGAGCCGTCTGTCGAAATGAACCTGCGGCTTCCGTTCTGACGTCAGAACATCGTTCGAAATCACGTGGTTAATCAAAACATCATGGCGGCTGGATTCAAGTAAGTGTGCATGCTTCAGTAATAAAATAATCCACAGTAATAATTTATTTGTCAAGGACACTTAGCTTTGACAGATATGATTTGCTATCTCTGTCTGCTCGCTCAAGGAGAATTGGTGTTTTCCTGACAGCGTGGGTTATGCATGACATGTAGTCCATTCAACAAGCCACAGATTCAAGAAATGCAATCATATTATCATCAAATGCCCCATCAGGTCTCCATCACATTCTAGTCGATTCATTGCACACTTTAATTTAGTGAGCTAGTAGCTAAGTAACCTCACTTCCTTTACATCCACAGAACTGCCGAGCCCCTGGAATATCACAGGAGTTTTCTGGTTAGTAGTTGAAGTCATAACAGTTTAACACTTGTTTTTTTAATTTTATTATATTGAACTGAACACCTTCGCAGCATGGATATGAATTCCTGCATAATAAACGCAGAATTATTCTCTGTAGAAAGAAAACTGTCGGCCTGATGGAAGGGAACTGGGGGAATTCAGAACCACAACATTGAATATAGGTGAGCATAAGTATTTACACTGTAAGCTATAACATCATATGAGTCAGTAATGCGTGTAGTTCGCAAAGTTCTTGTTTTGTTGTTAACTTTGTCAATTCTTTCTTTTCCGTCACTGTCTTTCTTTCTAGGCTCTATATCCACAGCAGATGGCTCAGCCTTGGTGAAAGTTGGGAACACCACTGTCATGTGTGGCATTAAAGCGGTAACTGATAAACACTCCACTCTCTCCTTCCTCAATGAACAACCCAGCCAAAGCAGAGCCTTGATGAGGATTACAGCAGTTTAACTGATTTCACATTTTCTTTCTTGAAGGAACTGGCAAACCCATCGGTGGATGCGCCCAATAAAGGTTACATTGGTGAGTGTTTACTGTTTAGAGTATGTTCAATGGAAGATCAATGCACCGGATAAGTGTGACCTCTGTGTGACCCCTGGAGTGTTTGTGTGTGTTTCAGTGCCCAATGTGGACCTGCCACCGCTGTGTTCCTCAAGGTTCCGCCCAGGGCCGCCAGGAGAGCAGGCCCAGGCCGCCAGCCAGTTCATCGCTGATATCATTGAGAGGTGACACAGGCCTTTTTGTCTAGCTCTGGCTTCAGTTCGGTTTAATAGAACATTAATGACATAACCAGCGTTTTGACTTTGCATTATAGCTCTGACGTGATACAGAAAGAAGAACTGTGTATTCAAAAAGGAAAGGTAAAGTTATTTCTTGCAACACGATTATCTGACCTACTGTACGTCGATATTGTCATATGATTTGGATTTTGCAATATTGCAATATGATTCTGGTTCTCAGCTCTGCTGGGTTCTGTACTGTGACCTCATGTGTCTGGACTACGATGGAAACCTGTTGGATGTCTGTATCATTGCCCTGCTGGCTGCTCTGAAGAACGGTAAGTACTGTCTGCTTTTCATTGTGCTACTTTTTCCCATCTCAGAGAATCATAGGGCTGTGATCAGCACAGCGTAAAGGAATAGTCTTGTCTGATAATGATAATGTACACAAAATAAATATAGTACAGGGTTGGGAAGAATTCCTTTTTAATTCCATCAGTTCTGGGAGTGAATTGAATTCCAATTCGGTAATTGAAAAAGAGGCATTCATTTTCAATTACTTTTCAATACATTGAGGTACACTGTATGTTCCCCGTATGTTCTTTACATTCTTCTGTAAATTGAAGATAAAAAGCATTCGGAATTGAATTGGAGTTTCAAAACACTTCCTGAATTGATGGAATTGAAAAGGAATTCGCCCCAATCCTGAAAGTGTTCCTCATTCTGACCTTACTATTCAGGAAAAATAATGTATTGCTTAGTTTGCATAGTAAATATTCCCCCCTGTGTTACACAGCACAACTTCCAGAGGTCACCTTCAACAAAGATACAGATGTGCCCGTGGTGAATATGGAGAAGAGGAGTGGTCTAAATATTCACAAACATCCTGTGGGCGCCACTTTTGCTGTGTTTGACGAGTGTGTTTCTATCCATCATTCTCTCTCAATGATATATTCAGTTTCATCGCACATTCATTGATTTTCACTGAGTGGCTTTTCATACCTATAAGGATAACCACCACAGTAAAGCCTATAATGACAACATATTCTGCTTTGAAGATGAGTGGGTTGGGTCCTCACCATTGTTTTTAGATTTTTTAAACTATATTCCACACAAACGTTCTTTACTATATCAAACATCTTCAGATTAGTGCAGATTGGGTATAGAATGCTAGTATAGACTATTGAAATGCCTTATGTATGTAAGTATGTATGCATGTAACCATGCTCTCTTGTGTGTGTAGCTCCATAATGATTGTGGACCCCACGGCTGAGGAGGAGAGCCTGTCCACAGCCAAAATCACTGTGGTAACGGACGAGGAGGGCCGTCTCTGTTCCCTCCAGAAACCAGGTCAGAGAAGCACCCCCAGTCCCAAATGAACCCCAACCTCTAGACTGCCCTCGCCCCTGTCTCAAATCAACACCTCCCCTATCTCAGACAGTCCCAACCCCAAGGCAAATCCACCCCTTAACCTAAACCAACCCACCTATAGTTAGCCCCTGCCGTAAGATACACAGGACTGTCAAAAAGTATCTTATGTCAAAGTTCTGTGGTCAACTGTTGTTGCTATCCCCTCTTTTCTCCCAGGTGGAACCTCGTTATCAGGTGAGAAGTTGCAGGACTGCATCAGCCGTGCCACGACGCGACACAGAGAGGTCAGCAAACTCATCGACAAGGTCATACAGAGCACCAAGACGGCAGAATGAAGACACACACAACACATTTTTTTCTCTAAAAGTTGTATTTTCCACTGTCAATATATATTTTCTTTTTTATCACAATAAAACTGCTGACAAAGACCATTTACAAAAAAATTCTGCCTCAGTGTCCAGAAATGTCTCCCACACACACCTGATTTCTCATAAGAATATACACTTGACTCCCCCACTGGTACAAGGAAATGTCTTTAAAATGTGCTGTATAAATGTTGGGACAATGACTCCTCTATTGTGACTGTGTTGTCCAATCAGAGAATAGCCTTCCCACAGACTGAAAGGCTGCCCCTGGACACTGATCTAAGGTCAGTTTTCAATTTTCTCTCCTATTGGTTAAGGTTAGGATTGTGTGAGGATAAGCTGACCCTAGACCTGTGCTTACAGGCACCTTCTACCTGGAGCAACCAAGCGGATACAGGAGGATCAGGCACGTTCATGAGGAGTCCTCTGAGTGTGTGCGTTATCTGTCCACGCTGTTTGGGCCAAAAGGGCCTCCGTAAAGGAGACAGTGTCAGGAAGAGCAGGAACAGCATACCAGTAGGAAGCCCCTACCTACATCAAGAACCATCTTAATTTTCTAACTCATTTCAAAAATATGAGGTTCTTTTTACATGTAGGTTCGATGTTCTAAAAATCCTTGTTCTATGGTGGACATCTCATGGCTCTTCCCAAACCCAACAGCCGTTACATACATTTAATTTCATCATCTCTCAGCTACAAAAGGACAAACAAAGTCTTTTTTTGACTGTAGTCTCCACAGTGAGTGAGTCACAGACAAAGCACAGTATGGATCACTCATGTCTTCATGATGGGGGTAGTTTGTTGGGTGTGTAAGGGGAGAGGTGGATAGGGATTGTTTATCTCCATGATAAGGGGAGGAGCAATAGCGTGCTCCTCTTTTTCTTGGTGGTTGGCTGACGGGTAGTTTTGTGTCTGTGTGTGTGTGTGTGTGTGTGTGTGTGTGTGTAAGGGGGTTTGTCATGATTTTGGGAGTGGCTGGGGCGTGCTCCTCTTCCTCTTACTTCTTGGTTGGTTGGCGGTATGTTGCCGTGGCGACGCCCCCTGAGGGACCGCCGGCCCCATAGCCATTTGCTGCTGCTGCATTTGGTGCTGCAAGAATTGAAACTGTCAGAGAAAGAGAGAGAGAGAGAGAGAGATATTAATACAATATCAGAGTGATACTAATGGGTAACACTTCAACTGAACCTTCCATCGTAACAGCAATGGATACCTGAATGTCTCTGCGTTGTTACCATGGCTTTCTTACCATGTAAGCCTAAGCATGCCCTTTTGACACCAGTCAGCAAGCTTTGTGACTGACGGAGGGTTCAGGAATAGTGTTACCCATTCTCTCAGTACAAGGCATAGTGTGAGTGTACACAGTCCATGGGTGCTATGGGTTAGTAAAGCTGAGATGAAGCTTGGTATGAGGTAAGGAGAGAGAGAGAGAGAGAGAGAGGGGGGGGGGGGGGGTCGAGGAGGAGAGAGACGGGGAGGAGTGGTTAAAGGGTGCAGCAGGGAAGGAAGGGGGAGTGCTTCAAGCAGCACCAGTGGCACAGGATGTCAACCGCTCTTTGGGACAGCTGACCTGGAAACAAAAAAGTCATCATCAACTGTGACCCTGGCAACAACAACCACGCTGCGTAGAAACCATGCTTTCTGTTCTGAAGCATAGGATGTAGCCTAAAGTAAGTCAGCAACTTCAACGCAAATTGTGGCTTTTCTGTTCAGTGCAAGTCTGCGTTATTGTGTTTGAAAGGCAAGATTAGATAACTATGATATAAATACAAATAAATGCATCATAATGCTTTATGTAATATATATATATTTTCATGAAATCTGACAGAAACATTCCAAGCGCTCAAGTGCTGTTTTGTTGTTTGTAAAAGCAGGTTAAAAAAAAAAAACATGCCTTCAAATTCAGAAACTGTTAGTTACATGTGTTGGAAGTGCCACAAACTCTACTTGAGTGCTATTTCTAGGTCAAACAGACGAATGAACCAAACAAACAACAGAAGATGGAGTTGATGATGGGGGAGGGGGGGTCAATGTGAGCAAAGAATGGTCCTACAGCAGAGGAACAACTCCTGAAGGGAAGGAGATAGCTCCCATCACTGTTTGATGAAAACACCACTCTAGATATGCTGTGGCTCATATCTGAGGGGAGATACTATCTGTAGCAATATGTGTATACTGCAGGCTAATTAATGCATTGCTTGGATCTGTGGCAACTGCAGAATCTAGCCCAATGGTAGATATAAAGAGAGGTACATATATACTGCAGGTATATGTGTATATATATAGATGTTAAAGTTGCTGCATTACTTGGATATGTGGCTGGTGCTGCTGTTGAAGCCTTGGAGAGGGCAGGGGGGGCCCAGACCCGTCCAGCCCACAGCCCAACTGGGATAGCACTACGGGGGAGGGAGAAGGAGAGGGGGAGGGAATGGAGGGGGTAGAGGGAGACGGACAGAGGGAAGCGGCAAGGGAGCGGAGAGTTTGGAGAAGTGGAGGAGGAGGAGCAAAGGAAAGAGGTAGAAGGAGGTTATAGGTGTAAAGGAGGGGAAGGCAGAACGAAGAGACGCAAGAGCAGGGAAGGAGGGAGAGAAGAGAGGGGAAGAGAGCACATGAGTGAGGGAGGAATGTGGAGAGGAATAGGCAGCATTAAGCAGGTGGGGTAGGACAAGTGGATGGGTGAAAGAAGAGGAGGAGGAGGAGAGTTGGGGGAGAAGGCAGGCAGGCAGGCGCAGGAGACGGAGGGAAATAAAAGAAGGGTAGGGGGAAACAACAGAAACAAAGAAAAGAGAGTATGTAGCAGAGGAAGTGGGGGAAGTGGAGTTTCACCTGGAAGTGGTTACTCTACAAACACTACAGTGACTGGACTGATGCTTTACTGGAGTACTTAGATATTAGGTTTAGTAAGAGACACTATGAGATCTATGAGAGAGTAGATACAATAGTAAATACATTAGTAAAACTAACTTGGTTAGTATCAGTTAGAGACACGGTGTCAACTAAATGTTCAGATGTTATGTGAGTGAGTGTGTGGCATTGTGTGTGTGTACACATGGGTGTGTGTTTGTTTCGGAAAGAGACAGAGTGTGTGTGTGTGTGTGTGTGTGTGTGTGGTGTGTGTGTGTGTGTGTGTGTGTGTGTGTGTGTGTGTGTGTGTCCTACCTGCTGCCTGTGGAGACATGAACCCTCCTACTCCAGTCAGGTTGATGACGGCAGTCTGTTGAGTCCCCAGGCCCTGGTCTAACCCCTGGTCACCCTGAAAAAAGGTCACCATTACAGGGACGTCCACCACCGTCATCGATCATCATGTAGAACGTGTGAACGCAACTCTTACGTGTGTGTGTGTGTTTGTGTGTGTGTGTGTGTGTCTCACCGTCTCCCCCTGCTGCTGAGGGCTGGAGGTGGCTGACTGACTCTGTTGAGGAGAGAACTGGGACAACTGCTGCTGCTGCAGAGAGTTAAAGATCAGAGGACCAGTAGGGATCTAGACAGGAGGAGAGACGGGGAGAGGAGGAGGAGGAGGAGGAGGAGGAGGGAGGACGGAGGGAGAGACAGGGGTGAGGGAGAGGAGAGGTAGACGAAGGAATGAGGCGCAGATACGCAGAAAGGGCAAGAGGAGGAGGAGGGGGAGGAGGAGAGGACGTTAACAGACCTACACCGACACGGGTTACCCATGAACAACTTGAGCAATTGGACCATTTCAGTATTGGGAGAAACAACATTGGAGCACTCAAAAATAATCGGAAAACATGTATTCCAGGTGGCTGTACACAGGTATAGGAGGTGGATGAGGACGGATGTTTCGACATCTTATGACAGAGGGGTAGATAGATGTCTTACCTGCAGCAGGTTGAGCGGTCTTAGGGCCGCGCTGCTGTTTAGTCCAAAGGGACTCCCTGTACAACATACAAAATGCACACACACACACACACACACACACGTCAATCACTATGCAATCATGTGTGTACTATTCACCCAGGGAAACCATGTCGCTGCATGGTGTAACATGGGACTGGTGTGACTGTCATCCTGATAGTAATGTTTCCGTCTGTATGGTGAGCTGAATTGTGTGTGTGTGTGTGTGTGTGCTACCTGTCTGTGTTGTGGGCTGCATGGTAGGCAGGGCACCTGACATCAGTCCTCCAGGTGGAAGGATTCCACTCAGGTTGAGGCCTGGACCCAGCATAGGGTTAGAACCGCTCAGCAGGGTCTGTGGACTGCTGGGCAAACGCACGCACGCACGCACGCACACACACACACACACACACACACACACACACACACGCACACGCACACGCACACGCACACGCACACGCACATCATAAGAAATGTCTTAATGAAACGTGCATAATTGAAAGAGTTATTGAGAGGTGTATTCACATCACATTCTCTAGAATAAGATGTAAAGAGAGAGAGGGAGAGAGAGAGAGGGGGGGGGGGGGGAGAGAGAGAGGGGGAGAGAGAGAGAGAGGGGGGGGGGGGAGAGAGAGAAAAGATGGAGAACGACAAAGAAAACAAAAAGAGAATGTCTGGGATCCAAAGAGAGATTGCGCTCTCACCAGACTGATCCCACCACGTTGATAAAGTTGAGGCCAGCAGGGTTGGCCATGACCTGAGAAGACGTAGTCCCCGTAGTGATGGAGGTGCCCATGGTGGGTAAGGGGATGGTCATGACGGGCAGAGCCTGGCCCAGGGCCAGCTGCTGCTGGGCGAAGGGGGCCAGGAGGGTGGGCTGGGACTGGGGCTGGAGCAAGGGAGGGTCTGGAGGGGTCACCGAGAGAGGGGCGCTGAGGGAGAGGGATTCAATGGGGTGCGGTGTGGAGCAGGGCGTGTTGGTAGGAGTAGGGGTGGACGGCTTGGGGGTGCCCGATCCTGAGCGAGAGAGAAGAAAAGCCGGTTAAAAGAGATTAGGAGAAGAAGAGGGCAGAAGAGTGCACAGTATCCATAGCAGAGAATGGACAGGGGGATTATACAGTATGAAGTCTCTTGAGTGTAAACAAACTAGTTCTTGAGATGAATGGAAGCTTGAAGCATAAAAGCGCAATGCTTTTAACTGTTGAGGACCCAATGTGTTCATATTCCAATTATATCTGTTTAATTGTACCAACTGAATCAATGCCCGGTCTAAAGAGGCCAGTGTATGTACTCACTCTGAGTGGAGCCCATGGGGGAGAGGGCTGCAGGGGACAGCAGGCCCACCTGGCCCAGCTCCAGGGAGTGTTTCCGGGTCAGGGACAGGCCCTTGGTTGGCGGGGGCGTAGGACACTTTAGCAGGGCGCTGGTGGCCTGTGAGCTGTAGAGGTTACCTGGAGACACGGGTGACAGGAGATGACAGAAGTTAGCAGGGGGAGAGAACAGGGTCTGGCTGGAGGGCTTGTTTCAGGACTGTGCCTCAGACCAGACATGCTGCTGAGAGAGAGGATGTTACCTGAGGAGCTGGTGCCTGATCCGGAGGGCAGTTTGATGGGGGGAGGCCGGTGCTTCACCCCCTTCCCCAACACAGACGATGACTGGACCAGCGCAGAGAAACCATCAGCCTGAGGATATCCATAAACATGTCGTGCATCAACAACATACAACTGTCATCTATAATCAATACCACAGATGACTGATATAGAGAAGAAAACTATCCTCAATGTTGGCACCAAATGTTTCATTTGAATACAATTCTAATTTAAATTCTTAGTGGAATCTATTGTGATACTCTGTGAAAGAGAATTTGTTGAAATCAGCTAAATGGAGACATTCAGCGAATGACAATGTGTAAAAAACGACCATGAACGTGAAACCACTTTAGTCTTTGAGCTGAATTGAGGTTGGGCTGTACTCACCTCAGTCTCTCTGTTGGGGGAGAGCTGGCTCTGTCCCACAGTGCCTGAGTTATGGGACATCTTCACCTGGCACTTCACATCCCTCTCATACACACCTTTATACTGGGTAAGAAACCTACAACACACCACATACAGTATACCTATAACATAACACACATTCACCACATCTCCCTCATTCAACCCCCTTATACTGCATAATATACCTGAAACACAGCACCACAGTACAGGTATCTCATCTCTATACTCTCCTTAAACAGTATACTTCTGGATGTGTTGGTATGACTGTTGTACATGGATTTTACTTACCGATCTGCGTCTATCTTTGAGCCAATGAGGAAACTGGTGGCAAGAGAGAAGAAGTAAAACAAAGTAAAAATTCAGTTGAAGTTTGAACAATGTATGGCCTGTGCTGTCCTCCTATGGACAGACACACACACTGACAGACACAGACACAGACACACATTGCCCTTACGTTGGGTGTATGAGGTGTAGGTCTGTGCTCTCATCCTCATTTTTGGGTTCTTTGGCACAGTAGATCTTGCCGTACACCAGAGGGTCTCCCACAGACTGGAAGATGGACACCTTGGTCCTCTGGGCCTGACCTCCCACCTCACACTCAAATGTGTAGTCATCTATCACCTCCTGTTGGGGGGGGGGGGGGGGGTCAGCAGGGTGCAATGTTATACAATGAATGTAGACCAGAGATCACATGACCAATTTTGCGACTTAAGATTTTGCGGCAATTCTGTTGCTCAGAGCGGAGAATGGCATGGGAAATTACCTTTAAATTCTGCTCTGCCCAGATGGTAGTTGCAAAACGGCAAGGGGGAAAATAGAGCACTATCCACTTAGGGTTCTAAAGCTTGAAAATCTCCATTCTGAGGAAGCGTTTCAGCGAATGTTTATTCTCAGCCAACCAATGACCTTTAAACCATAGACTTAATGTACTCTCAACACGCCTCTAGTTGGCGGGGAAAACGACACTCAATTCTAATTGGATTTAATTCTAATTTTAGCTAGTCCTTACCTCATTGCACTACTGCGTATTTGTATTCTGCATTGTCAAGGAACCGAGCCCAAGAATTTTACTCCCTGCACTCGTGTCTGAGACGTAACAAATAAACTTGAAACTTGACTATCAACACTAGCTGTAAATCATAACAAGAACACAAGACAGTTGTGGAGCAGTGTGAGCAAGATCACCGGCTACAAGCAGGCTAACAACCCACAAATGGCTGGTGATCTGGACAGGGCCAACGAGTTGAACCAGTTCTTCAACAGGTTTGACTCAGGGATCATTATCTCCCTCCCCCCAGCTACACCCCTCTCCCTGCCCTGTCTGGACCCATTCACACCTCTCACCTACCCCTTTGTCCCATCTAGTACCCTCTCCCTTCCCTCTCCAGCCCCTCTGACTCCATTCACACACTTTGGCGTGTGCAGGACTCTGCTGTTCAACCAGTCAGTGGTGGCCAGCGCAGTGCTGTACGCGGTGGTATGCTAGGGGGGCAGCATCAAGGAAGGTGACACCAAGAGGCTGAACAAGCTTATTAGAAAAGCTGGTTCTGTCCTCTGTGTCACCCTGGACACTGTGAAGGAGGTGGCCAATAGGAGGATGAGGACCAAACTCCTGGCCATCATGGACAATCCCTCCCATCCCCTACATGACACTGTGGCAGAGCTGAGAAGCTCTGATCGGGGATCAATAAAGTACCTATCTATCTATCTATCTATCTATCTATCTATCTATCTATCTATCTATCTAGAATTGCTAAATTGTGACTTGGTCCCATCTCTGGTACAGACAGAAATAGTGTTGTTTCTGGGACAGACATCTCTGCCATACAGAATATGGAATCTGCAACTAGTTTTATTTGAGATTGTAGTGGTCATGCTTGTGTTTGTTAGGGTTGGGCAGGTATACAGTATTACCGAGTGAATAAGGTATTTCAGCTTACACCGGTTTATTTCTGTTCATACCTCCCATACCAACTCCACCTGTATTTTTTGATTATCATACCCACCAACGTTTGTTTAATAAACATCTTCCAAATTAAACTAGAACACAAGCATCACAAGGCATGATCAATAATTTTTGTTTGAGGGCAAGGGATGGAGGGGGACATAAATCTGACTTTTGGGCTGGTAACCATGGCCAGAGAGAGAGAAACTACTTGCCGTAGATTTGCTACACGTTCTAGTCACGTTGAAAGTCCGCTAAAAGGTATTACTGTATACCAGGGTATTTTAGAGGGAAGGTATACTGGTTTAAGAATTCTAATACCAGCCCAAGCCTCGTGTATGTTAAACCCCAGTCGTACCTCTGCAGGCCAGACAGTAGGCTGGGAATCCTCCAGCTTCACTGACTTCTCCACCACAGCATACTTCTCCACCTAGGACAAAAACAGATGAATGATGCATCTATGATGAACAACCATTTCAGGGCATTCATCTATGTAGAAGGCCTACTTTGAATTAATATTTGAACACATGTGTGTGTATTGGACAGAGGTAAGAAGTAACTTACATCAATCTCCTTTGGGACACTGAGTTGGCAGTTGCTCTGTTTCCACATGTCTACACACTGCATTTGAGGGAGCAAGCAGAGAATGATGGGGAGGGAAAAAGGGGGAAGAAAAGAGAGGGAAAAGTGAGAAAGAGGGGAGACATTGGGAAAGGAGAACCATCACAATGTAGTGTAATACATTTCCCCTACGGCATGTGTACAGTATGTGTCAATGTGCTTGTGGTAAATAAGTAGAGGTTACTGAAACGTACGTTTCCGGCCTTGGAGATCTTGAGGTCTATCGAGGGGGCGGGTTTCCTCTCCTTCCGCCTCTGTAGGTAGTCATAGAGACGCAGCTGAGGGGGCGTGGGCAGGTGGGCCAGCTCCTGCTGTCTGTTCAACGCTGCCCGAGAGTGCCTCTTAAAACACCTGAGACACACAGACAGGTTAGCTTAGCATAGCATGTGAGTATGTGTATGAGGGCTGCTTAAAGCAGCAGGAGAACAGAGATATATAACAAGTTAATTCAGGGTATATGTAGGTGTACCGTTTCATGGAGCGTGTGTTCATCTTCTGTTTGTTGTAGAGCAGGCGGTTGGCCGTACAGGTGACAGAGATAGAGGGGTCCAGACACAGAGGCTCAGCTGTGGCCAAGATCAACTGACTCTCCAACTGGAGCTTGTCATCCTACAGGAGATGAGAAGATTCCTTAGACAATACCATGGAAGTCTATCATAGAAGTAAAGCTCACTGAAGAGACATGGGGAGAAGATATTTTAGGGAGAAAAGGAGGACAGGGTCGAAATATATATATGAGAGGGTGGAGAGAGGACAGAGGGAGGGTGAGGGGTGGAGGGTGGAGACAACACATCTAACATTCTGTTTCCAAGGAGGTAATGGAAATATGAGAGTAGGGGTGCAGTAGCCAGGTTTCCCCGACTGTCTCTCACCTGTGTCCATTTGTGGTGGTCACTGGTCATGGCATGGACATCACAGATCAGGGTCTGGAAAAGACAGATGGCATGAGTCATTATTAACCAGAATCCTAACCCTAAATGATGAACAAACAGCAGAACCGGCATGGTTATCCAGAAGTCACCTGCATGGTGGGCCGTAGCAGGATGTGTCGACTCTGGTATGTGGGCATCTTGGTGTTGCCAGACTGTCTGTAGTCCCTGACCTCAGCTATCACACAGCCGCAGTGGAAAATGTTTACCTGGGGCAAGACAGACAGGGTGATGTGTGTGTTATAGGACAGAAGAAAAATGCAGACTTTATTTCTGATCAACAAGAAACACGCACACAACTTTAGTAGCCTAGTATGATTATGTGTGTGCATGTGTGTGTGTGTGTGTGTGTGTGTCCGCTCACACCTGTGACTTCTCTAACAGATCCACCAGGATAGGTGGGAGCTCCTCAGCATCCAGGTACTCCAGCAACTCCCCTTCCTCATACGGCAGACGGATAGTCTCAGAGTCTACAGATTGACACAGGGAAAAACAAACAATTCAGGGCACAGACTTACTACAAAAGAAAAGCACAGTTTGTGGTACATAAAATGGCTAGAGTAAACATCAAGTTTTTTTAAAAATTGATTGGTGTCTCTCACCAGATCCATTTTTCCCCCTGAGCATCAGTGAGTAGCCCTCGTTTCCAGGGTACAGGTTGACCACCAGACATGAGACGGACTCCTGAGAAACTAGCTTCTCTAGTAGGTTCACATTTCTCCTCAACTTCTGCACGGAAACAACAGATCAATCGAACATTCATACATTCATTTCATATGGCCTATTCCAATGGCCCTCTAAGACATCAGACTTCAAATTGTTTTCGTCACTGAGTGTCATTACGTCTCTTTAGTGTATTCTTCTCAGTTTACTAGTGAACTACCACAAAATCACCTTTTAGTTTGAGAGCATGTTGTCAAATACTGACATCAGAGTTTGTTGAGGTGTGAGTAACTTGGTTACCTTCAAATCTGGCTCTTTCTCACACTCCTCGATGTACAGCTCGTACAGTTTCTGATATAAACTCTTTCTCCCACCGGACGAGGCTCTCTTCTTGGCTGGCCGTTGACGAGCACTTTCAACAATGTACTAAATGGTGAGAGATACATCTTATTAGTGGTCAAAAGAGAAAGGTGACTGGCATGCACAGAAACACACACACCTTGGATCTCCAAGGCCAATTGAATCACTTGGTAATCTTACCTCAGCCCGATCCAATGCATATTCCAAAACTTGTTGCTGCAAGACGAAAATGTGGATTTTTTTATTATTATTGTCTTCATTCAGAAAACACCTAAGTTACAGAGTTCATTGGTAAATTACTGCACAATCACTGCAACTAGCTATAATGTCTAAAAGGGAGTCAACACACCAATCCAGGTATAAGAAGGGTCACTTGACCACTGACTAAACTGAACCCGAGCGAATAAGGAGGGAGGGACGCTTACCATTGTGGTCCGCCACCAGTTGCAGGGTGAGTGACAGGAGACGTTGCTGTCCTTACCCACACACCGTCACCTCCATAGAGAGACCATTCAAACCCTGCACAACAACATGTCATATGAAAAACCAAGCCTGTCCATACTGATCAAAACAACAACTGATCAAGATAACGTTAGTTACAGCTACACGCACAGATTAGGCGGTTTGCTTGCAAGGCTGTTCAGGTTAAGGCTAGCTTGTTAGCTTCTAGCTAGTAAAATACCAGCTAAATCATGTCGATATTAAACAAATTCCAACAAGTCATAAACAATACATACAGCTTAGCCTAACTCAGTCTACACACACACACACACACGGTGATAGGATCATGCTATTTTGACAGTGACCCAGCTATGCATTACTCACAGGCAAGCGATTGGCTAACAGACACAGACAGACACAGCAACAAGCTCGCTAGCTTGCGAGTTAATGGCTAGCTTGTCTCTTGGCAAACTGCAAAAGTTAGCAAGCAATAGATCGGCTAGGACACAAAGGCATAGAGCATGTCAATCTTAAAGAATAGGATGGACTTGCCTTTTTGATTGCATAGTGGTAGACCGTAACTCCAATACAAGAGACAATATATTATTTCAGTGTCTTCATTGAAAAAAAACTCAGAGCAGCAGCCATTTTCTTCCAGTGTGACAACAAAAGCTAAACTTCCGGTAAGGGTAGTGGGTGGAACCAAAACGAAACGGAATATGTCTCGGGATGATCTTCACTGTAACATTAATGATGTTGAGCGATGATATAAAATGATTTATCTTTGCATAAAAACATGTCATTTGTGAAATCGTTGAACTGACTTGATTCTATTAATACAATCAAAATGTTCACTGTACTGGGCTATTTACTCATTAAGTAAGGGAGAATGTGCATGTGCATCAACTGTAGACTAAAATCACAAAAAATACCATCACTGTTTCTAATAGGTTCTAAGAGGTACACTGTAAAAGTGCAGCACTCATGTTCAGGCCAAAGAGGGACTTTCATGCATATACTTACACATTTTGTAGGCCTGCAGGTTTAGGCCATATTCCTATACAATTCTGCAAACATTTATCTCATTCACACATTAAAACTAATTGTCTTGAATAGTGCTGATACATCAGGTGATAGACACTGCAGGCTTAACCACCATGCATTGGCATATAGGCTATAGCTTACCAGCTAGGCCGATAGATGGTGTTGGTCCAGACAGATGATCAGTTTTGTCCAGGGAAAAATAGGATACAACTGTATCTTCCAAGTATGAAAAACCTGAAAAGTATGTTTGGATTGGTTACTTTTATGAATCAAAGTGAGAGAGATAAACAAACAAACACAGCACTTTCTCTGCTGAGCAATGACAAACAAGTTATTGGGCCTTATCTGAATGGTAGACACACACATATGTTCCACTTGTTTGTGCTAGGGGGCAGTACAGGATAAATGATTTTAGGCTGAATGACATGTTGGTCATATAATCAGCTCATAAGCTTCCAAACATTTTAGAAAATAAAAGCAAGTTACCTCAACCTCAGTGTGTAGGGAATTCACATAGTGTGTAGGGAATTCAGCTTTTAAGTCAAAGAGTTAAAGAGGTAGATATAATTGATTCCTTAATTAACTTAGGCCTATAGAGCTTCTAGCTTACTTCAATAAGCTTATAGGTAAAAAAGAAAGAAATGCACTACTTTGTGTGTTGAGCTCCATAAGTCATAAATTGACCTCCATAAGTCATAAATGTTTCTGCAGGATTAAGGTCAAGAGAAGACCACCCATGGCCTTAGTGCAGCCTAAGACGCCGCTGGGTTAGATGCAGTTCAGAAGTATTTACTATACCCCCCAGCCCCGTATGTCGTCATATGGTGGGAACATCGCAACAACCTTTGACAATCTACCTCAACAGTACCTCAGGCTACATTATCCTAAGCCATAAATAAAGAATAATCCAATAAATCATAAGAAACTCTTATGACTATATACTATACTACGTCTTTTTATGTGGTACTGCATGTACAGTATATGATGTATGGTATAAATCATGAATGGAAGGTTTGCTACATGGACATCCTCCTCTCATGTTTTCAGGATTGCCCAATCCGTCTACCAGGATCCCCTTATGTACACCAATGCCAGGATTCTACAGTGTTAAGTCACACTAAAGCACTGGGGGCTATATGCATCTAGATTTGATGAGATTGTTATATTTTTGTTGCACAGGCTACACCAGCATGGCTACGTTGATTGCTAATGAATAATGGTAATTTGCTCTTCAGTCGTTTGGGAAAGTGTGTTGAATAGATAAGCTTGATTTGAGGATCACCCCTGTCTCATTTCTGATCATTTTACTGTTAGTTCTGAACAGGGCTCTGTCAACAGTGGGGTTTCACTGCCCTGCTGTACTGATGACAGAGTGACAGGTATTCGAGTGATGTTAAGACAGGAGCAGTGATGTTAAGACAGGAGCAGCACACACACACACACACACATGCACGCTCGTTCAAACTTGCGTGCGCGCTAAATATGTGCCTTGGCTTGCACAGGATCAATCACTCTGCAAACACTGGTTAACGCCTTCTCCAATGCACGCAAGAGGGTACTGCCTGTGAACCCAGCTGATCCCATTGCTCCCTTTGGATTGAATTAGTCTTACCATGAGTAATGCAATTCTGTCTTGTATGAGATAAACGTGTGTGTGTGTGTGTGTGTGTGTGTGTGTGTGTGTGTGTGTGTGTGCATGTGTGTGTGTGGTTGTGTTGTTATGGAGACTACATACATTTGCATAAGAGTAATCTCTGTGAGGAGTCATTCTCTTATCCAGGCAACTGCCAAATTCCTCGGAATTGGTGTTGCACTGAAAAACATCCCCCTGATAGCTTTAAGAGAGCTTTTTTAGATTATTTTGTTTTTAGCAGAAACTGTGGTTAAGACTTGGAGTGAGTGAGCATGTAATATACAACAGCTGGAGATCTGTACGAGGCATGGGTAGTGGGGTGAACTGTATTTTGAAAAAGACAGAACAGTTTAAAAAGATGAAAACTTATGAAAATATTCTTGACAAGCGTGGTATCTCCATTCGGAAAAGTACATCATGCTCTTCTGGCCTCTTGGCCTTGCAATTGAGTCAATGCTATTTGTTTGCTTCCTATTCTGTTTAAAGAAACTCTTAAATCTATAGAGCTGAACAAATTTGATTACATCTGTGTTGAGTTTGAAAATGACATTGAGACTGAGATTTGGTATTGTTCCATATGATGATAATGACAATAATTATGGTGACGATGATGATGATCAAGATGATGATGATTATGATGGCAACGATGATGACGATTATGATGAGCAATGGGCGATAGGATACTTTATACATCTTTCCCCAATCTGTACCATGTATTAGCAGTCCTTTGCTCCATGCTGTTCAGCCTGATGTCCTTCAGGGGGCAACATTAGGTTACCTGAGGGAGAAGAGGCTGGTGTAGGGTGAGTTTGCTCTCAGACTCTGATCTATGGTCAGTTCTGTATATTTTCCCCTAGTGGTTGAGATTAGGTTTTGGGTAGGTTAAAATTATTTAATCTCCATGGCAAAGGGCAACATTAACATTAGAGGAACAATTTGTGGGACTCTAATGAACTGAAAACTAATTTGCCAACAAGGAAGATGATGTACAGACGTATAAACTGACCTCCAGGGAAATGACATAAAACCGATTTTATTTCAAACAACTGTAAATGTGTCCTTACAGCTCATAAATACAATGGTATACAGACATGAACTATATTAACGAATCACTCCAAGTCACGTTGCTGATAAATGAGATGTTTGTGTCTCATTTCCAATTCAACCTACTTTAGTCACTTTTTCAAAAGTCATTATTTAGTTGGAGTCCTTGAGTTCATAAAAGTAGGTGCAGTATTGTGTAATTCTTTTCTCCAGATTTCTGGATATGATTCCTGGCATTCCCATCTCTGTCAGCTAAATCCATGTCTTAATAATAAACAGGCAGTGAGAGAAAGCCTCCCATGGTTTAAAGATTATCATCTGTGCATTTCTGCACACAGATTTTTTTTCACACTCGCTCATTTTATCCAGTCAATAATACACATTTTCCCAAAACTTCCTCACTTTTCACTTCTATTTAGCAGTCCAAACTGTTTCATTATCAGCAGTGACAGATGTCGTAAGACAGATCTACATGCTCTTGGACATCCTCACTTGCTTTTATGGTGAACCTGCTCTGGAGCACTCAATATGTACTCAGCATGAGGTGTTTGTGTGTGTGTGTGTATGATGTCTGTGGCTCCCAGGGTTTTTCCTTGAAGAAGAAAAAACGGCATTCAAATGTGTGTGTGTGTGTGTGTGTGTGTGTGTGTGTGTGTGTGTGTGAGTGATGTGTGCAAGTGTTGGGTCTTTTTGTGTATGTGTGTTCAGGGTGCTTGGTGCATGTGTGTGTGTGCGTGCATGAGAGTTGAAAAAAAAAATATGTTCCAAGTGTACGATCACAGGTTTCACTCAGAGTTGTGTTTTCACTATACATTTCGTTCAGTGTTCCAACTTGTCCATTGCCCTTGTAAAACAAATACAGGAAGCAATCCTGGAGGCCAATCAGACTGATGGACACGGAGGGATGTCACAGTGCTCTGTAAAATGGCTGCAACTGGAAACCGTGCTGTGGGGCCAACAGTAGAGAGACAGGAACCAGGGGATAATAGCTGAACAAGAGACTCACTGTTATTCTCAATGCCAAATGGAACCTTTGTTGGCCCATACCCTAAACCACTGCATGTGGTTTGAATCTCCATGAGGAGATTCTGAGAGTATATATGTATATCTGAGAGGATCTGATAGGTTTACAGTTTTTCTTGATTGCTTGAGCACATTTCTTGAAACAGCATTCAGCTTTTCAAAACCGTTAACACATTCCCCTAACTAACCACAACAGAGGTCACCTAGCACTACCCAAACCCCCTCCCCACAAGCCCCGGGGAGGGAAAACACAACTAACAATGCCAGAAGAAGCTACGTTCAGACAATAACCTTGAATAAATACAACAACAAAAAATAAAATAAAATAAATACACACTGAACACAATTTCATAGCACAAATACCCATACATATTTACATAAATGTGGACCTAACAACTTACACTTTATACAATCATTCCAGTAAGTCTATGCTACACAGATGCACCTGCCGACCAAATCAAGAAAGGGCCCAAATTGTCAAATTCGACCATGAGGAGATTCTGAGAGTATATACTGTATGTATATCTGAGAGGATCTGATAGGTTTACAGTTTTTCTTGATTGCTTGAGCACATTTCTTGAAACAGCATTCAGCTTTTCAAAACTGTTAACACATTCCCCTAAACATATAACACATTTGCTTAAACACCACATTTATTTTGCAAAATTCACTATAACTCTCAAAACTTAGAACACATGTCACAAAAGCAAATCAGTGCATAAAAGCAGTATCCTTTGTCATCTAATGAAAAGTTCAATCCACCATTCATTTTATAATGACACACTAAATAGTAACTATATCCATCAATATGCATTGCAGGTTGGACAACTTTCATTTGAAAACAGTGAGACTTAACTGTAATATATAATTTATGTTAGTACAGTGCCTGTTACAGAGAATATGATTGCTTACTATAAATATAAATCAAATTAATCTAAAATCTTCAAAATCAAGCAGGTATTTACAATAACAAAAAATGCATTTTGTCTGCCAGGCCATGTTACTTTACTGATGACCTATTTCATTTGTGATTACAGACTCATTGTTCGTTGAACTGTTGAGCAATAAGAGTTGCAATGTATGGAGAAGAGATTTACTACAGTATATAGTAATAGTTCCACCTGCTAGACTCGGTGGGATTTTAAACAGATTGTTTACACCTTTCTAGTCCTTTAGATCTACACCAGGAGTGCCTTGTAGACCTTGTTTTGTTTATGGGTCGCATTGGACCAAATGCAACGTCACTCGGGCCAGAAAAAATAAGAAATGTGTTTGGAAAACTAAACGAATGTCCACTGCTGTGAGCACCGGCGCCTCACATGACGGGACATGCCGTGTTGAGATTACCCACATTTTGTACATTTTGCAACCTTTGGCAAACTCATTCTGTTCATATTGAACATGTGGGAAACAACTATGGCAAAAGCAAATGACCTTTGTTTGGTGCCTGTCTTGAGATGTGGCAGGCCTCACAAGCAGTGTTGGAGAGGAGACAGGAGCGGAAAGACTGGAAAAGTGTTGAAAACATAATAACTCACTCACTGACTACAACTGACATTCGAAAACATTTGGAACCATCTTGTTGTGTTGATAATATGGATCAAAGGGAGGACTCCAGATGTGTTCTTTGTTGTGCAGTGTCATGGGGATCATTTACAGCATGTTCAGAGGTCCAGAGAGGGCCTTAAGCAAATAAACAGCGCAGGGGAACTAGGGTGAGTGAGTGATGCTGAAAACAAGGAGTGACGTCACGGCAATGCTCCCCGGAGTTGACATCTTGGGAGGGTTGCAGTTTGTGTGTGTGTGTGTGTGTGTGTGTGTGTGTGTGTGTGTGTGTGTGTGTGTGTGTGAGAGAGAGAGCATGTGTGAGTGTGTGTGTGTGTTTTTATAAAAAACTAAAAAAAAACTTAATCAATACAACATAGAAACAAACATGCTTTCTCTCACCTACAAATCCTAACCACAACAGAGGTCACCTAGCACTACCCAAGCCCCCTCCCCACCAGCCCCGGGGAGGGAAGATAGGGCCGCAACACAACTAACAATGTCAGAAGAAGCTACATTCAGACAATAACCTTGAATAACTACAACAACAAAAAATAAAATAAAATAAATACACTGAACACAATTTCATAGCACAAATACCCATACATATTTATATAAATGTGGACCTAACAACTTAGACTTCATACAATCATTCCAGTAAGTCTATGCTACACAGATGCACCTGCCGACCAAATCAAGAAAGGGCCCAAATGGTCAAATTCAACCACAAGGAGATTCTACACATTCTATCAAACCCAGAGTTGATCTTAACGTGACACATTTATTGGACGGGTGGACATCATATCCAACAACCTCCTTGCAAACCTAGATTATATTATTCCACCAGTCTTTTATAGAGGGGCAAGACCAAAGCATATGAGACAACAGTTGTCATTGAGCAATAACTTTGCTTTATATAGCTTTTCTGGGGTCCAGTGCCACTTATGGATCACTTGGATCACTAGCTTGTATGAATTTATTGCCTATTTCTTTATGATAAGTGATGTTCAGGTTTTCGAGGCAAGATGACCATTCTTCAGGAGAAATATCAGTTTGCGGTTCTAATTCTTATTGTTTCTTCACTTTAGCCAATAGATCAGCTGTTTAATCCAGGAGACAATAATACACAAGTGGTGTCAGACTTTGAGATTGGGATTGGCATTTGGAGTTAACAAAGTGTTGATGTTGTTAATCAGTATTTCTACACCACAATCAAGCTGGGCTTTACAGTAAGCATATGAGGTGAGGACATTTTTTGAAGCTTGTACTGTGACAAATGATTATAGAACAGCTGTGGACAAGGGTGCCGCTCAGCTTGAGAAAAATATTTTGCTAGAAAACTGGGCATAGTGTCATTGGGCCACACACATAGACTCAAACAAACAAAGACTGAGTGTGTGGCAACACACACTCAGACACAGATCTGTATTGTGTTGGCCATACGCGCGCGCGCGCACGCACACACACACACACACACACACACACACACACACACACACACACACACACACACACACAAACACACACACATTTGAATGCCGTTTTTTCTTCTTCAAGGAAAAACCCTGGGAGCCACAGACGTAAAACACAAGCAGTAGCTTGTACTGTACGTAGATCCCTTCCCCAGATAATCCTATCTCTATCTCCATTTTACGGTATCTTGCGGTTGAGTTAGTCCTCTATTGCATCTGCTTCACCTCTCCTCTCTCTCTCTCTTTCTTCCTCTCCTCCCTCCCTCTCTTGTCCCCCACACAGTCTCTCTCTCTTTCTCTGTCCCTCCCTCTCTAAGGGACATGAAGCTGGAAATTCACAGTGCAGACTTTTCCATCTCATGTTAAACAGTCTGGCCTATTATCTTGGCCAACTGTGGTTGGACAGATGAGGAGTGCAGCTGAGGAAGGAGGGGGAGTCAAACACTTGTACTCATGCCAGTGAGTGAGTGTCAAGAGCTGGAAGTAATGCAACGAATGATACCACATATCACAAGTAAGTAAATCTGATTAATTAAACAACAAGCAAGACAAACCCAAAATAAAATGTAAAACATCAGACCTGTATGAATTCAAGATGAAGCTCTCTAAGAAATAGAGAATTTCAGGCATCACATGTTTTAGAGTGGGATCGGTGCAACACTGACTAACTAACAAATGTGTTTACCATCGTCTGTGACCAACAATCAATGAACATATGCTCTCATTCAAATAGAACGATGAGGGAATGGAAATCTGGTTATCCTGTCATGGCCTGTGGTTTGTTTTCCCGTCATGATGACCTTCTTCTCATCTATTGGTAACTTTCATACGCCGCATGTCCTCCATCTGGCTAGTTGCTCAGTAATCAATGTATCACAACAGGAATTCACCATAGCACTGTTGAGCAAATGGACACTAGTGGGTTATGGACTATGTTGCTGGCTACTGGTAGCAGCTCGCATCAGATTCAAGACCCTGGTGCTCGCCTACCAGGCGGGGAACAGCCCCTCCTTACTTGCAAGCAATGGTCAGTTCCCAAACCCCTGCCTGATCACTCCGCCCTTCCACCTCGGCTGGCTGCCTGGCACCGTCGCCTCTACGAGGACCACACAGGTTCGGTCACAGGTTTTCACTGTCTTGGTGCCCCGGTGGTGGAACGAGCTTCCCACTGCTGTCAGGACTGCAGAGTCGCCGTAGACTGAAGACACATCTCTTCAGGCTACATTTTGACTGTCTCTCCTAAAGACCTCTTCGCCCCCCATTAACACTCTGTACAGTTCCTCTACTGTTAATAATAAACAAAACAAAAATAATAATAAAAGAAAATCCTTCCTTCTAGCATTGTGACTGCCAATGGCACCTGGTTCTAGCATAGGTTTTTGCTTATGATGACTAATGTATGATGATTCACTTACTTAAGACAAATGTACTCAAAAATGTAAATGTAAATGTAATGTTGCAGTTTCAGACTAGGCAGAGACTAAATGGTTACGTATTGATCAGTTGGAGGTTTTACAAGACAATTCTACAGCTTTAGTTGAATCACGGCCTAAAAAGCGTAATAAACCACTGTTATAAACATTTAATAACTAGCTCATAACGTTCAACAAAGTGACATAGAAGAAAAATACATTAACTTGTGAAAAGGGATAGTGAAAGGCGTTGTCAAGTATAAACCCAACGCCAGGCGATGTCCTCTGTTGTCGAGTGTGTGAACAGCGCAGCTGGGCTGGAGGTCAGTGCCAGTGGCCAGGTCTCTCTGTTGGTTTATACTGGTTTACAGATCCCAGTTCAGACTGGGTTTATGGGGTCTAACTCCCGAGTGGTTTATGGCAATGTTACTGTTTCTGTGGCTACTCTGCACACTGGGAGCTTGTGAAACAGAGGCTATTGTTCACAACAATAGGGCCTTCTCTCCTCTCGCACTAGACCACAGGATTGCCTGAGTAGAAACAATCCTCCGATTTGAGGGAGAAAAAGAGAGCAAAAGAAACTGAGATCTGAGACGTGGCTAATATTTGTAGAAGGCAAGGCCGGCGGTGGCTATGGGCAGGGGTGGGCTCAGCCCACCCAAACGTACGTCTTGCCCCCCCAATCAAAAGTTAAGTTGTTTTTTTTCCTGAATTGTTGATATTTCGGCGGCGTGTTTGAATGTTTAATCTCATATTTGTATTTACTTTAGGTCCATATACTATGTCTATCTATTTAGCATTGCCCATTGCCCATATAAAATCAATGGCCCTTCCAAGGTGTTGGTTCTGGCGCCGGGCCTGGTAGGAGGATAAAGGTTTTCTTTGAGTATGTGGGTTTTCTTTGAGTGGAGAGGCACTTTTGGTTCTGAAAACAATTTGTGGTGGAGGAAAATGGAGAGAAATAATGCAGCCCTCCTGCTACGAGACTGTCTCTGCTGATTTGTTGTTAAGTTTACTGTTCCTCTCCCATAGTGTTTTTACTTAACGCCACATGACTTGATAAGAATATTGTTTTGAATGTGCGTGCCTTGACCTGTTTGACATAATACATAGGTCAAAATAGAAATGGTCTAACTGCTGGTTTTACCATCTGATGCGATTACTGTTTTGTTCTTGTCTGTTGATTTCAAAAGTCTCTGTGTCAGTTACTCTCCCCTCATCATGCTATCAACTCCATTTTTCATGTGTATTCCCCAGCAGCCGTTATTGCTGATGTTACCTCATTCTCTGTCAATAGAGAAGGAGAAAAGCATCGTTTCGGTGATTTACCACTCTCTCTCTCATTCTCTCATTTACAGCCTCCATGGCAATAAAACCCTGCTCCCTGAAGGCTTGCAAGAATACCAAACTTCTCTAAATTCCGACTAGTAGGGAGAGCAGCCGGAAGATTTTGTATCTTGATCCTAAACTGTAATAGTGGAGATCACAGCTGGATATCCCTTCAGCTTCAGCAAGGACATGGAAGCTGAAGGAGATGTGAGGAGAGGCTCAGATACGATGTTGGACAGGAGCAGGATGCTATAAATTATAACAATGTAAAGTGCAGTTCTCTCCCTGGTTCCCCTTTTCCTTGTTCCAACTTCTTTTCTTGTTCCAACTTCTAACATCATCTATGTTAATGGCAACAGACTGCATGCGTTAAAGCCAAATGGTGGAAGCTCCAAGTCTCTCTCAGTGTGGAGTATAGGGTTCCATTTACTCTAGGCCCTTCCCCTGGTCCCTACTCCCTCTACACTTTGATCAGAGCAGGCTCTCCCCCCAAAAAACCCCACCACCGCCATCATTCAATTCTGGCTCAGGTTGCCATGACCTCTGCTTTACATTGATGAAGAAAAGGAAACTTGATCAAAAGAACTGCAGCCTTAGATAAATCCCTCTAGAAGTGGGAACTGCTTGACTGTAGATATGATTGTGTATATTTCAATAAAATTAACTTCTCCTTCCTTTTAACAGTTGTTATACAGACCAAAGTCTCCATTCCTCACAGCTGTAAACGCACTCACATATACATAGACTGCTGGATAGCAGAATGGACGTCAACATTTAGCCATGGTATATGATACAGCAGGAGAGAAAGAGAGCAAGAAAGAGAGAGAGAGAGAGAGAGAGAGAGAGAGGGAGAGAGAGAGAGAGAGAGAGAGAAAGAGAGAGAGAGAAAGTAGATGAGAAAGAAAGAAAGAGAGAGTGATGCCAACAAATACTGTTTGAATTCAATAAACGACTATGGTAAGGTTATAAATCTGGGATATATTCTCTCCAAGGAACTATAATAAACAAACCACTCCATTGATTTACTGTAATGGCCTGGCTTGCTAAACCCTTTCGCATTTGTTACTCTCTGTTTGTTTTGTTGTTTCAATTGTTTGTACAGCCTTGTTTTGTTATTCCAACATTCATCATTCCTCAAGTGTTTTAGTTTGCCATCCAGGGTTCTTCTCTCACTCACAACTGAATTGAGAACAGAGAGAGATATATGAGAAATGTGGAGGACTGAATAAGAAATACAGGAAAGTATATCAGAGTTGAGAACTGGATGAGAAACACAGAGGCGGGAACTTAACCCATAGCCCTGTGGATCCAACCCACCTTAATTACTATGCCACACTTTTACCTCTATTCAGAAACACTTCTGAAATCATCAAGTTGAAATTGCAACACTTAAATTGAGATTGGTCCCCATTTGGTCCCCCTGTGATCCGCTCCCCCTAATAGTGTCTGTGATGGTTCAGTTGTTCCCAGTCCAAGCATTTCTCTGGGCTTTGTTTAGTGTTCGCTGTTCTCTCCTGTGCTCATTACTGCTGCTAGCAGACAGCTGAAGTGATAATTACCATCATTTACTGTATATGTGTGACTATTCCCACTGTGATAAGCAGTTGGAAGAGATGTTTGTGTTGGAGCTTAACTGCCCTCTCATCTCACCAGGAGCCAGCAGCAACTCCTCCACTGGGAACAGATTAAAGGAGCTGTTTAATACAACCTTCTGCTGGGCCGAATCTGACATGGATAAACATACACACACAAATGAGGTCTCTCTCCCTTTCTTATTCACACACACACACACACACACACACACACACACACACACACACACACACACACACACACACACACACACACACACACACACACACACACATACATGCACGCACGCACGCACGCACACACACACACTCCTCAGGAAAGTCTACACTGAAGTGGAATGTTGTTCTCATGAGGTGATAAGCTAGTGGGGCTGGGCCATAGGCTGGAGGAAATGAGTAATAACCAACACAGTTTTCCTTTTAAATGTTTTTCCTCAACTCTTTGTGAATTGTGAACCTCATGTCAAATCCCTTTCCCAACATCATTAGAATGAGTCAGATAGAAGTAATCATAGGAAATCAGAACGACGAGGGAGAACAGTGCAATGGAAGAGAAGTCAGATAACGATCTTCTCATCTGGTGGGGGGGAAACCCCTTCGCTGGAACCTACAAGAGAGAATGGGAGTGTTAGTTAATGAACAGTTACTGTAAAGGCAGAGTGAACAGACTACATACATTAAAACCAAATGGTAGAAGCTTCAAGTTTCTCTCTCACTCAGAGAGGAGGATAGGGAGACAGAGTCTTGGTTCCATTTACTCCAGGCCCTTCCCCTGGTCCCTGCTCCCTCTACACTTTGATCAGAGCAGACTCTCCCCCCCAAAAATGAACAGATACTGTAAAGGCAGAGTGAACAGAAAATGGCATATTCTGTTGGGAGGCTCTGCTCCTTCCATGTTAAAAGGATAGTTAAATTACAAAATCACGTATTTGGTTCCTTACCCTGAAATAATTCTATGGACAAAGACAGACTACAATCCACACTTTAGTTCTGTTTATCTCGGCACTGTAATTAACAGCTAATTGTTAGCATTTTAAACCAAAACCCATACAAGTCTATGGACCCTAAGTAAGCATGTTTGAAATTTCATATTCAAATCATCTCAAAGTAATTTAAATGAAGTAAGTGAGTCTTTTCAGAGAATTTGAGATGATTTGAGCATGACATTTCAAACATGCTAGCCAATAACTTGCATTTGGGTTTTGGTTAAAATGTTAACAATTAGTTGTTAGTTACAATGCCCAGATTATGCCCAGATTATCCTGTGCATTTTATTCATGAATTGTATTTTTGTAAATACGGTATCCATAAATTTCATTGTTGTATTTGACTGCCATGTGGGATCCATAAAGTAAAGTTAAGTAAACAATATTGTAATACTTTAAACACCATTCAAACTGACACAAGGGACTGACGCCATGTCACCATTCTAAACTGACACAAGGAAGATGAATTGGAAATGCATTATTTCACAAGAGCCGGCAACAGTTCATTTGGCTCAGGGGAGAGAAAAGGTATAGGTGTCAGTTCTGGCAACAGTGGACTGATGGCTTCAAAGCAAACACAGCCTGTAGACCTTATCCATCCTGCCAACGATTAATGTTTGTGTTTTAATGGATTGGAGATGTGATTGATGATGTGGGAGTCAGCATGTTATTCTGGAAGAGGCCTACAAACACGGGAAAGCCCTCAGAGTGTACTGTACAGTACAGGCAGGCAGAGCCAACTCTACAGCTCCCCTACAGCTCCCCAGGGGTCTGGTGTTTCTGAATCTCATTAGAGCTCGGTGATCTGTTTCTGAGATTTCTTGGCTGTGATGACATTCATACATGCAGCATCTGCCGCCTGGCCCCTGCTCTGTGCTCCTTAGGCAGGGAAAGGCCTACACATTTTATGGAGGGAACATCCTGCATGCTCTTACGTTTTATAAGAGGAAGTGTGTTTTTAAGTGAGTAATTATGTGTGTAGGTAAAGGTATTATTAAAAAAAGAAAAATTAAAGAAAGAAAACTATTATCAACCTCTGACCCTTTAGATGCAATCTTAGAGTGCCTGTGTTGTCAGATTATTGGTAGTCTTCCTTTAATGGCCCAATAGTTTTACCATACCTGGTAAAAAAGTATTGCGCTGGTAGAACTGAGGTCATTTGGCTTATCTGCATGAGAAACTATTCTGATTACAACCTGTTAAGTCTGACACCCTCTACATAATGTTATCATTTCTAAATGGTGAAACCAATATGTACATAAATACCATCAAATAAAAGCTGAGAGTCTATACTTTAACCTCATAGTAATTGTTTCATTTCAAATTCAAACTTTTGCAGTATAGAGCCAAAAGCAGAAACAATGTCTCACTGTCTCATTACTTATGTATCCCTTCACTCTGGGACATTACTCTGTTACCCTGGCTTTATAACAGGTTTGGCTTACACAGCGCAGTGTGTGTAAGCTCTCCCATTTCACACACATGAGACCAGACACATAGAGCCAAGCCTGTGTATGTGTGTGTGTGCGTGTGTGTGTGCGTGTGTGTGTGCGTGTGTGTGTGTGCGTGTGTGCGTGTGCGTGTGTGCGTGTGTGTGTGCGTGTGTGTGTGTGTGTGCGTGTGTACGTGTGTGTGTGTGTGTGTGTGTGTGTGTTTGAGCCAAGCATTAGTTCAGGCAGGGCCACAGCTACAGGACAGGACCAGCCTGATGGGATGGGACAGTGTGAGGTCTGGGCCAAGACAAACACGACAGGAGCCAGTGAATGAACACACATGCTCTGCTTTCAACCCAGCGACACACTTACTCCATTACAACTCTTCCCATTTTCCAATTGTCATTGTCTCAGTGAATTAACTAGTCATCAAGGCACATGTTTGAAGAAAAAGCAACACAATTTAAAAGAAACAAAAAACATGGCTTCCGCCGTAGATTGAAGACTCTTCATGCTACATCTTAACGGTCCCGCCTAAAGACCTCTTCACCCCCACTACCCCGCTGTACAAAAAAAAAAATCATAAAAATTCTGCTAGCATTGTGACTGCCTTTGGCCCCTGGTCTGAGCATTGATTACTTTATCTTATGATGACTGATGGATAGATGATTCACTTACTTAAACAAATGTATTTGTTGTAAGTCGCTTTGGATAAAGGCGTCTGCTAAATGCCATAAATGTAAATGTGAATGTAAATCTAGACAATACAACAATAAAATATAAAAATCAATAAAATCTCACATTAATGCTGTACACTGAGTTGGGTTATCACATACAATCATCCTTTTAAGGCTAGTCAGTTATGTCCCAACCCTAATGCTCTCAGATGACCATGATCAGCTGATTGGTGAAACACTGCTATATGTTTCAGTGCTTTGAATCGGCAGAGCCTGTGGCTCTCCAGGACCAGAGGGTTGTCTTCTTCTGTAAGTGTTGCTGTGGCAGTGTGGTGGAGGGGTCCCAAGAAACCCTTATCCCCTTTTTACGCTACAGGCTAACATTCTCTGAGATTTTCCAAAACACAGTGAGTAAATGACTCCATAACACAAGGAAATATGACACTGGTTCTCTGGGATTCTGCGGTCAACATTTGGTATGCTTTTTCCACAGTTGATCAATACAAGAGACATTCGGGAACGAATTAATCTGAATTAATTGAATTAAAATGGTATTATCCTAAGGATATGGCTACATTTTTGCTCCTTCTCTGTCCATACAAACACACCGTCCCTTTCCTACACACTATGAAAGTGATTACATCATGTGTTGATGTCACATTGATATCTCGATTGCCAATCGAAAAAGAATCAACCTCTAACTTGCTCTTGCTCTGTTTTGTTTGTTTCCAGTTGGTCTTGTTGCTGTGTATGTTGCTATGAGACTGACCTGTCCCTTTCATAGTGTATAACCTCAACACACCAACCTCTCTGTTTGTTTCCATAAGAGTAGACGTTGACTCCAGCCCGTCGTGTGACTCATTGTAATTACTACCCTGATAGAACATGTCCAATAGTACCAAACTGCAAAATCAGCATTCTCCCCTTGTTCACTCGCCTCACCTTAGTTGCCCTTTGATTATCTCTTGTATGAGGCCTACGGGTCAACAACGTTACACTGTCAGAAGTGTTCATTAATGTCTTGAATTAAGAGTTTTTTTTTTTTTTACCAACTAAAATCATCACAGCTCGATAACCACAGGTGTTTGGAAATTATGGTCAGTATCCTAGAAGCTTCTGAGAAGAAAGAAAATTGTCAGATACCTTGTTTGAACCTCTATCCAATGCCTTCAGGCCTCCACTGTAACAGCTGGGGATTTTAGTGTCTTTCCTAGCAAAGCGATAAAGGCCAAACCTCTGCCCTGTGGCCATTGAAGACCAACCCTCCCTGCAGCCTCCATAACTTTGCTCTATAAATCCAAATAAGGCTACGCTCTCATGTCTCGCCACTAAGCTGTAGGACATGTGATGTTAAAGGCGCAATCTGGGATTCAAACAATAACAAAATGGTCTCCCCACCACCTTTTCTGTTAAACAGCTGAGGGATGGGGGTGGAGAAATGTAACCACTCTCCAAATAATAGACGGAGCTATGAATGCAAGGACTGACCATTCATGAGATCTAAATGTTAGTTTTAACACTGTTTTGAAGCAATACAGTGTTTGTTTACAATGACATTGTTTACAAACAATGGAGTAAAACAACCTTATATTTCTGATAGGGTAAGACAGTTGAACTTTACTATAATTATAAATGATATTCTTCAAGAATCAATGTCCAAAAATGCATGTACCAGTCTCAGATTGCCCCTTAAAAGTAAAGTATTCAAGAGTCACATGCATTCAAGGGACCATTTGAGTCAGTTAAAATGAACATATGACCTACATGAATCGCAGGGTTAAGGTTCATGGGTGGCGACGGGAGAGCATGAGCTGGATGTGAGCCGGCGACATCCAAGTGTCTTTCACTGCTGATGTGCCCTTGAGAAAGGTACTTAACCCAGGGGCACTGCACTGCAGCTGACCCTCTGCTCTGACCCTCTGCTCTGACCCTCTCTTTCTCTCTGTATGTCAAAGAAACAACATGCAAAGAGACAATATCTGTTAAGCAATTAATGGTAATGAAATAATACTTGTATTTTATTGTAACTCAATCTCATTGTCTGCTTTATCCATTGCTTTTAATCCACAGACCCATAATCAGCACTGGGCTATTAAAATAAAGTTATTTATGCCCTCCTAGAGTGGGGCGAAAGTGAGTCATCAAAGGCAAAAGATCAGAACCAGACTGACCACGGTTTCTAGTTTAAGTCTAGTTCAGTCCAACTTATTCTATTTTATGGTTTGTTATTATTTTTATGAACCTCTCCAATGTTCTTCTGATCATATTGGCTGTGCTGTGCACTCCTTCCCAGAATGATGTGAGTGAACGCCAAACGCTGGTAATGGTAATAAATGTGTTCAGCATTACTGTAGGTTGTCCCCTAACTCACTCCTGTGAAAATGTATACCCCTTGAGACACAGATCTGTATTGTGTTGGCCATATGCACACACACACACACACACACACACACACACACACACACACAGGTTGAGGCTGTCACTTTTGGATGTCTGCTACTTTGGGAGTTATTCTGTGATCTCGAGTAAACAGTGAAGTATCAGTAATTGCTTGGAGGATCATATTGGAGAGATTACATAATGGAAAGGGTTTGCAGTGTGCTCCTCCCAAATTGTGGGTGACTTAAATGAATCATGTATGGGTCAGACTATATATTTGTGTGTGTGTGTGTGTGTGTGTGTGTGTGTGTGTTTGAGATTCCGCACAGTAATCAGTGACAGAACCAAACAAGAGACAAAGAGATCTAAAACAAACAACCAAATCATCATGTCATGAATAGGACTGGACCAGGTACCTGGGCTTCAAAGGAGGATATGTTTGCATGCTTGTTCATGTTTATAAAGTGTTGCGGTTCCATTTTGGCTGCAAGCACCACTCGACCCTGTTCTCCTAAACCTGCAGTAGAGAGAGAGAGAGAGAGAGAGAGAGAGAGAGAGAGAGAGAGAGAGAGAGAGAGAGAGAGAGAGAGAGAATGAATGAAAAGAAAAGAAAAGGGGAGGGGGGTGTTATTGGGAGGCTATCCCTTCTGTTTCATCATTCAATCCCCAGTGAGGCCTGGACTACGGCTCTGGTATTTACGTTGCTCCTAGCGTCACATAACTATCCACAGCAGGACCTACTGAGTGTGTCAAACTGATAATAACAATACTGAACAATACAGCATGGAGAGAGGGAGGGGAGGAGAGGGAGAAAGGGGTGAGGAGAGAGAGAATAAGAGAGGAGTGGTAATGGGTAAAATACAAACATTACCTCAACAACTGCCTCACAGAGACTCAAAGAGAGAAATTCTCTCTTTCAAAGAAATAAATATATGAATCAACCACTGGCATGTCTCAGAGATGCAGTTATTCAGAATTGACTGTGTAAACGAAATCAAATTTAATATATCCCAATGTGAATATAAAGAATGGTCTGTTCTTTGCTCTATGAGACTAAAAATAATCACCTCTGTCATGGTTTTGTTCCAATTCATTTTGCGTGTAGCCAGAGACAGTGTATGATATTTAATGCATTTGATGCAGAGGGGAGTAAATTATGATAATTAATATGATTTATGAGACCTCCAACGTGGTCTCATAAACAAAATGACATGCCTGTACTATAAGAAGCACTGCGAGGAATACACACACACACACACACACACACACACACACACACACACACACACACACACACACACAATGCAGAGACTTGGATAGAGATTCTCCCCAACCACTCGTAAAATTGATTGCCATGGCGATGATTCAAAAGAACCCTAAACTCTGCTCTCTTTCTCTCCCTCTTCCATCTAATGCACAAGATGCAGAAACAAAACACTCCTAGATGACTGTACCAGGTCTAATGTGCGCTCAGAACTAGGGAACTCAGAAATGTCAGACTTGGAAATTTGTTGTAAAAAGATGATACAGAGTTTCCCACCCGGAGAATATGAGAATCAAACAATAACATGATTTTTTACTCAGAAGTTAAGAGTTTCTGAGGTATGAATGCTGCATAATCTCCAACTTCTCTGCAGCAACAAGTTGACCCCTTCTTCATCTACTGTGACCAGACATCTACCCTGTTTTTCATTTGGACCGACCGGCTCAGCCAGAGAGGTCAGGTCCTATCACAGGTATGTGTGTGTGTGTGTCTGTATGTGTGTGTGTATGTATGTATGTGTGTGTGTGTGTGTGTGTGTGTGTGTGTTACAGGTAACGTATCCCTCTGTGATAAAAGTGCACTGGAACAGATGTCTGAGGGCGTTTACTACAGTAGGCCGCTCGTTCCTGAGATTACAAAAGAGATTTGTGGAAACATTATCATCTCAGTCAGCCCTCATCACCCCAGATCTCACTCAGGGAGAAAGAGAAGCCACGGCCATCGTTTACAAGAATGTCCTGTCCTGTCCTGTACTGTGCTGGGCTGTGCCTGCGTGCGTGCGTGCGTGCGTGCGTGCGTGCGTGCGTGCGTGTTCAGGACTTGCAACATCAAACACTGAGGGCATTAACCATTGACAACGAAAATGGTTCTGTTTGTAAGGTAAACAGCCTTGAACACTGAAAATGCACACAAATCCCAGAAAACCTCACTGACCAAATATGCCAAAGACCAAAGCCTGTGGACCAAGAACAAAAGCCAGGTTTACATGGGTGGAGTACACGTTTTTTTCTTATTATTTTTTTGTACATCCGTTTTGTTTGTTTGTGTGTGTGTGTGTATGACCCATTTACACACATGCAGCATCTTACTGGATGGAAGTTACAGGATGTTTTGGTGTACTGAACTCGTGGTGTACTGAAAATTAATAAAAACCTGTCCTGACATGGAGTATTATGGTTTAATATCTTCTATGAACACATTATGTGGATAATGTGAAACAATGTGTTGGCAAGTTGGCTGGTTTTGGGTAATAACTTTACTGCCTCAACAGTAAATATTCTGTAAATAATGTTGAGTAAAGGCCTGTCTTAACAGCATGTATGGGTCCAATATGGGTCCAACAGTGTTGAGATGTACACCATAGACCGCCTGACAGTATGCACTGACGTTGGCCCTGTGATCTTCTTGCTGGCCTGTGGCCACAATCATTATCCATTCCCTCACTACTGTGGCACGCACACACACACACACACACACACACACACACACACACACACACACACACACACACACACACACACACACACACACACACACACGCACACACACACACACGCACGCACGCACACACACACACACACACACACACACACACACACAGGGAAAAAGGACAGATGAGGGGTGAAAGATCCACAAATCATCTAACCCTGTAACAGGCCTGGTTGTGAAGGTCATCGATGGACATCTGCCCAGAAGCCATTATGATGCAAAGGAGTTGACATTTTGCAGCATTTGCCTCCATACGCCAAAAAACTAAAAAAAGTTAAAGAATTTGTACAATTAGGCTGCAACATCTGCTTTCAAGACACATACATTTGCATGGGATGATAGTGTTTTCGCTTTCACGGTAACATAAAATGGTCCAAGAAGGAATTGTTGTCATACATACTGCTTAAACTGTATAATTTGAACCAGCAATTCTCACATTGCACCAAATATAGAGTTTGAGAGTTTGGATCCTCTTTAGGTCTTTTCCTGATGTAGTTCCAGGTGTAATACAATATTTTTCCATAGGTTTATGTCCTGAAATAAATGACAATGTGAGAGGAGCTATACAAATAATTCAAAGGTCTGTACTCATATCCCCTAACTCCATTAAACTGAAATCACCATTTAATGATTTCCATAATCCCCTCACCATTTTATTTTCCCGTTGTGATGCCCATTGCTAAACACAGGCTCATAATGGCCGCCCTAAACTAAATTACTTCATGGCTCTTTCAGTCCTCATTGTTTGGAAAAAGTGTCATTCAATCCATCACATTATCCAGGCACTACACAAAAAAAATCACAAAACCCCTGCCACTTAAAACCCTTTTCTCTCTCCAAACAAAGCCCAATAGCAGGAGGGTGCATGAGTCATTATGGGACCTCTGAACAAAATGATCAGATAAATCAGGTGAAAGTTGAGACTGCGGGAGCCGGCCACTGACTTTAAAGGGATGGTTTCTATTTTAATGTTTAGGTGAAATATAATTCCCCTGAGTATGTAATTGCAGTTGGGATGTTTGTGGGAGAGTTTGAGCATGTCTGAAGAACACTGAACTCCACCTGACCCCTCAGGTATAAATCGTTTTATCAGACGCCAGTGCTTGAGCCTCACATATAAGCCTCACAAAAGTGCCAGTATTTTACCAGGTATGATGACTGAGAGCATGATAGAAATATGCCAGCTCCACCCTCTAGTAACTCACCACTTTTTCAACTGTCCTTCTCAGATTCAGTTGAATTCCAAATGAAGTGTGTATTGGAGTAACAGTGGGTGCACAGACATGTTCATTACGTTTTTCTCTATTTCTCTGCAAAACTGCAAATATTCTCTCTCTTTCTCTCTCTTTCTCTCTCTAGCTGTAAAGTGGGGACTCTATGTCACCTGCTTTGTTTTCATGTAGGAATTTCTCAATTATATAGTTTTTGTTGATGAAAAAATAATAATAATTAGCCTCAAAACACAGAATCAGCCAGACACGAGTCTCAGAGATTCACAGAGATGCAACAGAACACAACGCTAAAAACTAAAAAACCAAAAACCAAAAAACCCAGGACAGAGCGCTCTTGAACGATGATGACACATGATGTCTTTGTTCTCAAAGCTACCAAATAAAGTTAACCATGTCAAATGTTAGCACTATTACGTTGATCTAAAGTTACACAGAAGCTGTATATGATATCAAGAAGAAAATACGGATAGAATGATCATGTTTTATATATTTTAGGTATCAGATTATTCCTTTCTTCTTTTTTTCTTGCCAACATTTGTTGCTCATTCTGTTCTTGATAGACATGCCCCATGTTCTCCTTCCCCCCTCACTTACTTTGAATGGAAGAATAGCAAATCTCTGGTCTCCAGATGAATAGTTTCGGAATTCCACCCTAAATATGTGTCTCATTGACTTTTTACAATAGAGGATAGTGCATAGTTTGATGTAGTGAATGTTTGAGAAGTGTCAGTTTGGTCATTCTAAAGGGCATGCATGGAAGCATACTAGACCTGCCTGTCATTTCTCAACCTGAAATACTAAAAGCCTCTTTTTAGAGTATGTCATCTTAGCTGTATCTTTTATACATTGTTTTAAAAAACAGACCTCTAGCTCTATCCAAACTCCCAATCCAGCCAGAGAGCTATTATGCATGCTCTCTCAGTGGGAGATGAAAAACACTCACTTAAACCTGGCTGCTAAACTCCAACATTTTGATTTTTTGATTTTATTTTCCTTATTGACAGCATAATCAACCTTATGAGGAGTCAGTTTAAGTGTTAAGGCATGGTTTTTGCTTATTCTGTTCTTGATAGACATGCCCCACAATTGTTCTCCTTTTCCCCCCCACTGACTTTGAATGGAAGAATAGCAAACCTCTGGTCTCCGAATTAATATATATATTTTTTTTTAAATAGTGAATATGTTTCTCATTGACTTTTTACAATAGAGGATGGTGTATAGTTTCATGTACTGTTTTCACAGACATATTCAACATGTCCTTGTCTCAGTTTGTAATCCCCACCTGCTTCAAGGCGCCACTATCATTCCGGTCCCAAAGAAGACCAAGGCTACCTGTCTTAATGACTATCCCCCTGCGGCTCTCACGTCAGTCACAATGAAGTGCTTTGAGAGGTTAGTTCACCCTCTAGCCCCCATAGTGCCTGTTGACGCCCATTGTACATTTTACTAGATGGCCTTGATTTTCTAACCCTATTAAATGTATCAAGAACTGAAAATGAACTAGCTTACAATAGTACATCGTACACACAAGGTTGTCACTGTAAAATCAGAACAGGAAAATGTGCATGTTGTTATTAGACATTTTGTAGTTTTTCTCAGTTGTAATACTGTAGTCACGAAACAGGGGGAGGGGCATACCCCGAACCCCCGATCAGAGGGGCTAACATGGCCACACCACACCCACACAGCTATCAAGACAGCACACCAGCGTCTGTTTTTCCTCTGAGGAAATTCGGCAAGTCCTCACAAACTTTTTTGCCTGGTAGGGCAGCTGCACTGCTCATGACCATAAGGTTCTATAGAGGGTGGTGAAAAAATCACGGGGCGTGAGCTCACTGAAGTCCACGCCATGTATTCTGAGAGATGTAAGAGGAAAGCCAGGAAGATCATCAAGAACTGGCACTCATCCTACCAAAAACCTTACAACAGATCATTGGGGATGCCTGTTCGGACGGTGTGAACGCCACAGGGAAAAGTTTTTTCTCTCTCTATCTATCTCTCTCTCTCTCTCTCTCTCTCTCTCTCTCTCTCTCTCTCTCTCTCTCTCTCTCTCTCTCTTTCTCTCTTTCTCTCTTTCTCTCTTTCTGTCTGGTCCTTGTTTGTCATGGATAGTTTTTAATTTTCTCAATGATGACAGCTGCATCTCATGCTCAAGGCAAGACTTTTTAAATGCCTAATATCCCCGGCCAAAGATGGTGTCATGGTATTTCAGTGTTTTCAATTTGTTTCCTCTATGAAAGACCTTATTGTTCAACCTGAAGCAGAATATGTATGAGGCCTGCAGCTATAAAATTAATTATTTATTCATTCATAATAAATCATGTCATCACAATTTGTTTCTGTGATGATTGTGAACACAACCAGAGTTTATTATTACTATAATTCAGAGTACGTGTAGAAGTACTCTGCTAGATGCTGGATGTCTAACCTTACTTAGCTAGGGTTTGTATTTAAGAGTCTGTACACAATAAGAAGCACAGTTCTCAACCAGTAAAATGATTCCTGATACCGGTAAGAACTGGCCCACTTCAATCGCTGTTTATATGGGTTTCAGTTGCTCCAGTGGCACTTAAATTGGCTCTAAATGTAAAAAATATCGTCTGTACTTCTCTCTGCGAGTCTGGAGTTGCTTATAGCCTAAGCTCACAACAGGAGCCAGGGGGTTAGGGCTATTAGATTTATAATGCACACTCTGTGCTGTCAAAGGTTCAGAAACAAAGTTTTACTCAGGTTAATATTAGATTACCTCCAATTCACAGCCAAAGATGGGGGAGAGAAACAATGGGATAAGGAGAAGGGGAGAGGGTAGAAAAAACGGATACTACTGCTGTTAGACATTGAGGAGACAGCCTGAGAGAACATCTGAGAGAGAAGAGAAGAGAAGACCCAAAGAGTGCTGGAAGTGCATCTCTCCAAACATTAAGCTCTACAAACAAAGACATCAAATCATTCCTGGATAAGATCTCAGATGTTAAACAGTTAAACCCTGACTGCATAGTCAGCAGAAGAAATGTATGGTCTGGAAAAATGGAGGACACATTATTATTATTACTATTTTTAATATTGTTTTTAATTTATGTGTCTACATGTCTACGACCATTGTTTCTATCAATGTACTGTACCATACCCATCCATCCAGGAAAAGAAAAACGCTTGACCTTTGTTCTTTCTCTATAAACAAAGACCTGGAAAACGAAAGTTGCTGTAATCATAACAGAGGTAGAGGTAATGCTGCAGACAGGAACCAGTTGGCACCATGCCCAGACACAGTGGCAACAGGGAGGGGCGTTCGCCAGCACCCCTGGTGCTTGTTGATGTTTAAGTGCTACATGTGTTGGCCATTCAGTGGCCAGCACCAGCCTTACAGAACATTGAGAAGGACGTCTTGACACACTCTGTCTGTTTTCACTCTGTTGTTTCTGTGTTTTCTGTTTTTACTGTATTCTAGTGTATTCAGTTGTATTGTAGTATTCTATTCTATTTGTTTTATACAAATACAATACACTGTTATAAGTACAAGTAGAGCACAACATTATGGCAAGTGGGCACAGATGACATGTTGATGCCACTGAACTCCAGTTACCAGATTGGGGGATGCCAGATTCTGAAGGATCTGTCGGCACTCCACCCCAGTCCTGTGGGAAATGTCATGGGCTGTCTGTCAATCGCTGTCACCATGGAGGTAACGATGATGACGAGAGGGATTAATTGAAATTCCTAACCATGTAAGGACTCATTGGAAACGCCAACGGATGGGGTGTTGGAAAACCTGAGGTAGAGCAATATAAATCACAGAGGAGAGAGAGAGAGAGAGAGAGAGAGAGAGAGAGAGAGAGAGAGAGAGAGAGAGAGAGAGAGAGAGCTTATGCTCCAGGTTGTAATGACATCATTGGGGATGCCTGTTTGAATGGTGCACCACAGGGAAAACCACAGGAAAAAGCCTTTTATATCGCTTTCTCTCTCTCTCTCTCTCTCTCTCTCTCTCAGAAAAAAAAAAAGAGAGATATTTATAACAATATTTTGTCTAAGAATCGGAGCAGAGTGTCAATAGAACAGCACTTCCCAAGAGGGTCGCAGCTAAAAACACAAAACACAAGACAATTAAATCCTTAGGTGAAAACAAGTTCAAAATGCTACTGGGAAATGCAGTGGTCAAGTATATCAAAGCCAGAAGACCAACAGTCAGACCAACAGCTAGGGCTGACAGTAGGTCTATTCTATTCCCTCCAAGTTTGTTCAGGGCACAGCGGCGCCTGCTACACAGACTGAGGAGAGTATATTTGCACTGTTAATGCCAGAGCTCGCCTAGACAAATATGACTGGTGACAAGACAGAGAATGTGCTCACAGAGCCTCTGTGTGTGTGTGTGTGTGTGTGTGTGTGTGTGTGTCTGTGTGTGTGTGTGTGTGTCTGTGTGTGTGTGTCTGTGTGTGTGTGTGTGTGTGTGTGTGTGTGTGTGTGTGTGTGTGTGTGTGTGTGTGTGTGTGTGTGTGTCTGTGTGTGTGTGAGTGAGTGAGTGTGTGTGTGAGTGAGTGAGTGAGTGAGTGAGTGAGTGATATACTGCCAGAACAGGGACCTCATCTGAAGAGTCAATACATCTTCATACAGGACAGACCAGCACTACTCAAAAACTGCTAGTTCATTCTGGAGTAACGCCGACAGTGCTCTTTGAAGAACAGCAGATGGAACACCACTGAGAGTGAAGAACAGTGTTAAACAAAGACCCGAAGCTTACACAATTGACCTAACTTGACTTGGCGAGATTAACTTTTGTGAATAAGATAAGGCAGCTATGGCATGACGCAGGCGGGAGAGGGGCTGTGAGTAGGTCAACTCCCCCAGTTTAGCCTTCCCCTCAGGAGGCAGAGAGTCGGCAAACTCCCATTCTCCGGAACTCCCCCAGGTTGTTACCTTTACAATAAGCTGAACATTGAGAAAACACATACTTAGGCTTCAGACATTAACTTGGATGTATGTGTGTCTGTGTGTGTGTGTGTGTGTGTGTGTGTGTGTTGTTAAAAAGGGCAGCCCTATCAATCTAGATTTCCCCTGCCCTGTTAGTTCCTTAATCTCATGTGGTAGTGTTATTTGGGTTAGTCCATTATTGTGCAGCTTTTACAAGGGCAACCCTCTTTATATAGCGTATACTTTGGAGTTGCGTCCAGTGATACAGCCACACATCAATAAACCTTCATTGTAACTGTCCGAGTGTGTGTGTCATTATGACTTCATAATCATAATCGCATCTGACCGGACAGCCCTTCTGACCGGACAGCCCTATAGGGAGTTCAACTTTAGTAACCAGCATTTCTTTATATTAGAATGGGTGAGGGCTGTCAGAAGCCAATCGTTTTTACAGTGTTTATGTGAGTCTGCGTTGAGGCTGAGGAACATGCCATAGGTTACTCACAACTTATTATCATTAGTTATGGTTTCCCTTACATAACCAGCATTTGTTCTGACTCCTAGTCTGTGGCAGCTTCTAAAAACAGACCTACTTCAACCATCGGCCAAAAATAAGAAATCATAACTCACTCTATGGGAAACAGAATGGGGTTCATTGCTTCAGAGTGAATGGAACTGGACGTGAATGGAAATGCTAACATTGAGGCTAACGCTAATTCCATGTCCTGCCATGTCTTCTGTAGGCCTATATGCCTCGCCAGTGCAGATGTGAATGATGAAACGTTGCTATAGACCATGTCAGATGTGTTTTAGGCCCATTCAGGCATGTTTTCACTATGTCTAGTCACGCGTCCCATAACCAGACCGCTAAATTCAGTCCTGCAAAAAAGGCCCTATGTAAACAATGACCCCCACCTCCACTACCTCCATGGAGAGAAACCAAAAACAAGTTCACTGCCATGAGGGTTTTCCCCCAGTCTCTTCACACCCTCTGGTGTTAATAATATGTCTCATATCACTTTATAAGTCTGCAGCACCCTCACCACCGTCAGACAATCACTGAACTGCTTAGAGCTGCTACTTATAGCAACACAGTCTCCTAATTGAATTGTGTGCCTATACACAATAGCGTGTCCTGGTTGACACAAACCAAGTGTCGGGTAGGACACTCCATTTTAGAAAGCGTTTTTTCCAGACCAAAACAGCGTTCTTTAATAAAATATATGAGGGATCTCATTCTGTGATCGCTACTGGTTAGACATAGTCATTACAACCATTAGGAAGCTTTTAAAAAGCTTAAATGCTACATACTGGACCTTTAACTTTGAATTGCGTGGCGGTTAAGCAGTATTAAGCTTAACTTTGAGTTGTTAAGGTGAGGGTAAGTTGTCAGGGGAAGGCATTAGCAAACATTAGCATTCACAACAATTACTAGCAAATATTGTTGTCCGTAGCACTGTTAAACCAGCGATCGGCGGGTTGCAAGGCAAGTTGTTACGAGCTCCACCGTCCAACCAACCTGTCAATATCTATACGATATATATATCTATACCAGGACATGCAATTGGGAACGCATACTATTGTATATAGGCACACAATTTCAGTAGGAGACCAGTCTGACTTACTGTATATTAGCCAGTGCTTAGCCAGGGCAGCCCTATCAATATAGATTTCCCCTGCCCTCTTAGTTCCTTAATCTCATGTGGTAGTGTTATTTGGGTTAGTCCATTATTGTGCAGCTTTTACAAGGGCAACCCTCTTTATGGTTCTGGCCTCAATCTCCCCAAACCAATCAATGTGCTTGAATGCAGTGGAAGTGGCTGTTCCCCCTCCCACTTATATCAGTGGTTTTTATTAGCGTATATTTGGGTTAGTCCATTATTGTGCAGCTTTTACAAGGGCAACCCTCTTTATATAGCGTATACTTTGGAGTTGCGTCCAGTGATACAGCTACACATCAATAAACCTTCATTGTAACTGTCCGAGTGTGTGTGTCATGATGACTTCATAATCATAATCGCATCTGACCGGACGGCCCTTCTGACCAGACAGCCCTATAGGGAGTTCAACTTTAGCACCCAGCATTCCTTTATATTAGAATGGGTGAGGGCTGTCAGAAGCCAATCGTTTTTACAGTGTTTATGTGAGTCTGCGTTGAGACTGAGGAACATGCCATAGGTGTATATACTGTATATTATCCAGTGCTTTGTGTTGTGCGCGTGTACTGTATGTGTGTGGTGTGTGGTGTGTGTGTGTGTGTGTGTGTGTGTGTGTGTGTGTGTATCTGTGTGTGTGTGCTTGCATGCGTAAAGGGGGAAAGCAAACAGAACTATGGGCCATTCTATCCTGTTGAGACCCCAGGACACACACTGAGACCCCAGGACACACACTGTGCACCAAAAAGAAAACAGTGTAAAACAGTGGAGGGGCTAAGTAAACAACCTCCACACCGGTTCCCGTTCGTACCATGACATAATGTCACTGTCTAGCCAACTGTGTCTGTGTGTGTGTGTGTGAGGGTGTGTGTGTGTGTGTGTGTGTGTGTGTGTGTGTGTGTGTGTGTGTGTGTGTGTGTGTGTGTGTGTGTGTGTGGGCTGAGACCTCTGTGGGCCACATCTGGGTCTTCGACTGTACTGTATATTGTCTGCACTGTCTGGAAAATAATTTGGAAATGAATTGTGTGATATCTTTCCACATATTCATATAAGGTATTCTCATTTTCATCTCCCCACTCAGCTCAGTGGTTAGCAGGACTGACCCACGCATTGTGAGGTAAGCTGGGAATGTGATTGAGAGAATTGGCTGTGGTTGGGTGTTTGGCAAGATTAGGGTCTGTGTAGGTTTGGGTTTCATGCTGAGGCAGGGGCTAGAATAAGGTAGGTTTAGGTCTAGGTCTGGCGCTTAGAAAGGTTCAGTGATCTGGTGTGGTTAGCGCTTGGATCCTGGATCTGGGACCGAGACTGACCAGTAGTAAGCTATGTGTCTGGTACTGAGACAGTGGGCTTGGTTGGGGCCTGGGGGAGGTACAGTATTTTCATAGCCCTGGTGGTGGGCTGTAATTGTGGTTTGGAGGTGAAATCAGTGGTTGATGCTTTATCCATCTGAGCCACCTTCATATAATATCCTGATACAGCAGCCTTGACACCCACATGCTAGGTCATACAAATGCCTGAACTTATGAGTCATGCACACGCACGAGGGGAAAACAGGCACTCCAGGTGTAAAACACACGCCAGGATACGAGTGATAGAATACCATCTTTTATTGCTCAACAATGGCAGGAAACAGAGATGTTGTAGAGTCTCATTGGGCTTGACATTGACTTTTTCCTCCCTCTTTTTTTTCTCTGCTTCCTCTCCCTCTCTTCACCCGTGACTCCTGGGTGAGGCGACTGACCCCGTCATGACTCACTAACAGGAAGGTAAGAGTGAGCTACTGTATACTGTATACACAGAGCATATTGTACAGAGGTACATTAACATACTTTATTTTTTTTTATCACTTGTGGTCTAATGCATTTAATGGTCATGGTGGGATATGTATCCCTATAAAGTGTTTAAGTGCAAAAAATGTCTATAAATCCCCAGGTCACCAGTTCATTTCTCCAGTGCTTCACACCAGTCCCACGACCCTGTCATTGTTTATATATGTTTACAAATGACTCTGTGTTGTAAACTTTAGACATTACAGGGGCTATTTCATCGGGCATTGACCGAAGAATTATTTTCCACCCTTGCTGTTTGTCTAGGGGTCCTCATGCTCAAACATGTCCATCTCCCACCAAACTGGTTTCCTCCAGAACCCGGGGATTCTGTCAAAGAACTTACCCCAAACGCCTACACATCATGGCGCCAACCAGAAATCTTCCTGTCTGTTCTATACACCAAATGTAATACAAGGCCCACAGGAGCTTCAGGGGGCGGCACACATGTGTTTGTGTATGGCTGTGTGTTCGTGCTTGCGTGTGTGTGGTTGTGTGTGTGTGTGTGTGGCCGTTCGTGTGTGTGCATGTGTGTGCGTGTACGTGTGTGTGTCTTATTTCCTTCTCAGGCTACCAGCAAAGGAAGTGGATATCAGGTTTATTCCCCACAGACAGACAAATGCTGAGTCACACCAGTTCTATATCACAAGCTAACAAACACACTCAGTGGGGTTCTGTTGCACAAGCAGTTAAATTCACTCACTGGATTTCTGCTGCACAGTAGCTTTGAGGGGCGTTGGGAGTTGGAGTGTGGGACATGACTTATTAGATTAGAGAGAAAGCACAGGGTTGATTCATTGTGAGGAAGTGACACACCCACGTCCATCACAAACTAAATGTAGAGAGAACTCAGTTCCACCAGGCACTCCAAAGGAACCCTGCACACCAGACACTGCTGTAGTGATACGGGAGGGGGAGGATGTCTGTGTTGGAGGGTCTGGTGGTCTGTTAATCAGGAGATAATGATAGTCTGACTGCAGGGCCGATGGGGGACAGCGGGAGTTAGTTAGCTGACCCACACTGCCCTGTACAGATGGCTGTCTGTCTCTCTGTCTGTCTGTCTGTCTGTCTGTCTGTCTGTCTGTCTGTCTGTCTGAGTGTCTGTCTGTCTGTCTGAGTGTGTCAGCATCTGTGAGAGGAGCAGTGGATGAATGCATAGTTAGGTCTGAGAGTGAGAATATGTGTGTCTGTCTGAATGTGTGTGTGTGTGTGTGCGACTGTGTGTGTGTGTGTGTGTGTGTGTTTATGTGTGTTTGGGTGTGTGCGTGCATGCGTGCGTTCTTGCATGCATGCGTGTGTGACCAGCTGTAGGTGTAAAACTAAGGCCGCTCGGCTTCCAGGGACACAAGGGGAATTCAGTGTGGGTCTCCCTCTTGCCCTGCTCCCTTTCTTTGTTGGCTTCACTTTCTTTCCCCCCATCTGTCCCTGAAAGTGCATCTGTTTGTCCTGAACTTAAAGGACTGGTTCTAGATGATCACCCTCAAATGTACTGGCACCGAGTCAGTCTTTATATAACTGTAATCATCTGTCATCTGTTCATCTATTCATTGTTCTCCATACAGAGGGAGACCCCCTCAGGAATCACAAGCCTTCCTTGTCTGTAAGACAACTCTCTGTGTAGTTCTAAAGACTTTCCAAACTGGCAAGTCTGTTGGATATGATTAGTATGTTACATTGAGAATGCTCACACACATTTGAAGAATTATCTGCACCATTATCATTGTTACAGTAAGACTTTGTTTAGATTATTTTTAGTTTATGTCCAGTTGAGTTTAGTATTTGTTTGAATTTCCACGAAAAACAGTAAGGTTGTTATTCTGGGATTCTGTACAGCTGCCCCTACTGCTTGTCAGTTTCCCAAGACAGTACCCAAGACAACGAAAACAACAGAAAACTACCAATACATGTTTTCATTCTGGCATATAGTAAAAACACAGTTACTATGAGCATCCAGTTTTCTTTCCCAAACACTGAGAAAAGCATTCACGGTTAATCAAAGCCAACCATGTCCTCATTTTGGTTTAGTTTCATCATGTTCTGACAGTTTTTCTTGGTTGTTTGTACTTTTACTTTTATGTCCCACGTATAGGCCTATATCAAAATCCTACAGTATTAGCTCATTAGCTCATTCTAATAATTTACTCCTTTTAACACAATGTTTTAATTTCTGTTGATCATTGATGGCAGTTGTGCTCCACTTACAATCCACATGTTTCATTAGCGACAGTTTATTACAGCATAATGTCTAAGTTGTTTTATATCTCTCTCTATCTATATGTGCCTCCAAAGTAGCACACATTAACCTAGCATAGCAAATAAAGTGAAGATTCTGTCCTCTCACCATCTACAATTCAGATCATCGATATAATCAGTCTTTAGGTATCAACATGGATGCATGGCAGGGTGGGTTACAACCTTGTACATGTCTGAGCAGACTGACTATGGAAGCAAATGGAACCTACTGAGATTAGAGTTGCTGTGCCACAAGACTATGTTAGCTTGCAGGGCTGCCATAGTGGGCCTTCTTCGAACAGTTTTCAAACAATACACCTCTCAATGTGCCTCTTGATTCAACTCGGGCCTGGCCTCTGTGTTCATTTACTGGGCAGTATAAACAAGCACAGTGGGTGACATCTAGAACCGTAATAGGCAGTATTTACCCCTGTGAGCGGAAGGTCAGCCTTGTTTACAAGTGAAAAGCAACTATCTCTCATGTAGCGATGCATTCAGGCCAGACCTCTTGGACCTGTGTGTGCTTCTGACCCCCATCAACTCCAAACACCATTACAAGGAAACAGGACAAGATGGATGGAGGGATGTACAGAGTGATAAAAGATGAATGGATGCACTCATAAAAGCCTTGTAATGTTAGCAGATGCGTAAATCCTGGTTTCACACTGCCAACGTTGGTTTACTCTCAGGGTCCTATAAACTCTAGCTGTTTACTGGGGAGGGAGAGGCAGGTCAGGCGTGGTTAGCACTTGTAGTAAATTTTTGTCTCTACTTCTACTTTGTCTCTAAGAAGTTGACACAACTGGTGACTACTAGGTTCCTAGTACCGTATGGTACATGCTAGGACTTGTTTAGATGAGACCCCACTAATCGCATTTGCAGTTACAAGGTAATTAGGTAAGTAAACACAGCTACTCAATCCAGAGAACAGTCACTGCAATGACTGTAGGTGTGTGTACTGTATGGGCCCACCTTAGTCCAGGGACCGCTTGGATCAGATGTTACTGTGAGCTAGCAACACATCATAACCCTCCGCAAATCACTAGTGGGTTAGCAAAAAAAAAGTTGACATTAAATCGTTGTCTATACTTTTCTCGCACCAGATTCTATCCCAGCAGTGTGGATGGAAAATAAAGGCTGTGTTTGTGTGTGTTTGTGTGTGTGGGGGGGGGGGGGGACGACCTCTGGGAAAGGGAGAGTTGGGCATTCCCTTTTATGCACAAATATATTCCAAAAAATAAAGTGATCCGTCCAAAAATAAAAAAATAAAGTGAGAGCTGCTCTCCCCCCCCCCCCCCCCCTCTCTCTCTCTCTCTCTCTCTCTCCCTCTCTCCCTCTCCCCCCCCCCTCTCTCTCTCCCCCCCCCTCTCTCTCTCTCTCTGTCTCTCACTCTAGATGTATGCCCTGGTTACCACCCCGTAGGTCTGATTGAGACTGATTTTGTGTTCTGCACAAACAATTACTCACATGGTTTGACTTTGTATGGTTGTAATCTTTTGAGATCTTTAAATAACTTGTGGTGTGCGCCACCCTGTATTTCTCTAACCAGATGGTAATAACATCATAATGGCAGATCTGTATCTACAGTACAGAAGTAAACTGCTACAATGAATTGTATTTAGATTACCATAAAGAGTTAATCTCTCCGTCTGTCTCTAATTTCCCATTTTCAACTATTCCTTTGCCAATGTTTAAAATGACAAGAAACACACTCAGTCTGACAGATAGAGACAGCTAGGGAGGGGATGATAGATATAGAATGGAATGATACCTCCGGCAGGGATATTCATATTTTCAAATTCTTAAGGGGGCCAGATTTTCAAAATGTTATTTGCATGGGGGTCAGACATTTTTGATTATTCTTCCCAATAACTGTATACAGTTGTAAAACAATGCACAAACACCACTATATTCATCAACTTCAACTTTTAATTAATACAATCTATTATTTTAAATGTAAGTGCTTATTATAGGCCTATATAAGTACATACATTTCTTCCTTTTGAACAACACTTTTCTCACTGACTGGATATGATCACAGCACACAGTGATATTTTCCCCTTCCCCTTCTTAAGAGGTTGAAGGGGCAAGAGCAGAAACTTTTGGCTCATATGAAGTCAGGGCAATTATCAGGCAATGATGAAGGTTTTTATTTGTCAGGTTTGTTAGTTTTAATAGCGTTGATGTGTGAGAAGCTGGATGTACGTTGATCCAAACATAGTTCGAAAAAAACATGCCAATCTTGTGTTTGGAAATTGCTCTCCATTGACATGCTCAATTTAAAACTTTGCACAACCCACAGACTGAAGCACTTGCCTCAGATCAGTCTGGCACCATTGCAAAATTCAACGTCAAAACTGACTTGCTGATTGGCTGCAAACTGGTACCTTGGTGATATTGAAGGACAGTACTCAATGTGCAGAGCAACAGTTAAAAACTAAAGGAAATTTAACTCGAGCTCGTTTTGGCACAAATATCAGATTTTTGCAGGGATTTTTTTGTAGATGTTTGTTCATGTTCAAATAAAAGGGCCAGTGTAAATTGATGGGTGGGCCGGATCTGGCCCCCGGGTCACCAGGTGAATAAGCCGGTGTTATCTTTTATCTATTTATTCTGTAATGGAAAAAGGGCTCTGCCTTGTACCTCAGGGTGGTGTGTTTCTTTGATACTGCCATGAAGGCATATTGTATGCATTTCCATTGATCCCCACAGAAAGATGTTTATACATATGGCAGTTTTGCCAAGAATTTGTCCTCTAGACTGCCTTCTTGAATCCACTCCTAGGAGAATGGGCACTTTTCCATGGAAATCCAGGTGTGTGACATCTCTATCTGTATGAAATCAATCCTGAATGGTTGGAAATATCCGACATGCAGACACGCGCACACACGCACAAGTATAAGCATAACACAATAGAATAAAAGATTCCTAGCACTCCTACTGTGAAGACACAGGGTGTCTACCCAAGTCTGGCCAAGGCATGCCTTGTTGGAGTGTACAGAAATATGTGAGGTAGTACTTCCCACAGGATTACATTACAGCCATGGGATAAGGAGGGCTGCACACTTCAATCACTGATAATTACATTCTAGCCTCTGCCCTTTGAAGCTGGCCAGTCATGTGTAGATGAAGTAAAAACCTCAAATAAAGAGAGAGATTAGCTAGGGAGCTAATTAAAGACCAAAGGTAGTATGCACAGACTCTGTAATCATGTCTATCCCTGTATTTGTTTGTGTGTGGGTTTTTAGATTTTTTGTAATTCAATGTTGTTTTAAGACAGCAATCCTTTAATGAAAAAGAGCAATGAAGTAGACTTTTGTTTTGTCTTAGGGGGATATTCAAGAGACAAGGTGGCCTGTCAAGCATGTGTTTGTGTGTGTGGGTCTCTGAAAAGATGAGGTGTTTTATTTAGTATCTTTCTCTGAGCAGGATAGTACACGAGCTGAAATTCTCTGCCATGTATCTATGAGTGGTGAATTCTGAAGTGCCCTCTGTCAACACAGGGACTGAAAGATCCTGTTAAAACACAAATGGAATATATCTCACCCTTGGGGGCCTATACATCAATCACACACACACACACACACACACACACACACACACACACACACACACACACACACACACACACACACACACACACACACACACACACAGGTTTGCATAGCTAAGTCAATAAGGTTGAAAAATTAGCCAGTTATCATCATTAGGCTGGTATACCTTTATTTCATATCACCCAACTTATCAAACCTCGTCCCCAAAAATGATAGAAAGATGTTTGATTGAGCAGATTGATTTTTACATTATGGCGAGAGTACCAAGAGCGGGCTGCCCCAGCCCCTCAACTGGAAATAGAAAAGCTTATTGGTTAACAACTCTTCAACTGCTGTACAATATGTGGTTTAAAGTATAGCATTGTGGGTGACTTGGCTGCAAACTTAGAGTGATGTCATAATGCAGGAGAATGTCATAAAGGGGTTCCAATGACTACAGTTTCCTTGGTAGGAGAACATTCCAGCAGTTGGAGAAAGACAGAGTAGAGGTAAGTACTGTTAATCAAATGGCTTAAAAACTGATGTATATATATATATTCCATTTGTGTTTTAACAGGATCTTCAATATATATATATTATTGAATATACAGATTTTGTCAAACACAGTACATCTCAGAATTCCCAATTCATATGTTCAAATAGTTCTTTTTGGACTAAAGTTTCTCATGCTCATTTAAGGCGATTGCAGATTAGTTTAAATGTATTGGTTTGACAGTTATAATGTGTGTGAATGTAGCATAAAATCAGGCATATTCTCATGTTTGAAGCAACAAGTATTAGTAGTTGGTTACATTGTTTGGATTCACATTTGGTTACACATTTGTTTGTACACAGCTATACTTAAAACATTGATAATGGATTGATAGCATTAATAACTGTCTGTAAGTATATAGGTATTTGTGTATGTATAGTACTGTTCAATTCCATGGCTATAATGAATTATATGTAGTGCATAATAGTAAATGGCTATAATGAAAATTGTGTTTTCATGACAACCAGGTTGTCATGGTTACAAGACATGATGTCACCATGAGCAGTGAAATAATTCTGTAACACTGTAAATGACATCACATAGGTGGTATGGTTGTCATGGGAAGTTGCCTAGTCAATCATAGCTTTCCTTTACTGGCAACATAAAGGGTTGTTAACCTTCAAAGACTCTCTCCCTTTTCTAGCAAGCATTCGTTATGGAGATGTGGAGTACTGTTAGTCAGGGTGACTGGCGAGTCAGTCTGGAGTCAGGCCTGCTAAAGCAGCGCACCTGGATGCAGAGAAAGCTGCAGAAGGTTCGCAAACTAGTGATGAGAAAAGACGAACTCAAGGTCCAGCTCATAGAGAAAGACATGAGGCGGGATGGAGAGACAGCGAAGGAGTGGAAGAAGCTGAAGAAGGAGTGGAAGATGAGGATGAAGACAGAACAGATGATGGAGATTCAATGGAGGATGGTGGAAGAGGAGAGGGGAAAGGAGGAGAGAGAGGAGAGGGAGATTGGGCAGAGGAGGAAGAAAGACAGAGAGGACCAACTGGTGGAGACATGGGAGATGGAGGGAGAGTTGCTGATGGAGGAGAAGAGAGTGTGGGTTCAAGAGAGAGAGATGGAGGAGCAGAGAAAGAGCGAGAACCTGATGGTGGTCCAGAGGACGATAACGGAGGAGATATGCAAAAGAGAGGGATTGAAAGACTGGATCAGTGAGGAAAAGGAAATCAAGAGGGAGGAGGAGTGGAGCCAGGTAGAGGAGAGGAAGGAGGGAAAAATAGGAGAGATGGAAGCAAAAAAGAAAAAGATGCTGCCAAAGCGCATCAGCTGCCAGAGAACTAGTGATGTCAAGAGAGGAGAGAGGAGAGAAGAAGTACACCTAGAAAAGATGAAAGTGCAAAAAAGGGAGGAAGAGAGGAAAAGAGAGCAGAGAGAGCTACAGATGAAAAGAGAGCAAGATGAGAGGCAGATTGAGTCAGATAAGATCTTGCAGGGGGCCACAAAGAGAGAAAATGAGAGGAAAACAAGAGAGGAGGAAGAGAAAATGGTGAAAGAGGAGGAAGGGGAAAGGAGGAAGACAGTAAGGCTGAAGAAACGGCAAAGGAAGAGAACATGGTTTGAGGAGATTAAGATACATTTTGAAAAGAAAAAGGAAGCAAGCAAGGGAAGAAAGGAGGAGAGAAGAAAGAAAGAGCTGGAGGACCTCACGAAAGAAAGGAGGCAGAAACAGATTAAGGGAGACAAAGAAAATGAGGAGAAAAGAGTGAGAGAGTTGGAGGAATTAAGACTGCAAGAGGAGAGAAAGGAGGAGGAGATGATTGGAGAGGTGAAAACAAAACATGAGGAAAACAAAAATAAGGAGGAAGAGACAAAGAGAGAGAGGGAAAAACAGGTTGAGGAGAAGCTAAGTAGAAAGGTGGAAAACAAACTGGAGAAGAAGAGAGAGGAGGAAAACTTGGCTGAGGAAGATGGGGACGACTTGAACGGTGATGAAGAATGTTCAGAGGCTGTTGAAAGGGAGAGTGAGGAGATTACAGGTAGTGAGGATAGTGCACGTGTCCAAACAACGCAGACAGTTGACGAGGAATATAGTGTTGAAGACTGGAAAGCAAGAAGAGAGGAGTGGACAGATAGTGACGATGATAACGAGTATGTAGAAACAAGCAAAAGTGAGAAAGATGTAGTGGGGGATGAGAACCAGAAAGAGGGAAAACAGACTGGTCCAGTATTGACAGAAAATGACTATACTGAGGGAGACAAAATAAAACAAAAAGGAGAGAACATGATGTGTGGGGAAGAAAAGGCAACTTGTAATGAGAGAGAGGGAGAGAGAGAGGGAGGGGGGGAGGGGGAATTAACCAACAGAGGAGAGAGAAAGAGGGGAATGAGGAAAAGAAAGATGACCTCCAGATTGATGAGTCAGACACAAAGGATGAAGAACGGACAGATTGGGATAAGTGAGAGTTTCAATAGCCAATGACAATAAGAAAGAAAAAGAGAGGCATTTGAAAAGATAGGTCACCCCCAGAGTAATAAGATGACCGATGACAATGAGGGTTAGAAAGAAGGTACAGGTAGTGAAAATATCATCGAAAATAAGGGAAGAAGATGAAGGGAAGAAGATACGTGAAAAGGGTGAATAGGCATCACAGACCAAAAGGAGGACAAGAATGAGGAGGGAGAAGAACCAGAGTCCTCACCAGAGCAGATGGCCAGCACAGTGCAAAGGTAGAAGAGGGGTATAGACGAGTGTTTGATACTGTAGATGCTCGTAGATTCAACAGTTGGTTTAACTGATTAAATTACATTATAATAAATGTACTGTGAAGGGGCTGTTTTCAACCCTCACAAATCTGAACAATCACTTTCCCCTCTCTGCCTGTACATCTTTATCTCTGTCAGATGTCTGTCTCTATGCCCAAGGTGGGGAAAGGGAACTAGCAAAGTTCCTGCCTGGTAAGAGTCAGGAGAATGCAAAGGTACCGTATGAGTGTATGAGTGTAATTTGCACCTGTTTTTTTCAATACAAGATCAAATATGCACCTTAAACAGAACTGAACATGAAACATGCCATTCGTTGTGTTTTATTTCAATTTCTCCTTCCCTGCTTTTTTGCTCTGATTTCTATGTACAATTTTCTTCGGAAAAAAACAGATGCAAACGCTTAGTGAATCAGGTCCTCAGAGAACATTTAGAGGATAGCACTATTCTCACATAAGGAAACCAGCTGGGATTGAAAGTCTATTTTAACACACTATTTCATGATTTACTGTAACAACAACATACTTTTATCTTTTTCAGATCATTCCATTTTGCGGGCTGAGTGACTGACCACTGAAATTATAGTATAGCATTGATTTTCATTCTTTGTTTTTGTGAAGTGGTAATTTTTTAATTAATCAAAACACAATAAAAACATTCTCACAGTAGCAAGGTTTGTTTTGTCTATTCGTTTTTTTTGGGGTTGGGCCACATGTTTTGTGTGTGTGTGTGTGTGTGTGTGTGTGTGTGTGTGTGTGTGTGTGTGTGTGTGTGTGTGTGTGTGTGTGTGTGTGTGTGTGTGTGTGTGTGTGTATGTGCCTGCAAAAATACTGCAGGAATCCAGTCCAGGTTTTTGTCTGTGAGCTTTGTCAACATCCTCTATCTAGCCAGGGAGCAGATCCAGAACTAGATCCTGATACTTTTCCTGGTATTTCGTGATTAACTGACTGAATTTGAGTTATGATTGGCTCACACACACACACAAGCACAAACTGCTCAACAGGATGATTGTGAACAGTCCATTCTATTATACCCTAGAGAAAAAGCCTTTGAACTTTGTTTGGGTAATGGAGAGCCTGTTAAGTGATGTAGTGCTGGTGTGTTTAAGCACACATGCATGACTGCAGCATCTCCTACAACGGATATACAGTAATATATGGCATTTAGCTGATACTTTTATACAAAGCACCTTACATTGCAGCGAGTGCATACATTTTTTAGTATATATGGTCCAAACTGGAATCAAACCCACAACCTAAGCATTGTTAGCGCTATGCTCTACCAACTGAACCACAGAGGACCACAAACACATAACAGTGCAGTAAATAACAAAACACATGTCTATACAACACTTCTGATGACATTATAACTGAATTATATCTATTAATAAGCAAATACACTGTATCTGAGGTCAGTGCTGTTTGTTCTTGGTGCTCATCATCCCTCTGCAGCACGAGTCTGAGCAGGGCTACAGTGGAAAGCATGAGGAGCGTCCCAGCAGCCAACAGCAGCAGCAGCATGTACACAGAGGGGTACACATACCAGGGTATCCTGTATGGCCTCTGTACGCAGGTGAGCCGCCCCCCTGTGATGCATCACAAACTCCACTCAGAAGATTGCGCTGTCCAAGGGCTTGATGGGCTGGTCCTTGTGGGACAGCTTCTGCATGTCCTGCCTGTAGGGGCCGTAGTGGAGCACGTTGTCTAGGGCCTGCTGGAAGGTGTGTCCGCTAACACTGGCCAGCTCCAGGATCTTGCCAGAGCCTCTCTCCTGCAGATGGACTAGGTTTAGAGCATGCTATACATTTTACCTTGAACCTCATTGCAATTTTACCTTCATGATGACTCAGGCGCTACCATCCAAATGGTAGACCAGGACACTTCCTCCATCCTAGGATGGTGAGAGCAGTAAGGGCATCAGACAGACACTGAGGAATGTGAGTGTTCCCCATACAGGACTGGGTTGCATTATATCTACATTTAGGGAGGAAAGACTATTGTACTTTATTTTACATTTTACAACTTCTACTGTGTTGTAGAACTGTAAGAAAGTAGATGATTAACAAATGAGCTGTGGAAGACTGGTGTTGTTTAATGTATTTGGACATATTTGGGAAAGAGGTTTGCCTGACGCTGTTGATTGTTTTTTTGTTGTCCCTGTCATTTACCTTGCTTGTGGCAGACCAGCTACATATGGCAGAATTATAAATTGTTCTACATAACAGTACTTCTAGACTTCAATTTCAGTAATATGAAATATTCGAGACATGATTTTGATAGAATGTTCTGTAGACTAATGCTGTGGAACATCTTATGGCACATTTTAAGGTTCTGTTATGTTTTTGTATGCTTCCATAGGATGATTGAGGAAAGACTTACTCCAGCCACTAAAAGTCAATGACATAAAGTTAATGTTTTAGTTTAAGGAGCATTAACACCTACTCTATCTAAGCTATGATAATGGTCCCATGGGTATATTAACATCTTTTTAACAGAACAGTTTTTGCGGAAATGGGTTGAATTTTATAAGAGAAGGTGCCAGGCCTCTAGCTGGATACTATGTGCGTTATTGTCGATGAAGCATTACAAACATCAGGCAGCCAGATGACATACATGCCATCCCTACCAGAGTCTTGTATATAAATGTCTGCTATGTGGTAAATGTAAAATCACAATTCAGGAATAAAACTGTTACAGACTAAACACTCATCTGCTTTTGAACATCTTCCATGTCAGAGAGTAAGAGATGTTCTACCACAACACTGGTTTAGCTGCCACACTGTATCATTGCAAAAGATCCAAGACGTCTAGGGAATCTCCACTAAAGCATGAACTTTGAGTGATTGTGGTAAGGGTTAGGGTTGGGCATTAACTGTGAATGGTTAGGGTTAGGCAGGAGCTAGGGTTAGGGTTGGAGTTACTGTAGGGTAAGGGGTGGAGCTAGAGTTAGGGTTGGAGCTAGGGTTAGGCAGGAGCTAGGGTTAGGGTTGGAGTTACTGTAGGGTAAGGGTTGGAGCTAGGGTTAGGGTTAGAGTTACTGTAGGGTAAGGGTTGGAGCTAGGGTTAGGGTTGGAGCTAGGGTTAGGATTGGAGCCAGGGTTAGGGTTGGAGTTACTGTAGGGTAAGGGTTGGAGCTAGGGTTAGGGTTGGAGTTACTGTAGGGTAAGGGTTGGAGCTAGGGTTAGGGTTGGAGCTAGGGTTAGGATTGGAGCCAGGGTTAGGGTTGGAGTTACTGTAGGGTAAGGGTTGGAGCTAAGGTTAAGGTTGGAGCTAATCTACGGACTGGAGCTGGAGCTAGGGTTAAGGTTGGAGTTAGAGTTACGGTTAGGGTTATCAGGTAACCCTGTATTAGCAAACATTAGCAACAATAATTAGCAAACAAAACAACTAAAAACACTTCTGTCAAAATTGTCCTAAAGCAGATTTGAACCCATGAGTTTGGACTGCCACCCTCAAAGCATCCTTTCTTTTCTATCATTGCTATGATACTTTCATGTTTATAATGTTTCAAGTATAATTATTCCTTTTGTATAAATAGCTGTGAGAATACCGTTTTATAATATGATGAATAGGAAAAGTGCTTGAACGTCAATATTTGCATGTGCAGGTTATGATACAACACTGTTTCAGGAGGGTTACAGGTTCACATGTAGAACTAGGAACAACCCATTGTACCAACAAGCTACCATGTTTGAGTCTACAGACTACAGAACATTGTGTCATTTGTAGCGTACACTACAAGGACAGTCCGGGAGGTTGGCCCCTCATATGAATAGAATCAGTGGGTACAGCCATGTGCGACATTAGCACTTCAAATATACATTAGAAGGGATAGAAATAGATAGAGGGATACATTACAGTTACATAAATCAGACATCAGTCCATCAACTTCACACACCTTCAGAAAACATCTGCAGAAACATCTGCAAGACATTTGGAAAGACACGGTTAGAATAATGCACTTTTCTCCTTGACATGTTGTCTTAAGAGGGCTAGACGGTCTCCCAAACCAAGGCCAAAACTTCCCCTCAAACTGCACATCTGGGGTGCTGTATCTCGCCAGGGACCAGGCCCGTTGCATCATTTTGATGGTAAGATCCACACCCAATCTAGTCAGTCAGCTGTTCTATTCAGCTTTAATAAATAGATGGAAGGTGATTTGGTTACTTCTGACCACATCTAATTCTGCTCTGTGTCATCTTTCAGGTATCATAGATAGAATTTACTTTGAGGAAAACATCATCAAAGGAGTTGCTGGGCCCTTATATCAGAGAGGATTTTATGGGTCACTCAACTAATTGCTTCTAAGGTATTACAGTGGGTTAACCCTCATATTGTTTAATAGATGAAAACATTCATGTGCAAATTAATTTGTCAATCTAAAATATCGTAAATTGTTCTCATAATAATAAACATTACCAAACACTATCATCATCAATCATAACTTCTTATAACTAATGCAGACAATGATCCGAAACACCCGGCTAGAGTTTGCATGGTAAATGAGGCAATAAACTGGGTCAAGCAGAGAGATATTGCTGCTGTTTAATGTGCTGTAGCTATTGCATATGACCTGTATATGACTAATGTTATGAAACAAGTAAACACATCTAGCGGGCTCAATGCTGGAGGAGGGGGGCGGGTCAGTAATTTATACAGACAGAACAATCTTTCTTTTTAAGGAGAGTGTTTCATGAGTCTGTAATGGTCAGCGAATTACAATATTGGTCCGGAATGGGGGAAGGTGAGCGAATTTGTCATCAACTGTGGGCTGATGTCACAGCCATCTTCTGCTGTCCTATGCACTGTAGCCTACCATAAACTACTTTTCTATCTAGTCTTAATCCCACTGAAACCCAAAATCTTACTTACTTACTCCTGTCTCACATGAACATGTCTAACTTTATTCTGTATTCCATAGGTTGCATTATCAAAACCAACACGCGCTCATTCATGTCAAATTACGGTAAAACATTTTCCTTTCAGTGCTGTACATGAATACAAGAATAATTTGAAAAACACGAGTTTGCTTGGTCTTCGCTAAGATAATGTGGTGGAAGTTGTGAAAACGTGTTCTTTATTTGAAGGAGAAGACAAACTACTTCTTACTTTTAGCTATTTATTTATATGTCAAAATTCTAGGCTTGTACAAGGACCACTTTTGGCGAAGAAAATCACAATCAGCAAGCTGTTAATCTGTAACTAACCCTCCAAAAATGGATGCATTCAAACAGTCAAACAAAGCATTTACAGTAAACAAAATGATTGTGATTGGCTATTTGGTTGGGGAGGAACCGTGGTTTAGACTTGGCTCCATCCCTTGTTGTTCACTGGCTGGTCACACGATTCGTCCCATCTGCGGAGTCAGCTCCCTGTTAGAGATAAGATACCTACTCTGGTATGTCCTCCCTAGCCTGTCCTCCCTAGCCTGGTACTTTCCACTATAGCTCTTTGTGTAAGTGTGTGTTGCAACATCTTTCTTGATGACCTGGCTTAACCTCTCCATGTATTAATCCAACGTACTATGGGACTAATGCTTGATTCATCTCTCATTTATCAACAGGCCATCACATTAGTAAATTTAGCACACTGCAGTAATGTATTTTTATTATAGCAATAATAAACTGTTTTTATAAAAAATTATTTCTAACAAAGTCTAGGATTTACCACTCTGTACTTCAGCTCTTCGGAGGTAAGAATCAAGAAACAAGTCCTGAGTAGCCACAATATCTGAGTCCGGTATTTATTGCTTGCAAACAAGAGACACGAGCGTAACAGCAGCCCAGCGTAGATCCGGGGGTCCGTTCAGCACAAGTCTGAAGAGACGATTATCAGGGTTGTCTTTTATACAGTTTAAACATAATGGTAGGCGCCGCCAAGGCTATCGGCTGATGGGCTTGTGTTTACGTGAGAGAGGGCGGGAGAGAATGAACAATGGGGAGACTTTCTTACTGATCACTCTGCGTTCAACATTTCACACCTATCGGCAAGATATGTCTGTTCCCCCATTTCTGCGCTCCCTCCCCACTCCCTCCGAAATCACCGCTGTTCATATGGTAAATTATACAGTGCTTCTCAGAACAATGGCTATAGAACTTTAGAGGGGTGGCAAGAGAAAATTTAATCACAGTATTTACACAAGTTGTATCAGTCATATGAAAGTGTATAACCTGAAAAGAGTTCTATCAATGTATTTTCCATAACAATAACCTGATATTTAAACTAGATTTTGCAAATCTATCGGATAAGGCAAGATGATAAGGCAAACAATCACAAACCACTCTCTCTCTCATTTTTATGTTAGTGATCATTTGAAGGGGACCCCAAAAATGTCAACACTGTCAGTAATTTTTACCAACAGAAGGATGGATTTCTATTCTTCCAAGCTCTTGTAGTACCTTGTAGTGGCTTTTGGCTGGACTTCACATGTCTTCACAACTTGTGTCTGCCACATCAGCGGCATTGAGGTGGACCACCGTTGCGATTGCAGTATGAAACTTTTACACACTGGCCTACTGTACTGTATATGTTTTGATTGCTATGCCTGTTCAGTTATGACTCAGTTCTTCTCCCTGTGTATGTGGTGGAGGTGGATTTGGGGGGGTCTAACCCTTGATAAGGGTCCAACCTTTACCAACCCTTTGTCATCTAACAATAACCTTTTCTAACTGCATATAATCCACCCTAATAACGTTGTGAAGGGTTCACATGGTCTAATGATGCACTGTAAGTAGAGTTGAATACACTTCACACTGCACACATTGGACAGAAAAGGGGTTATGAAGAATTTCAAAAGAAGACTCACAATTCAAAACGTATCCCACATGACAGAATTATATCAAATATGGCTACTGTATGTATGGAAATGCCTGTATTGTGGGTGAGAAGTCAGTTATGTGATGAAGTGCTCATGCACGCTTGTTTCCCTGACCTCCAGGTTCATAGCCCAGTGTGATAAGTCCTGTATGTAAATCATTCACCTGCGATCGGACCATTCATCATTAAGGGAAAACTGGAGTTTGAACTCATATATTCATTGCATTTCCTATCTGGAGTAAGAGTCACACTTGGAGCGTTTTAACTTTGTCATCTCATAGCAGAGGTGAGTGAATTTCAAATGCATTTTCTTAGTTTTCCAACTCCTTTTTCAACAAGTAGAAAGCTGTGCAGAAGTGAATTTGTAAACACACATATATATATAGGAAAGTAGTAGATTCATTCTAAAGGTCCTCATGAATAGTTAAAGCTGTTATCTTAGAATATAAAAGATGTGTCTCTGTGAAGAATTGGAATAAAAACACTGAGGAAATAGAGAATGGACTGGACAGGACATATAAAATAAACAAACTGTCCACCAGGCAAGCTCATTCAACCGTAAATATGTGTTCCTGGCTGAGAGAGGATGGCATTGATCACCATTCACACTGAAAGCAGCTTAAATCAGCTTAAATCATACAGCTGGAGCCAACAAATCCCTCTACATCAGCATGAGGGGTTAGACTGTGATGTAGTCACATACTATATTGCAATATTGGTACATTTAACTTTCTTATGAAATCTTTATTTATTTAGATAACACCTCATGACTGCTGCAACAAACATTCTGTAACAACAGAAACAGAGTGGCTGAAAAATGGCAACGCATAGTAAGTTGCTATTAACAACAAATGAGGTGATGGATGTACAGTATGTGACTTTAGGACATTTTGAAAAGTGTTGAGACAACCAAGAAATTATTTATTTTTAATAACCTCAACCAGGTGAGTCAATACTAGTCAAATGTATCTTTCTTCTTTAATTTCAGACACAATGCAGCCCAGTCCTTTATGGGGTACACTTGCATTCCTCAGTGTCTGCCTGACATCCTTACTGCTCTCACCATCCTGTGATGGAGGAAATGTCCTGGTCTACCCGGTGGACGGTAGCCATTGGGTGAACATGAAGGTTCTTATCGAGGAGCTCCACGCCAGGGGACATAGCATCACTGTGGTCCGAGCCTCAACAAGCTGGTACATCACTGAGAATTCTCCTCTCTACACCTCTGTCACTATTACAGAGATCAATGCTTTTGACAACTTCTTCGAGGCCTTCCTACAGAAACACATGAAGGTATGTCCTCAGAACTTGGTTGATTGGAAAAGATAATCCTGTAAGTGATGGGTCACATAAATTGACATGACACGATAATTGATACAATTCATTCATTTGCTCAGGCTCAGAGAGAGGGAGCCTCAGGTCTGGCGTTCTTTAAAATCACCAAAGAGTTTCTCTACATGCTCTCGGATGCCCACTTCCAGGCCTGTGAGATGCTGTCTCACCTTCTGGATGACAAAGACTTGGTGAAGAGTCTTCAGGACACTCAGTTCGACCTGGTTCTGACTGACCCAGCCATAGCAGGAGGGGTTGTTTTGGCCAAATATCTCAATCTGCCTGTGGTGCTCAATGCTCGCTGGATAGTCAGTGGAGAGGGACACTTTGCCATCGCTCCGTCGCCCCTCTCTTATATCCCTGTCCCAGGGTCCGGCTTCACAGACAAAATGAGCTTTGTCCAAAGGGTCAAGAACATGCTTTTCCACAGCCTCATTGCCTTCCAACAGAAGTTCATGGTAGGGCCGAACTATGATGCCATCTGTGATAAGTACTTTGAGGGGGGGTGTGACATCATCAACCTCATCCAGGAAGTGGACATTTGGCTGATGAGGTCAGACTTTGTGTTTGAGTTCCCCCGGCCCACCATGCCCAATGTGGTCTACATTGGTGGGTTCCAGTGTAAGCCGGTCCAGCCCCTTCCCCAAGAACTGGAGGAGTTTGTTCAGAGTGCTGGGGAGCATGGGGTGATTATCATGTCTCTGGGGACTCTGGTCAATGCTCTACCCAATGATATCGCTGAAGAGATCGCCACTGTCTTTTCCAAACTGCCTCAGAAGGTACTATTCAGTTTTTCAAGAAGGTAGAAAAAAAGATAAACTATTTAAAGTGATTTCAGACCATACATTTTTTTCTTTTGACTTTATCAGGTCTACGAACCACCAACTTTCTTCTGTCTGTGCACAGGATTTTCTCCTATATAATTTTTTTCTAGAAGGTCTCTACAGTATTACACTTGTGTATCAAAAAAGCAATTACTAAAGCATAATGTGACATTCTGCTAATACAATGTTGTTGCTAGTTATTACAGGTTTAAAACACAAGTATAAGGTAATGTGAAGTTGAACCAATTTTCATCACCATTATATTTACTCACTAGGTGATCTGGAGACATGTCGGGGAGCGACCCTCCACTGTGGGTAACAACACTCTGCTGGTTGACTGGATGCCTCAGAAGGACCTCCTGGGCCACTCCCAGACCAAAGTCTTTGTGGCCCATGGAGGAACCAACGGAGTCCAGGAGGCCATATACCATGGCGTCCCGGTGATGGGCATCCCCTTGTTCTTCGACCAGTATGACAACCTGCTCCGCCTGCAGGAGAGAGGCGCCGCCAAGATCCTGGAGCTGGCCAGTGTTAGTGGACACACATTCCAGCAGGCCCTAGACGAGGTGCTGAACCACGGCCATTACAGGCAGAACATGCAGAGGCTGTCCCGTCTGCACAGGGACCAGCCCATCAAGCCCCTGGACAACGCAATTTTCTGGGTGGAGTTTGTGATGCGTCACAGGGGGGCGGCTCACCTGCGTACAGAGGCCTACAGGATGCCCTGGTATGCGTACCACTCTGGGGCCTTGCTTCTTCTACTGTTGGCTGCTGGGATGCTCCTCCTGCTCTCCACTGTAGCCCTGCTCAGACTCCTGTGCTGCAGAGGGAGGAGGAAGACCAAACAACACTGATCTCAGATTGATGTAGTTTTATGATACTGTAGTTCTGTCAGTGGTCACTTTACCCAGGGGTCACTTTAAACAGGGGTACAGTATGCAGGGTTTTGTTTAAGTCCAGCTCTAAAACCAGCTGAATATGGCTTGGATAATGACTTGATAAGATGAACCAGATGTGTTAGTACTGGGCTGGTGAAAAAGCCTGTTTACCCTATAGCATTCAAGGACCAGGGTTGGTGACCAATGATCTATGTCATACTGTTCATTAATTTGTTGACAGTAACTTGCATAATGTCAACATATATACTGTATATATACAGCACATCTAATGTACAGTATGTTGAATTCAATAACATTTAATAATATTTATTGAAATGGCAAATGTACTGTTTATCAAAACATCTAAATAAATGTCTTCCTCCCAAATTGGGTTATACTGTAGTCTCACAGCAACATTTTATTTGAGAGTCTGCTTACACACAGTCATAACTATAATTACTATTGACACTTACCGTTTTTATTATTTATTATTATTTATTGCATTCAATGCTCATTTTGACATACTTTAAAGTATACATTTGTATACTTTAAAGTATTTTTGAAATATGATGGTGACATGTTCTAATTACAATTCAATTGTACTAAAAGTAAATTTCAATTACGTACATTACAGATCACCTCTTCAATTAGTGCAAAATAATTGTCCCAATTTAGTACAATTTAATACACTAAAAATTAATACTTAAAATAGTGCTTCAGTTGAACTTCTATACAACTTTAATATATTTAGTACACTATTAGATGTCAAAATAGCACACTCTTAGTGCATTTAAACATATACCTTAAGTATAATTAAAACAAATTGTATTTAGTATGTTTTTTTTGCTTGGGTACTAAAGTATGAACAAAATATAAAGTAATTAAAACAGTGTATTAATTGTTAGTTAACAATTTAATAGTGGTTGATCAGCTGTTGATCAGATTACAGTTTTATTTGAATACTTAAACCATTTGTATAAAACTGGAGTTCACATGCGTCCACAATAACATACGAGCACCACAGTAAACATTTTTGCGAAACAGTCATTTCTCATTGTTTTCACACACAAGGCAAATGAGTTGACAAAAAGAAAAAGTATTTCCTTACAGCATTTCTCCCATTATAGTGAATCTCTATTCCACACATGTAAACTCATTGTACGGTTCAACTGACAATCAGTAATTCAAATATTCTTGTTGTAACTACCTGCTTGGTTTTGAATATTCTAGATTAACTAGATTTATATCTATAGTAAGCATTCATATTCTCTGTAACCGAAGCAGCACTACAAAAAATGATAGATTACAAAGTGTTTATGTTGTTATGTGAAATTCTGACTGTGATTTACTTTTTTCACCTTTGTAGTTAATTTTGCTAATGGAATGTAGTGTTTTGCCAAACGTGTTAACTGTTTTGAAAAGTGATTACTGTTTCAAGAAATGTGCTCAAGCAATCGAGAAACACTGTAAGCGTTAAGTGAGGTTATGACTCTTTGCCCCAGTCTGCAGCCCAGCTGAGGAATGTTTAATATGACCCTATTAAAGCCCTGAGCCAGAGACCCAATACTCTGTCACTGTTAGATCTCTCCTTCACTTTACAGATTCCTGTAGAAAGCCTTGTCCAAAATATGCCTTGTAAAATACATACCCACAGCAGATATGCTGGGAACTGGAACATATCAACTGACATTTCTCAGCAAGGTAATGAGGTACATTTTCCATTGGAAGGCAAAGCACAACAACTCAAATCCTTTTCAGACTGTATTCTCCCAATTCTTTAAGAATTATTCATTCAGTAATATTCAGAAATTGTTAAATTAATATACTGTGTAATATGTGCTTCTTGAATGAACTGAAACAAAGAGAATATTAGTACTGTATATAGAAAGCACAACAAAACAAATCCAAATTTTATTGTAAAGCTATGATTCCTCTACCCATATCATCGCTCTGAAAAAATCCTCTACTATTTCAATGAGAATTGCCTGAGGCTGAGAATTTATTTAACCTTTATTTTAGCAGGGAGTCCCATTGAGACCAAGGTCTCTTTTACAAGGGAGCCCTGCATACACACAGTTTACAATAATGAATAATACTCATACAAAATTACAACATAATAAAACACAAGGTCTAACATGCTATGGTAGATGGCATCCAAAGGTTTAAGAGTAGTGGCTCCTGCACTTTGGTAGATGACATCACCACAATCAAGCACTGGCATGAAGGGTGATTGTACAATCTGCTGTCTGCTGTTCAGGGAAAGGCAATATCTATTCCTATAAAAGAAGCCCACCTTAAATCTTAGCTTTTTAACAAGCTTCTCTTTATATTTTCTGAATATCAATGGGGCCACCACCTAAAGTACAGTACATATGCATAAATCAGATAAAACATATTTTTTTTGGTAAATACATATATTTTGTTTTTCCAGCATTAAGCACCAACCTCAGCCCAACAAATGCTCTCTGCAGGACAGCGAATGCTGACTGTAGTTCAGAAAGAGCCTTGTTAATCGTGGGGGCAATAGCATAAAGAAGTGTTATCGGCATATACACTCACCGAACACTTTATTAGGAACACTATACTAATACTGGGTAGGACCTCCCTTTGCTCTCAAAACAGCCTAAATTCTTTGTGGCATTGATTCCACAAGATGTTGGAAACATTCCTTTGAGATTCTGGTCCATAATGACATGATTGCATCACGCAATTCCTGCAGATTTTTCAGGTGCACTTTCAAGTTGTGAATCTCCCGTTCTACCTCATCCCAAAGGTGTTCTACTGGATTCAGATCCGGTGACTGGGAAGGCCACTGAAGAACACTGAACACATTGTCATGTTCATGAAACCAGTTTGAAACGACTTTTGCTTTGTGACATGGTACATTATCATGCTGGAGGTAGCCATTAAAAGATGGGTAAATTGTGGCCATGAAGGGACTCAAATAGGCTGTGGCATTCAAGCGATGATTAATTGGTATTAACAGGCCCAATGTGTGCCAAGAAAACATTCCCCATACCATTACACCACCTCCACCATGAGAAGGTGTACGGGTGTTCCTTCAGTGAGTGTAGATGCAGGTTACAATTATTTTACAGATAATCCAATATTGTTGATGTAAATAGTAAAAAGAACCGGACCAAGAATTGAACCTTGTGAAACACCCTTTGTTATGTCCAGAAAACCTGATTTAACACCATCAATTAAGACACGCTGCATTCTGTCTATTAAATAATTTTTAAATGATCCAGGCCTATTTCAGACAACCTCTGAATGAGTAGGTGATGGTCGACTGTATCAAATGCCTTGGAGAGATCTATAAATAAGGCAGCACAATGTTTTTTTTTGATCTAGGCAATTTATCAAGTGTAGCAGCTGAGACTGTGCTATGACCAGGTCTAAAGCCGGATTGGAGCACATTTTAAATAGAATGGGAAGATAAAAAGGTTCTTAGCTGGGAGTTGACCAGGGACTCTAATACTTTGGAAAGGCAAGATAGTGTAGATATTGGGGGGTATTTATCTAGGTCGGAGGGGTCACCACCTTTATAATGAAGGAGCACATGGGCTGCCTTCCAAACCTTGGGGAAAGCACCTGAGAACAGTCAGATTAAAAATATGTGTCAATGACTCTGCAATCAGGGGGGCCGAAAGCTGCAATAGGCCTGGATCAAGCAGATCAACCCCAATGAATCAATTTTAAGCAGGGCATCTAGTACATCACAAGTAGAAAATTGTTGAAATTAAAACAAAGATTCGCTAGTAGTTGACTGATCTCTCATTGGGCCAACTGGGGGCTGGGAGATGGGGGCGCGGTCGACCGACTGACCAGGGTCAGCCAAACCACCATTTCTCTCAAACAAAAAGCCTGCCAAGATAAAATGCTGATTAAAGGCATTACTTATCTCAATTGTCTCTGTAATGAGGCCAGAGTCTAATAAAACTTCTTTAGGTCGGGATAAAGAGCAATTTCCACGGTTCAGGGCTTTAATTGTTTTCCAAAATTGTGTTGGATCACCAGCAGAATCCAAGATAGCACTTAGGAAGTAGCTTGATTTAGCTTTCTTGATTGATGAGGTGCATCTATTTCAGCTACTTAGTCTGTTTTTTTTAGCTTTGGCCCAGGCCTGGTTGAGAAAGACTGAGATATTACAACAATTCACCATTGAGTCTCTCTTTGTCCCTTCTCAAAGCATGACAAAATGTGTGTGTGTGTGTGTGTGTGTGTGTGTGTGTGTGTGTGTGTGTGTGTATGTGCTAGATAGAGAGAGAGAGTGTTTGTAATGACAACCTGATCCACACAGTGTGTAATTGATTCCTATGCAAATCAGAGACCCTATAAAAACAAATATATGAATTCCAAAATTACATGAACTATTATCATTCTGGGGTATTGTTTGTGGATTGATGGCAAATTCTTTTAATTTAATCCATTTTAAATTGAGTCTATAACACAACAAAATGTGGAAAAAGTGAAGGGGTCTGAACACTTTCCGAAGGCGCTGTATATACCATTTCCAATTTCCATTGCCCTCCAATAATGGCTAAATATCTCTTTCACATCCAGTTTGTTCTTCAAATCATGCACCTTAGTTGGACTGTGAGGGAGTGAGACAATCCTTTCCCTTTCAAACCAGCATGTCCTGGAGAGTGTTTTAGCTGTCAGGGGAGCTCCAGCTGCAGCTGCAGGATAAACACCTTCACATCTATTAGTGGAGAAACCACTGAAAACAGTGCTTAGTGTGTTCTGACCTTTCCATCTATCAGTAGACTGCAGCAAGGGTCACACTGACAGTGAGGTTACTGTCTCTCTCTCTCTCTCTCTCTCTCTCTCTCTCTGTCTCATCCTTTCTATCTCCCACTCTCATTATTATCCTCTCTCTTTCCCCACTCTCTTTCTGACCCTCCCTCCTCTTTTCATTCTACTCCTCTCTCCATCTTCCCTCTCCAACCTCCATCCCCCTCTTTGACCCCCTCTCTCTTCCCCTGTCGTATCCCCTGTCTCTGCTTTCCCCTCTTCCCTTCTCTCCATGTTCCCCCTCTCCATGCCCCCACCCCTCCCCCCTCTCTTTCTCCGCTGTTGGAAAAACGTTTTAGTGATCATGGCAGGTATGGCATGGTACATGTAATGGATGATGTCACTGCATGTATGTTCTATGTTAGGCAAGGCAGGCTTTTAAATGTGCGGAACTCTGGCTGGCAGTCAACTTAGTCTCAGTAACAGCTCCTATAGGAGTCCCCAAAGGGTGGAAAGTGTATTGGGGGGGAGGGGGCAATGATTTAGGGAACCCCACACATGCACGTACACACACACATGTGCGCACGTACACACACACACACACACACACACACACACACACACACACACACAGACACACACACACACACACACACACACACACACACACACACACACACACACACACACAGATGTCCATGTCCATGCGAGTCAGATACTACAACAGCACAGTCTGCCTCCCTCAGCCTAACTGCTTTCAGCCTCTGTAGCGTAGGGCTCCTGTGAGGGTGACATCATTCTCTCCACAGACACCACAATCACACATTAATCACTTTCTCCACAGTTCCATGGATCCTACATCAAATCCTGCACCGGTTCTGTTGAGCCTAAGCCAATCCTACTCCGAGTCTGTTGAGTCTCTGCCAATTGCGCTCTGGTTCTCTTGAGCCGCTGCACGTGCGCCTGCCGGATGGGGATCAGGACCAGAGCCATCACACCCAAGGGACTGAATTATTTATTTTTTTACTTGTCTGTTAAATCTGGTAAACTCATAAAAATATTAGAACTGTGAAATCAATTGGAAGAATGACATAGCAGATTTCTTGGTGAGAAAGAAAAATAGAGCTTTTTACCAACTGCCATGTTATATTTACTGTATTGTGCTGTGTGGTACTACATTATCTGCCAGATCAAACCCTTTTAATGATTATTTTAGTATTTTAAGATGTTTTACAGAAAGATTACAATAGATACTTTAAGATATGAAATACCTGGGCTGGTAATGGCTATGTTCTTCCTTCATCCCAAATGTTCTTGTTGTCTAGAGGATGATATATGTAGGAGGACATTCATCTAGGTACTCTAGGCTTTAGGAACTCATCACTCACAGGGAATAGAAACCTGTCTGGAGAACAGAGAGGAACAGAGACTAGATGATACACTACTTGGCCTCCCATACACTGCATACTGTAGGCTACAGTACATTTCCTAGCATGTTGGAACTGTAGCCATGTAGTCAGAAAAGAAACCTTAGAACAACGTCACCTTAGAACAACAAAGCCACAGTATAGTGATTCAACCGTGATGATCATGATACAGTATGTGATGTATTTATCTGTCTTTTTCAAAGGCAATGAAGAAAAAACTGTAGTTTTTCTATAAGTATGTAATGGATAATGTAGTACAAGCCCATTTTGAATTTGTTAAACTGACTGGCTTTGACTTTGAGTCTGATCTATTGGATGTTCTGACTGGTCCATCCATCCATGCACCATCACTGTCCAGTCGGGACCAATCCTGATTACTCTGGGGGGTCTGCTATTAAAAGTTTAACCGAGAACTGCAGAGAGTTCTGAAGCTGAACGCAAGCAGCTAGAGACTCCAGGTTGTTCTTATTTGAATCTGACAGCCCTCCTCTTTGTAAAACTATTGAGTGACAGCCCTCCTCTTTGTAAAACTATTGAGTGACAGCCCTCCTCTTTGTAAAACTATTGAGTGACAGCCCTCCTCTTTGTAAAACTATTGAGTGACAGCCCTCCTCTTTGTAAAACCATTGAGTGACAGCCCTCCTCTTTGTGAAACTATTGAGTGACAGCCCTCCTCTTTGTAAAACTATTGAGTGACAGCCCTCCTCTTTGTAAAACCATTGAGTGACAGCCCTCCTCTTTGTGAAACTATTGAGTGACCGGAGTGACTGTGACAGCGTGTGCTGCAGACAATTGGCTCTCAAGAGCGACAGCGACGGGATAGGGGCGGGTCTTGTGCCCTTGTGCATTAGGATGGATGTTCTGATGTATTTTTGCATTGATCATGTATTGTATGTTGGATTGCTGTAAAAGTAATTTAAAGATATTAGGTCTGTTTGATTGAACATACATTTTGATCACACTTGAGATTCTGCCATAATCTGAATATGAACATGATTTATAGCTTTTGTGATTGATGTAAGACATATTTTTTCATCTTTCATAACCCCCCCCCAAAACCCCCCCCCAAAAAAACCACATGAAATATTGGAATGCAAACATAACTGGAGAAAATTGTAATTTTTGCAGACAGGCAATAATGTTACTATTGCTAACAGGAAGTCAGAATTAATGCACATTTAAACTCAAACTTTGAATAGATTTGGGAGTACATGGATTATGTATGAGAAATACTGTATGTAGCAATAGACTACAGTACATGTAATTAACTCCATTGTTCTCATCTGTGCTTGGGTAGAATCTTCCAACAAGATTCATACATTCCAGAACCATAGCTGTGTTCAGCTGGTAGTGCTTAGAGTTGGAAAAGAAGCAGTAGAACTCTATGTCACAGAGCTGAGTGGGCCAGGGTTCACTAAGCCTCCCATAGATTTATAGCAGGGGGATACACCATTGGGGATACCATTGGTCTCAGTAAACCCTATCATTCAAAAAGAACATGTTAGACCAATGTCTACTGAAGCGAATTTTGGCGTATTCAATGGATTTGATTTTAAGATCTTTTTAAAATGTGTTTAGTAAGTTTAAGATCCATATCATGACGATAATGATAGATTTGGTAGAAGTGTCATTAAATATATGGACCGAATGAATAACATGATCCTCTTATGGTGTAGACCCAAGTGCAGGAAGGACGCAGAAGTCAAATGTACTTTGCTTGTAAAACTCAGGTAATACAGGTACATACAACTGTGAAGGCTCAAGACTGAACACAAAGTAACAAATGGGCCAGGCTTAAGATATGCTGGTCAAATAAGAAGGCACAGGTAATGCCAATTAACTAAAAGAGATGAAACAAAGAAAAGAATAAGGAGTACCTGGGGGCCAATGGTGGCCAGGAGGGGAAGTAGCAGGATGAGAAGAATTCCTTACACGTAAGCTCTTAATTGTAATTGCAGGTGACCCCTTTTTGTAACCATATTGGCAATTTAGTGAATCCACTCACAGCTGTGCATTTATTTCAATCTAAGCTAGACATTCCAATGCTATACTAAACTCCCTTCATTATGGAATAGTGTTAGGGCCGAGTGAAGAGAAAAAATAAAAATAAAAAAATAAACAGTGATGGGGCGGTTGTACTAAGATTCTTTTTTGCATGGATAATACTTCAAAATCTTGACATTTTAAGAATAAAGTGGCATTATTTGAGAATAAAGTAGAAATAAAGTAGAATAAAGTAGAAAGTACTTATATAGGTAAGGTAATATTTTGAGTAATATAATTAAGAATTCTGAACAGGTACTTACAACAAGACAAAAAATATTATTTATGCATTATTATAGAACACAAAAGGTTCCAACAAAAACAGTTACATTAATCTATTCTCTCCTGTCTGCCAGGGCTGTTACGTTGCTGATGACCTATTTAATTTGTGATTACAAACAGATTGTTCATTGAACTGTTGAGCAGTCAGAGTTATAATGTATGAAGAAGACTATAATGGAGGAAATGGTTATATGCTGTAAGGAAATAATTCAGTTTCAGTCAACGTTTACTCAATTGGTTTGTGTGTCCTATATAGACAGTTATGTTAACTATTTTGCAAATGCAACTCTAGTTTCATACAAATGGTTAAGCGAGAAAAACTGTTATTGCATGCCTCCCTGTTGCTGTGCACCACTGTTGAAATGCCTCAGTTAGATGACCTGGTAAAACAATATTTGTTAACATGTACCAGAGTGATGGCAAGAGGAACATTTGGAGAGAAAAAAAGGAACTGCCCACTGTGGATGGGATATGTACGGTTGCCTCTGGCTAACTTGTCTTCATTGAATCAATTCTGAAGTTTACAGTAACATCTTGTCTGCTTAAGTACAAACACATGCCCCTAAACTCATTGGATGGCATGTCATGATACAGCAAGACAATGACCCACAACATAGCAACCAGGGAGTTTTTCAGGGCCAAATTGGAAAGTTATTGTTGTGAGCAGATTGGGTCTTTTCAAATGCAGGAACCACACAGACTTGGATGAGGTATTGGTCTTTGTGCAAAGTGAAAGCAACACAAATGCAAGGCTACAGATGCAGAGGTTTTTGTCGAACACCATACGACAGAGCGTCAAGTTGATCGATCCTCAAGGTGTGAAGCGCCTGCGACGATGGCAGTACTTTATTCTCAAAATGTCAACTTTATTCTGGAATTAATGCCACTTTATTCTCAAATTTTCGTACTTTAATTGGGCCTAATAGTATTCTGTACGTTGTCACTGTTGCTAAACAACACACTCTTTTTTGGTTTTCGATTCCATGTAATTGACTGTGAATATTTGAATTCCTGCACTTCACATATACTGTACACAGGAGCAGCTATAAACCAGCTTCCGTGACACAGTGAAACCATTAACGATAACACTTTCCCCATGGAAGAAATAAAACAGACACACACGTGCGCGTGCACGCGCGCACACACTGCTGACACAGTAGCTCACCAAGTTCATCATGGCTGTATCATTCAAAGATATAGGATAGTACATTGGTCTTGAGGGACAGATCGATTAAGCAGTTATACTACTATACTTTTGCTTCTCTTATAAATCTAATTAAAATCAGGATACCCCTGGTCCAGGACAATCTGGCTATTTGCAATAGGATTATGAAAATAATTGTATCCATTTCTAAGACCATAACTAGAAATATTATGTATCCAATTAATCCAACAGGTTTTTCCAATAATGCTTCATGCATGGTGGACGAAGTACAAAGACAAGAGCTTCTTTCTGTTGGCCGTCCAAACTTGGATTTCAACATTAAGCCCTTAGAGCTAGAAGGGGGACATGACATGATAAGTGTGTGTTTGTGCGTGTGTGTGTGTGTGTGTGTGTGTGTGTGTGTGCAAGCCCTTAGAGTCAGAGAGGGATATTCCATGATTAATGGAACATGTATGCCTTATATAGGCTAAAGAGGGGACGAAGAGAAACCTTGAGCTTGAGCAAAAAGCACAGAAGTGTGTTGTGTGTGTGTGTGTGTGTATCTGTGTGTGTGTGTGCGTGTGTGTGTGTGTGTGTGTGTGTGTGTGTGTGTGTGTGTGTGTGTGTGCGTGTGTGCATGTGTGTGTGTGTGTGTGTGTGTGTGAGAGAGAGAGAGAGAGAGAGAGAGAGAGAGAGAGATAGAGAGAGACTTATATGATCAAAACATAGATACTCTGATACATATTCTTATGTATCAGAGTATACCAGATACCTGTCAAGAGTAGGTCAACACCAGTACAAAAGGACCTCTTAAGGACCTCCTTAGAGCATAGCATTGTCAAGCACCAGCTGGGATGACTGATGACAACACTGAATAATTACAAATAATCCCACAATGAGAAGACACCGATGGGTGTGTCCATGAACCCAACACATCCCCCACAGTTCTCCGCAACCCCATAGCATACATGTTATAAACATGTTATAAACTCAACTGTTCTGACCACCTTCCACACCTCTAACCACCTCTTTATGACTGTTATATTGCAGAATCGTGATTCTTTAGTTGACAAACTCATACTCCCTGTATGATGCAACCTGGGCCTGGATGAACTGGGAGTCCTGGAGGCTTGTTCCATGAATCATCTTAATGACATCCCAACAGACCTTCACTGGGAAAGCTACCCCATGATCGCTGGAACCCAGAACTAATCTTATTGGCTAATCCCTCAATCCAGGTCCACTCTCTCGTGTCCAGAGACACACACACTGTCACAGCTACAGCAGGAAACAAAGTGGTTGGAATCTGTGCAAACTGATGGCAGGTCACTCTGAAACATCTGAAAAACACGTTTTTGGGAACAAAACAACACGTTCCCTATCCAAAACACATCTACTGTACAAAAACATGTTATGAAATATGTTTTTCATTTTGTTTATGGGGACTAAAGCCAAAATGGCATGAACCGCCTGATCAGAACAGTCAGAAGAGTGGTGTCTGTCTGATCCAACAGGAGCTCAGAGGACCTACGATGTCAATCCTCAAAGAAAGGCTTTATTCATCTCCTCTACACAAACACCTGCCCGCAGGCCAAACCCCAACACATCTTTGTTTTGACAGACTTAAAGATGAGTGTCTTCAGGAGAGAGAGGCCATGGAGGGTAACACAGACACGCACACGCACGCACTCACACGCACACGCCACACGCACTTGCGCACACACACATACAAAGGTCTTTTGTCTTGCACCAAGGCAACACCCGAGAAAGACATTTCATAGTAATTTCATAGTCACTGTGTGCTCACGTGCTGCCAGTGAACTCAAGTTAACAGGTGTGAGGAAAGCTTGTATCTGGAGCAGACACATTGTGCAGATTATGGCTTGCATTCTTCATGCACATCTGATTATGCCAAGCTTTAGAAACTACGCAAAACACATTTCAAAACATCTTAAAGTATCTTAAACAAGTAAACACACAAACAAGTAAACAAAAACACGCAACAATAAACAATAACGCAACCCACTACGCAAACATCTGCCAGAGATACTTTCTATTGATGTTTTGTTGCTTTAAACCTAAATTGGATGATGTCATGGAATTTTAAGGCCATCTGAAGTTTAACTGAGCTGTTGAGCTGCTGAGTTATGAGACATGAGATGGAACCCATGACTGACTGGTGTGATGTGTTACATGCCTCCAGGACCACATTCTGATTCATGACGTCACTCTCATAAAAAATAAGCATTTGAAGATGTGCTTGGACAAGGATGGGACATATGTCCCTTGAGTCAGGGAAATGGTTAAGAGGAGGACGGTGATATGAATTCCAGCCCATGTTACATGTGTTAGGCAATATTTACATGATTAGTCAGTTGAATTGCCTTTGCTGTAAACACACTGATACTTGGTACTTGAACCACGAGAAGAAGACATGATACCTGAGGGAAGCAACATCAAAGGTACTGTAATATGAGGTCACCCTAAAAATACAGATATTTTATCTATATTTATATATACAATATCTACCGGTGTGACATAAAGACAATCATATGATTCATTATGACATGCAGTATGACCTCTCTGTCATAACAGCATTGGGTTATCTAACATGAGTGGTCATTAGTGGACATTACACTTTATGACACCTCTTAAGTCATGGTCATGACATTTTCATCGGTAGATCATAGTGTACACGTCAAATAAAGCGTTAGCGGAGTTTCTGTGTGTGGAGTAGCTCTGTGGTGTGGTACAGTTGAAGAGGTGGATTTGGTAAACCAGAGGGATACCCTCTCTTATGAGGTAAAACAAACAACCAAGGGGACAATCTTCACATTCAATTGTAAAGTTTATTGAACACTTATTTCCAACACACACAGAGGTAAAAAGGTGCATAGGTTTGTGAGGCCTGGTTGTACATGAACACAGTTTCAATAACGGAAGCCTTTGAGAAGAATCTCAGACGAGGGGTAAATGGCTACAGCCTTAAATCATTCCGTCGAGAAGCACACACATAAACCAACAAACATTGAATCAGAAATTAATTGATTCAGGTACAGAATTCATTATTGGAACAGGAAAACAAAAGAGGAGTAAAAAAAATAAGAATAATTTGGTTGGTTGTCCAGTTAGATAATTTACACAGAGGTACAGTATCTTAAAGGAGCAAAGCCTTGCTTGATTTCTATTGGTTGAAATCCATCCATAGTACAGAATGCTGAGCACCATAAAAAAGCTTAAAAACGTACTTCCCATTCAAGCCATCTTTTTGCAGAGTGACAAGATAAAAAAAACAACAACAACATACAAACAACATATTCTTTCCATGGAAATATTTCACACTTTCTCCCCGATGTACACCACAGTAAAAGTTCATATTTTCCTCGCATACATACATTACTTACACGTAGGGTACTTTTAATCTCTTTGCATTTACTAAAACATGTCATTTCCGATACCAATGGTCCAGTTGGGGTTTTAGACACCCAATGCATACTTTCAACAAAGGAATAGCTTTCGGTTGATCTTTCTTCTTATCGTTCCACAGTTGTTTGGTCCACGTGTACTCTATTAGGACTACATAGGAAGTGTCCATTTGTTGTTTTGTATCTTGGTTGTTCCTGACAGTTCCTCATGTCTCCTAAAGTGAGCTTGAAGGTGTTTCCTGCACATATGGGCTCACTGCCTGGGCTTGTTGTGGCGCCTCACCATTCTCGCTCTGCCTCTCACACCAACTGTGGAGCAAGAGATGGAGAGAGAGAGGAAGAGAGAGAGGTGATGCCATGTAGAAACAAGAGACAGACAAAGAGAGAGAGAGAGAGAGAGAGAGAGAGAGAGAGAGAGAGAATGAGAGAGAAGGAAAGAATGAGGTAGGTAGAGGTAGAGAGTGGAGAGAGCATGATAAAGAGGTAATCCGATCATGACAAATCAAGAGTTTGATAGTTGACTAATCCTGTGCATATTTTCCAGCAGTGATTATGCTTCAGTACTTCTTTGACAGGTGTTTTTCTTCGCTGTTCAACAGCGGTGTTGATGGAATGTCTTCTCATTTCACTCTATTTACCTGGAGGTCTTCTGGCTGGAGCTCTTCTACCTCCGTCTGTAAAATTAAGAAAGTCAACAAATCCAATCAATCAAACTGAATACAGACTTTAGATACTGTAGAGTAACAAGAAAGATTCAAAATGATCTACTGCACCATTTGCACCACTTTTGCAAGTCTATTTGAAAATTGACAATGTAAATGGCAGGTAACAGAGTGGACACACTTGAGATGAGTGTACATAATACAAACTTTCAAGTGAATCATGTACTGATGTCAATGGAAGAGTAACACTTTCAATTTATATGATTACTCCATAAATGAGAGGTTCTAACCTTGGATGAGTCTGGTGATTCTCTCTGACTCTGCATCGATCAGCCCTGTGTTGCCCTGGATGGTGGTGATCTTAGAGAAATCTGGACCTGTGGGCAGAACTGGAGCCATTAGACATACAATGACTGGCACATGTATTGCACATATAGTCCCAATACTCTAATAATGCATCCTCCCTGCCTTGGAGTAATCACTGATCTGACATGACTGGGTCTGTGAAAGCTATATGGTGGAACCCTTGCTTTTACTGATCCAATCTTGTATATGTGTGATTAGTTCAAGGAAGAGAAGAAATATACATTTCAAGAGTATAGGACAAGAGGCAAGAGCTTATGATAAACAGGGTATGAGATATAAACAGTGCCTTTAAGGAGGCCCTACCCTCAATGATCTGAGGCTCGGACTGGATCACTTTGGTGACCATGCTGTATCCGGTTCCACCTTCCAGAGCGGCAGCGGAGAAGGGCATTGAAAGTCATTTAACGACTTAACAACATGTACTGACAGACGGACATACTGACAGATACACACTCCCGACTACACCTCCTCCGCCACCGCCACCACCACCACCACTGCCACCGCCACCACCACTGCCACCACCACCCCCACCACCACCACTACCGCCATCCACAACACACACACACGCACGCACGCACGCACGCACGCACGCACGCACGCACGCACGCACGCACGCACGCACGCACGCACGCACGCACACTCATATCTGAAGAACTTGACCAATCCAACAGACAGACAGACAGACAGACAGACAGACAGACAGACAGACAGACAGACAGACATATCCTCACAAATCACCATGTTTCACATTCATCTGTTTCCCCTCTTATACTAATTCTGGAAAAAACTAATATAACTCAACATGTGTTGAATAAAGCTTGAAATCTAGCATGATTTGAATCATGTCATGTGAGACTCTAGCCATGTCTGTCTTAGCATAGTGGCAATCTAGATGCTCCATGCGTGACAGCCTCATTGAGCCAACACAAACAGCACAAACCACAATTGGAGTTTGTGATGTTTTACATGGAAGTTATCCAAGACATGGCCTAATATAATGAACGCTAGGAATAGAGAGTGCTCTGTGTAAAACATGTCAGGGAACCCAATAATGAGTATATGTTTTAGGAATTATAGGTTCTGATTCTCACCCAACATTACAACGATCAGTAGGAATACGTGTTGTGGTGGTACTAATGTTGTATAATACAATATCTGTCTTCTAATGGTTATTCTGCAAACTTTGCTCATAAATATTGGCTCATAAACATGATTGGTGAGTGTAACTTGGTGCTATGATAATATTGTAGACATAAATACAATTTTAAGAGAAATGAGAAGCATACAAAAATAACATGAGGTAACACTTTCTATGAAGCTCACATGCATAATGCATTAAACTGTACATGCACTCATAATGCACTATGATATAGTAATAATGCAGTATAAGCATAGTTATAGACATGCATAAAGACTCATGTAGGCTCATAATTGTGTATACCAATACTCTAATGCATTATAAGTATAATCATAATCACAGAATGTACAGTTACATAGTGTTTTATAATTGCTAGTCACTTTTCTCAAGGATCATACAGCATTATAATGAACATTATTACTACATCATAAGAATTGTTATGGTGTGGCATACTTATAATACTATACCATACTATTATAAAGTGGTCTATGCAACTATTTGTTCAATCATTTGAAGAATAAAGAATAACATTAAATAATAAAGAACTTTGTATTGTGTCATGATTAAATATTTTAAATATTTTAACTTTACTGAAAGCAGACAATGAGGAAAAAGTGACCAGCAATTATGAAACACTATGTAACTGTACATTCTGTGATTATTATTATACTTATAATGCATTAGAGTATTGGCATATGCAATTATGAGCCTATATGAGTCTTTATGTGTGTCTATAACTATGCTTATACTGCATTATTACTCTATCATAGTACTGTACATGTATAATGAATTATGCATATGGCCTTCATAGAAGGTGTTCCTTAAAATAATGTGGAAAACAGCATGTGCTGTGGTTTGCAATCGTTTTGGCAGATACACCCTTGCGAGATATTTTATGGATTTCAATTTTGATTACAAATTGCTTCATAAATTAGAATTAGAACTTCTGGAACATATTTGCAGATCCCAATGAATTCCACAAAGTGATTTCTTTATGAACACTGCTATTAACTACAATAATTCAGCTTGGGTGAATCTGTCATTACATATTATTGACTATATTTAATCCTGGTGTCAAACTCATGCATGTCATCTCACAACCAGCAGTGCAGAGAATATCATCCATAATTTGCCTTCACTTAGTTTTTCCCCCCCATGTGATCAGGGTTAAGCCCCAAACATATGTTTTCATTATTAATTCATTATATTGTCCAGATGTATGAATGATATTGACTGCAAGTTTTTGCATTTTTGAGGTCTAGAATAATAGCCTTTGTTTTCAAAATGTCTTCTTTCGATTTGTCCATAATCTGTAAAATTTTGTTGGCTACATATTCAGTCCTCAAGAAAGCTATGACGGGAACATAAGCTGTTCATATTATGGGATGCTTGGTACACGGGGAAGAGGCAGCCATTTCGGTTACCAGGGGTAACATATGGCATACTGGACGTGCTCATGCCATTCTTCTCTCAGGCTTGGTAGAATCAAGTGTTTTCTCCGACTAACCTCCCTCTATGATTCGCTTGATCTCCTCCTCCTGGAGAATGTGTACCTCGCTTTCCAGAAACTTCTTAACCTTGGTTACCTCTAATGGGACCCAAACATGTTTTGATTTAAATGCACATCATATTTTGTGAGGGGCTGGACAGAGAGGAAACGCTATGAGACATCAGGTGTGACCTGAGGAAAATCTTTGTAGATTAAAATATTGTCTTGTTTCAACAATAAATATATTTTGAGTGTGCTAGCTAAATTCCATTATAGGTTCTGATAGGATAACATGGTGATGACATCAGGTAACCCCTCACACCGCTTTTTGGAAGGGTACACATACACACATACACACAGGGTGTGTACAGTACAACAATGCCCTCAAAGTAACCAAACATCAAGTTCAAATCAATCAATCATTAACTGATTAATGACTGATTGATTTACTGAAAGATTCACCAAGACAATTCAAGTGCTTCTGAAAATGCACCAATGTTATACGTTTTCATAGGCTGTGAGCATAGCGCTCAACTTCATTGTCATCTAGGTGCATCCATTATCAATGAAAGTGAGTGAAATGGAAATCCAACTAAGATTAACATGTTCCACAGCTATGACCAACCTTTAGGCATTGATGCATTTGTCGGTAACATCCATATAAAACATATGGATGGAAACAGACTATAGTAAAATGCGTCCAATGTAAGATGCAGTACTGTGTTCAAGCATGCAACTGCATTTTACTGACCTTCTTCCAGAATTTTCTTTATGTCTCCATCTGTGTCCAGCTCTCCATCAGAAGAGGTACTGTGGGCTATGGGGACGAGAGAGAGACGATTCATTATTTTAGATTTTTTATGTTTTACATTTTCATCAAATCCAATTCAGTATTCGCAAAGTGTGGGATGTTGAAGTATTTCAGCAGACCATTGTAGTTTAATGTTGTGACCTAAACATTCTACAAAGGTTTCTGGAACTTACTCTCAATAACTCTTGTGACCTTGGTGATGGAAGGCGATCCTTCAATGACTCTGGTAACCTTGGTGATGGTGGGTTCACCCTCGACAACAACTGCAGTTACGACAGGTTCTGCTCCGATCACTCTGGTCACCTTAGTGAAGGATGGCTCTGCTTGAACCACTCTTGTAACCTTGGTGATGGTGGGTTCACCCTCGACAACAACTGCAGTTACGACAGGTTCTGCTGCGATCACTCTGGTCACCTTAGTGAAGGATGGCTCTGCTTGAACCACTCTTGTAACCTTGGTGATGATAGGTTCGGTATCGATAACCCTTGTAACCTTGGTGATGGTAGGTTCGACATCGATAACCCTTGTTATATTGGTAATGGTAATTGGCCCTCCTTCGATCACTCTGATGACCTTTGTTACTTCAGGCACTGGGGAGAGCAAAGCAACATTTAGAAGAACTGTACATTGTAAGTGAAAACTGTATTGTTACTGTATTAAACATTAGCCGCATCCTAATATACATGTATATCCTATTTCTGTACACTGACCCAGATTGGTGTCTTATCTTTGGTCCAAGAGGTGACATAATAAATACTAATACGCTTGCAGCTTGATAGTACTCTTCATGCAGTAAACTTAAAGGTCTGTATTACTGTTGAGAAGCCTATGATACGATGCAGCTCAATTTTTTGAAAACCTCACAAATCTTCTTGGTCTCCATTTTTTATACCTCTTCATAATCTATGCAGAAGCATAAATCATTATGAGTGACAGCATTTATTTGAGTCATAAACACATGAAAGCTGACAGATGATGATTTGGCTTCATAGATTTGGCTTCAAAGACTCTCCATCCCTCTCACTGAGGTCTCTGGCTGCATGGCTTAGTCAGGGAATCACTTCCAGACTCCTGTCCTGCTCTAGTGTAGATGGTTCAGTGAAGTACATTTGGTTACGATTGCTAACTACCTCATACCAAATGGCACATAAGGGTTTGTAGTGGTACTTGTGTCAGGGATTCTCAAAGAAACAGAAGTGTAATTGATATGCAATTATTTGTTTTATTATATACTTTATAAGGAGATACCCACAGCTAGCTGTTGAATAAAAAACAACTATATTTGTAATTAGTAACCTTGCTTGCGATCAGGAGGTTCCTATAGCTAACACCTCTGCTTTAGCTCATTGGGCTAATGCAGTCTTGAGTTGCTTAGAATACCTAAGGTGGATACACTTACACAAGATTCTTGAATAAGACTTTAACGCCAAAACATGATTTCTAAGAATTATATACAGTGCCCTGCGTAAGTAATGGTCTGGGCAGTGAAGCATTTTTTCTTCTTTCGGCTCTACAGACCAAACATTTGGATTTGTATTGGTTTCACGATTCAGAAATGTGTATGCATAGTCCCCCTACTGCAGGGTCACCAAAAGTAATGGGACAGATTTATAGAATGTCCAAATCAAGCACAAGTTTAGTAATTGGTGGACAATCCTTTGCATGCAATAACTGCCTGAAGTCTGAAACCTATTGACCTCACCAGAGACCAGGATACCAGGTCTTTTTGCCTAAAAATCTTATCATCAGGAAATGAAATGCATGTTCAACTGGATTTAAATCTGAAGATTGACTTGGCCAGTTTCCACTTTTTGGCCCTGAAAAACTTCCTAGTTGCTATAGCAGTATGTTTTGGGTAACTGTTTTACTGTATGATGTAATGCCATCCAATGAATTTGGAGGCATTTGCTTGCACTTGAGTTGACAAGATGTTTCTGTATACTTCAGAATTCAATCATACAATATGATATTATTACCAGTTCCAATCATCAATTAAGACAAGTTAGAAAGTTTTAATGGCAGCTATACATGCCCAATCTTAACAACCCCTGCACCATGTTTCACAGATGAGGTGGTATGCTGTAAATCTTGGGCAGATCCTTTTTGATCTCCCAACTTTTCTATTGCAATCACTCTGGTCCATGGGTATATTCATCTTATCTGTCCACAATACAATTTTCTAAACCTCTGTAGGCTTTTTAGGTACTTTTTAGCTAATTGTAACCTGACCATCCTTTTTGAGGATAACTAGTGGTTTATAATGGCTTCCTTGACTCTTTGGTCCTCATGTTGACAGACAGCAATAGCAAACTCTATGCATAAAAAGTGTTTCAGAATTTCAGAATGGTGAAACCAATATGTACACAAATACCATCAAATAAAAGCTGCGAATCATATTCATTGTTTGATTCCAAAATTCCAAACTTGTTGCCAAAAAATGCTTCATTGTCCCATTACTATGGTCTGGTGTACTCCATTAACCACACACAGATGAGGGTAGGCAATAAACCCAGCCAGGGAGACACTAATGAGTTACAAATAGGATCATGTAAAGGTGCTGGGAGGCAGATGGAGGCTACGCCAACGCAGCATGGCTGGTGTGTGTATGTGTGTGTGAATGTGGGTGTGTGAATGTGGGTGTGTATGTATGTATTGCCCTGTGTTTGGGCCATGTATGAAAACACAGTTCATCATTCCACCCACAGATGAGCACAAGCTGGCACCAGAACACAGCCTTCCTACGCTGTCCACACTTGACTGAACCTTGCTGAACTTGATATAAAACCTCTGGCAGCAACTCCCTGTCACTGCTAACGAGAAGCAGACAAGCTCTCTCACGTCCTCATAATTTCCCTAATTATCTTAAAGCCACAGAGCTTTATCTCTCCCATGTTACCCAATCCAGACAGGCACACTCACATGATCCCTAAAGAGAACTGGGCCGAGACCCAACAGAGCAAATACTGTCCAGGACTCCACCGTCTCTTACAAGACTATGACAGCCCAATTACCTCATCATTAAGGGACCTGATTAAGGGATGTCGAGAGACTTGGACGATAGGAAGAGAAGCTACTCCAGTGGTTCATCAGAGCAGCAATAAGGAATGTTGAAATCTGCTTTTGAGAGATACTGCCAAGTGATATCGTACGCACGTGCCTTCAGATTGAATTACAGTAGATACATTTTAGAAACATGATATTGCTTCAACAAGATATTGCAACAAAGATATTGCTTCCATATTTAACAAAGAGAACATAAGGGGGTCTCTATATGGTTACATAAGCCAACATGAAATAGGTCAAATAGGTTACCCTTCTCTTCTACTTTGGTCTGAGCTAACCACATGTACTATTTGTAAATTCAATCTTACAATATGATACAAAATATCATACAAAATGATTACCTGTTTCAACAATATGAGTGGTTGTGGTGGTGATTGTTCTCTCTGCAAAAGAAAAATGTATTTAAAGCGTTTAACTTTAGGTTACATCCATGTTTAAAACCATCACATGCCTTCAGACATTTGGATATGAGGATGAAGATGAAGAACTTACTGATGAAGGTGAGTGGGATCTCCGTGTAGGAAAATCCAGACACAAACTAGAAAACGCAAACAAACACGACAGCAATGGGAGGAGGTTGGAGAACTCAAGAAAATATGATGATCAAAGGAGCTTTATGACAGGATCTACGTATATTGAAGTGTCACATGACCGTTGCTCTACCTTGATCTTGATGTACTTGATGAGTCTCTTCAGCAGCACCAGTAGATCCTCGCGGCCCACAGGAAGGTCTGCAGATTGTACACACATACACACATAAGTTCTATACATCTTGTGTAGTCTTATAGTCAATAAACGTGCATGTGTGGTGTCGTCTCTTGAATAAACATGCACGCATGGTTCTGAAAGCTCTGTCACTCACCTCCAGGGTACAGCACATTCTTCACCACATGGATCACTCCGTTAGTCGCCATCAGGTCGTTGTCTGGCACGTTCACTGAGTTCACATGGATGGAGTTGTTCACCTGAAAATGGTAATAGCAGAGTAAAAGCATTCTTATTACTTGTGTTATGAACTAACTGTACTATGTTACAATTACTGCCGTTTACAATAGCCCTGAGTTCACCTGGATCGAGTTATTTACTTGGGAGGTGGAACAGCATCCCAGCGGTTATTAACGATGATAGCAGCACTTGGAAATAATTACAGGGTGCGATGACAGTGGAGATAATGACGATAATGACTCCCTTAAACTGAATATGCTAATTTAACACTTTGTTAGCAGGTTAAACTTGAAAAAGGGCCAAAGAGAGGATATACTGTAGATAGTGATTCCAGATGGCAAGTTACATTGTTGGAGGTAATGTCTGGAAATTCCCTCCAGTGAAACTACTTTCCTGTAATTTAACTGTCTCACTGGAGGTCACTGGGGGTCGACATAAGTTTCCCTCCTGCTCTCAGTCAGTCACTAATTTAAGGCACCTTCTCCCTTACTTTCTCCCCAGTCTAGCTCTGTCTAGCTCAGTCTAGCTCTGTCTATCAGTCCAACTGCATGCCTCCATCTCAGTCTTTCTCTCTGAAATCACATCGCTCGGTCTTTGTTCCTCTCTCTCTGTCTCTCAGTCTTTCTCCCCTCATCCCTCTTCCTGTCTCCCCCTTCGTGCCTCTGCAACACAGATAGCCTGTTTCCTGTCTTTATCAGTCTGTACAATCTCAGACCAGCCTTCTTTTGTCCATTAAGGAAGTTCGGAGTTCCCAAAACAAGCCATTGTCTGAAGACCTCTGGGAGGTACTGAGATACTGGGAGCAGGGAGGGGAGATAGGGAGAGGGTGAGGAGCTGAGGGTTAATGTTAAAAAAAGAGTGTGAAGGGGGGGGGGGGGGGAGAAAAATGTGTGGGGGGGGGGGAATGGAGAGTGGGCAAAGTCAGAGTGGTAGGAGTTGAGAGGAGGCTGAGAGGAGTGAGGAAGAATGAGTGAGAAGGTAGAGAATAGTCTATGTAGTTTAAAAAAAGGAGGGTGAATGGCTTCAGGGAGAAATGGATATGCATAGATATTTGGCTTTGAAGAAACAGATTAGCAATTACTTTAATGGAAGGGATTAGGCTGTTGTCTAAATGAGAGAGTGGGGAGTGATGAGGGTAAGTGAAGGTAACCCTACAAACCCTGAGGGCAACACAGTAATACACAGTAGCCATGTGTGTAGTTAGTCATATGCAGGAATACAAGTTTCTTCAGTTATACACCATCAATCT
>NC_139656.1:6284609-6314609 GCF_951799395.1 Argentina silus | reverse complement strand
CGTACGCTGAAGGAGGAGAGGTCGTCGTTGACCTCCAGCACGTCCTGGATGGTGTTGCCCACGGCGGTGATGACACGGTCGATCACATGGACCACCCCGTTAAGGGCCACCTGGTTACCATGGATGATCCTGGCACAGTTCACCGTGACAATCTGTAGAAAGAGAGGGGAGAATGATGAGCTGGTTCATTTGATGGAATAGAATAGAATAGAATAGAATAGAATAGAATAGAATAGAATAGAATAGATGCCTACTGTACACATCTCACAACATACAAAGAGTTGTTATCAAGGGGTGTGGGTCTATGGGTAGGGACAATGGATTGATTATGTACATGGACAATGCTAGACAACACTGACCCCATTGGAGTAGTGGTTGATGTAGAGGCCCAGGTCGTTGTACATGGAAGTGACAGTTATGTCGTTCTTCAGGTCCTTGGTCAGCAGGCGATGGTTCACCATGTGGTAGTGCAGAGCGTTGTACAACTCAATGTTCACGTTGCTCACCAACGCATTACGCACATCCTGGAGACAGAAAACGCAGGAGAACATTGGAAAGAGAAAATCACACATTTAGGATACTGTAGGTAGATTAATGTTGATCTGGAACTGAGATGTTGCCTGCAGGTAAACTAACTTAATACATTATTATTAAGTCACTATTATTAATAATTGTTAATTAATAATAATAATTATTATTATTATTATTTTTATTATTATTAATATTAACATTAGTATTTCAGCCTCTTCTCTCCTCTCCTCTCATCCCTTGTCCTCCTGTCCCCTCCCATGTCCTCCCCTTCCCTCCCCTTCCCTTCCCTCCCCTCCCCTCCTCTCCCCTCCCCTCCTCTCTCCCCAGGGAATACACACCCGGTCCAGCAGGTCCCAGGCGTCGTTGCTGGGGGCGAACATGGTGAAGGAGCCCTTGCCTTCGATCTCCTCTCGCAGCTTGGAGATGTCTGAGTACTCCTGGGTGTTGCTAGCCCTCACCAGGCCCAGTGTGCCATACACATGGTCAATGGGAGCCACTGAGGGGGAGAGCATGGAGATGGTCACTTTTGGCATTACACGGTCTACATTTTCAACAAGTCGTTTATCCACTGCGATGTGGAGAAAGGATAGGGTGATGGACTGAAGACTGTGGAGTATGGGGGGGGGGGGGGGGGGGGGTGTCGTAGGGGACACTAACCTGCAGGGCATCCTTTCATGCCTTCCAGCTTCATGTAGCCTGGACAGCACTCGTACAGCACCACTCTGCATAGAGGACACACATCAGCAATGAGAGACACAACAACTTTGTAGAATGACAGAGATGGACAGCAAGAGCTTGACTCAACACATTATATTCTTAGTATCTCTATAATGTTATGAATAAACCTTATGAATGTATTACTTTATGCCCTTATGATTATGACATTATATTGTACTACTGTACTACTGTTCAAGGTGCAATGAACAATTGCATTGTCAAAGCAAAATGTCAAACTATGTCAGTACACACAGGAAGACAAGAAAACAGAACATGATATGATTCTTGTAGACAGTGCTGGGAACCCAATCTAGTTTCCCTTTAAACTGGTTTTGGTTTGAATGGGCTTCTGATCAAGCGGTTCATAGGTTCCAATTAAAGCCATATTGAATCAATTATGTGACTGATTTTACAAACCAAGCTTGCATTGAAGTGGGAAAGGATGCTTCTTTAATGATGTTTTCCCATGGAGCTGTGAGCTATTAGTCATAAATATGTGTAGTGTATCATCTCTCTTGGGATCAGACTGTAACTGTTTGTTTTTCTTCCAGGAATTACACTATTACAAATAAGATCATGATTGGATCCTGACTCCAGAGTCTATGTCAAAACAACTAAAACAGATAAGATAAAGACTTTAAACAACCCCTGCGCCAAAAAGGATAACAGTAAAATACAATAATGAGCCAAGTGTGTTAATATCATTCACATTCACTCCCTCTCTGCTTTTACCTCCCCAAAACTGCTTCAACTGGTTTGATGGATTTTGCATACTTCATCGAATGCTGTATGTTCTTTCCTATCGTGTGTGTGTGTGTGTGTGTGTGTGTGTGTGTGTGTGTGTGTGTGTGTGTGTGTGTGTGTGTGTGTGTGTGTGTGTGTGTGTGCACGTGTGTGTGTGCACGTGTGTGTGTGTGTGTGTGTGTGTGTGTGTGTGTGTGTGTGTGTGTGTGTGTGTGTGTGTGTGTTTCTTAGTTTTGGAGTACATGCCCATGGTAATGCACATAAACACATGCGTGCTGGTTGGCAGGTATGATGTCATTACTCCCCTAGTCTGTTCCATGCCGGCAGTATAATGGATGGGACAGAGATCTCCAGATGGGCTCACGTGTAAGCAATAGGGCAACTATGTAAACACACACAAGCACATGCATCCATGCATGCACACACACGCACACACATGCACACACACACACACACACACACAATGTTTATTGGTTCTGTTTAACAACAGCATTTGACAGCACTTCCTGTTTTGGCACATGTTGATAGCGCATGTCCCACCAGATTCAGTAGCTTTTTTCAAAGCCAATTACATCCATTCAACATAAAGTTTATGTAGAACTGGTTATATACAACATGTTGTATTCTTTCACTGTGAGGATATACAGTAAAGGAAGCTAAACATGCATTTTAGAAATGGATAACAGATACTGTATCCGATCAACAGTGTGGAAAGCAAAGCCCAGATCTGAGTCAAAGCTCAGAGCCAATCTATGGTCAATCAGAATATACTACTGTTCAAGCTCAAGCTCATGTCTTATAAATCACATACTGTTTATGTACAGAAGTCAATACAATCTGAAATCCATGGTCTTAAAGGGACCACCATGTAGTCAAGAAACTGATTTATATGGTATATATAGTCACACTGTGAAATTGCGAAAAGTATGCTGACCATCCTTAAATATGAGAGCAGTTTAAAAAGCCTGCCTCAAATTCAAGCTTGTTGTTCATGCGTGTGGGGATCTGATTTTAACACACCAATGACAACCAAGTACACCTCAATCAAATCAACCAATAGTATCATTTGTTTACATTTTACATCCCAGGCAGAAATGTTGTATACATCCACATAGGATGTAAAGGAATTAGTAAGCACTGAACTTAGATAAAAAGAAGATAGAAAGAGAGCCACACACTCTTGCTCCATTGTTAGTTATTTAACCCATATTTCGGCAGCAAGATGCCTTCTTCAGGGTTTCATTGAAAAAGCATTGAACTTAGGAAAGAATGTGTATATCAATGAAAAAACGACTCACTTGACGAACTGTCAATCAAAATGCACCACCATGGCCAAGCCAGCAGAGCATGCAATTCAATGACAGGCGGAGGCAAGGGGAAAATAATATTTAAAAAATATTGAGTTTAACTTTTAGATACCCAGGGATGGAAATTCAATTTTGAACGACTACATGGCCCCTTTAACACAAGTCCAACTTGTAATAAAAACACAATGTAAACATTTCAATTATGGCTGGTACAGCTTTCCTGTAGGAACTCTGCCTCTCACAGTGCTTCACTGTGGGTCTAATTGCTACCACCTGAACACCAGCAGCTCAATAGAAGCATTTAGCGGAAATGAAGGCATTAAGTCCTCCCCACAGTGCAGTTCAACCAAGGAACAGGGAACAGAGAACAAGAACACTGTCATTTAACTCATGAATAGTGAATCTTTTCAATCAACAACTCACCTGCTATGACTGATTATACCAAAAAGCCATTTCCTATTGTTACCAACATGGCTTCCCATCCTTAGTGCTCTGCATTTCATTCAACCCTGCTGTACTGGATAAAAGCATCAGCTAAATGGCATATATGCATATATATAGTTGTACCCTGGCTTAATGACAGACAGTCAACAGTTACATTGGTCCCAGCAGGAATCAAACCTACAACCTCAGAATTGTTAGCACCATGCTCTACCAACTGAGCCACAGAGGACCGTACCTCCATTACACCAACCAACCACCAGCTGTGGTAACAAGGGATTACATTTCTAAAGGACTTTTCACCAGGTCAAAAGGCTTAACATTGTATAGGGGATATTCACCCCATCCATCAACAATCTGTTGCACTGGTGGATTAGTTTATTGAACCTTTCCTGACTGAGGAAATGAGGGTGGTTTGTAACAGATCATAATTGACTGAATGCCATGGTGGTTGACGTTACTATGTGGTTATGTTGACCACTAATGGGATGTATGCTTCTACTCACACACACATGCATGCACGCACGCACGCACGCACGCACGCACGCACGCACGCACGCACAGACCCATTACCACCAGCCTACACCCACTCTCTCATCACTACCAAACTCCCAGCTCAGACATCACAGCTGGCAGGATTTACTCCAGTGCTGCTGAACAATGTCCCCACTGTCAGAGAGAGAGAGAGAGAGAGAGAGAGAGAGAGAGAGAGAGAGAGAGAGAGAGAGAGAGAGAGAGAGAGAGAGAGAGAGAGAGAGAGAGAGAGAGGTTTTAACCCTCCAAGGGAAAATACTGTTCCATTTTCTCTCACTTTGTGTCTGTCACTCAGGTTCTTCTTACAATCTCTTTCTTGTTCCAGCTTGTTTCTTTCTCTTCCTCTTCTTTTGTCATAATTCTGCCCTAACCTAACCCTGAGTGCTATCTTCAAGTGGAGCTTTACTTTACTTTAACAACTGGAAAATGCTTCTAGCTTTCTTCCCTTTTTAAATGACTCACACTGCGATGTCTCGCTCCATTTATATTCCCGGTTTCAGCAACATTGATTGATTACTAAACCAAGGTTTGTCTGTTTTAATTGTATTTACTGATATGACATAATTTGTAGGCTCTACGTCTCCCCGCCACTCCTGCCCTAGAATGCTCTGTGCCCATACCCTGCTGCCAGCTGCCTCCTCTGGGGAGGGAAAAAGTGAGTCAACCCTCTGGTCCTGGAGGAGAGGTTTCCTCTCTTTCTTTCTTTCTTTCCTTCTTGCTTCCATCCCCTCAATTTCCCTTTCTGCACATGTTCTCTTTTTTTCTCTCTCACCAGACACATCCTAAAACTGGAGCTCTGGGGGAGCAAGTGTTAAGGCCCTGAGCCATACGATGACTAACGTGTGTGTGTGTGTGTGTGTGTGTGTGTGTGTGTGTGCCCATTACACTCACACACACACACACACACACACACACACACACACACACACACACACACACACACACACACACACACCCAACAGACACACAACACATTTAACACATTCACAGTAATCAGGCAGCACGGCTCCAGTCGAACCCTACACTCCGTCCCATAATCACACACACTGCCTGCTGTTCTAAAGATCTCACATTCACACAAATCAGTGCTGTATACACAGTGCCAAATAACCCTGTCAGATGTTTCACATTATATTATATTATAATAACGCTATTACACTCTCATGTACATAAATCAACGCAGTGTCTCTATCAGCCTTAACTCACACACATCAATGCCACACTCACTCCATTCAATACATTAAACAAGCGCACACAAATCACTGCCACACAAACCATGCCAAGTTCCAATCAGTGAAAATACCGCACACACACACACACACACACACACACACACACACACACACACACACACACACACAATCAGCGGCACACATACTGTGCCAAGTGCCAGTCAACATAACACTAACAAAATACATTACTATCAGAGAGGAAGTTTAGCCCGTAGGCTAAAACCATACAACATGTCAGAGGACAGTCAGTCATCAGACTCCATCTGCAGGAATAAACATGCCTACAGAGGAGCCATGCACCTCAGGATACAGGAGGCATGCCCAGACTGGAGGAGAGAGAGAGAGAGAGAGAGAGAGAGACAGACAGACAGACTGAAAGGCAGACAGACAGGCAGTCAGACAGACAGACAGACAGACAGACAGACAGACAGACAGACAGACAGACAGACAGACAGACAGACAGACGGACAGACAGATAGACGGACAGACGGACGGACGGACGGACAGACGGACAGACGGACAGACAGAGACAGACCGACAGACAGACAGACAGACAGACTGGGGCATCATTGCCAGGTCACAGAGAGGGAGGCCCCTGCGTGACACTAGATGAGTGCTCAGGTGAGCCTCAGAATCAGGTTCTCCCCTTTCACCTCTAACACTGAGGTCACAGGACAACCCAGTACCTGTACAGGCCCGTATGAACACAAATGCCAGATAAGCCACATGTTTGGCTAAATGTATCTGATATACACCTCTATACATGTACAAAGCAATGTATGCCTACAGCAACTGTCTTATCCTCAAAACAGCTTTAGTGTAAATGTAAATGTACTGCTTTTTGATTTTCAAATGTCCAGAGAGGCCAATGTTGGGAGTAGCAGTGAGACACATGACATGATAAATGAGATGGCTACTGGGCCAGGTGAACCAGGTGAACCAGGTGAACCAGGTGGTGACTTACGCCTTCTTCCCACAGATGGAGCCCTTGTACCAGTTCCTGCAGGTGCTGAAGTATTTCTTCTTGGTCCCCATGACCTGCTGGAGAGCACACACGTTGGGCCTGGGAGAGAAGGGGAGGGAGGAAGGGTTGGGGAGAGGAGGGGAGAGAGGTAGGGTCAGGGAGAGGAGGGGAGGGAGGTAGGGTCAGGGAGAGGAGGGGAGGGAGGTAGGGTCAGGGAGAGGAGGGGAGGGAAGGTAGGGATAGGGAGAGGAGGGAGAGAGAAAGGATCAGGGAGAGGAGGGGAGGGAGGAAGGGTTGGGGAGAGGAGGGGAGAGAGGTAGGGTCAGGGAGAGGAGGGGAGAGAGAAAGGGTCAGGGAGAGGAGGGGAGGGAGGTAGGGTCAGGGAGAGGAGGGGAGGGAAGGTAGGGATGGGGAGAGGAGGGAGAGAGAAAGGATCAGGGAGAGGAGGGGAGGGAGGTAGGGTCAGGGAGAGGTGGGGAGGGATGAAGGGTCAGGGAGAGAAGGGGAGGGAAGGTAGGGTAGGGGAGAGGAGGGGAGAGAGAAAGGATCAGGGAGAGGAGGGGAGGGAGGAATGGTCGGGGAAAGGGGAGAGAGGAAGGGTCAGGGAGGGGAGGGAAGGTAGGGTAGGGGAGAGATTGGGATGAGGGGTGGGATGAGGGGTAGAGGAGCAGGGGAGGGGAAGGGAGGGGTAGAGGAGAGGAGAAAAGGAGGAGAAGAGTTGTGAGGAGGGGGACAGAAAAGTAATGAGAGGAGAGAAAATTAGCATAGGGAAAGATTTGAAACATTTATATGTTTAAATTACAAATAAGAACAAATGTGAATGAAACTGAGGGACAATATTGAATTTTCCATCATGGTTTGAATCAATGCATTCATCAATAATTCTGACCTCTTTTTGAACTATGAAACCAGTTTCCAATTCCACATTTAATGTCTTACACTAGGAGCAGTAGGTATAGCAATAGCCTGCCATGTAGAAATGTGTTACAAGGTACAGTACCAGACAAACGTTTGGACACACCTTCTCATTCAATGGTTTTTCTTTATTTTTATTACTTTCTATATTGTAGATTAATGTTGAAGACATCAAAACTATGAAGGAACACATATGGAATTATGTAGTAAACAAAAAAGTGTTAAACGAACCAGAATGTTTTATATTTTAGATTCTTCAAAGTAGCCACCTTTTGCTTTGATGACAGCTTTGCGCACTCTTGGCAAGGTGTGTCCAAACTTTTGACTGCTACTGTAGCTGGTAGAGCAGTTACCTCAAATTGCCTACAGTACAGTAGGCCTGTGTTGCCTGTATGTAATTATCATGCAAAGTTGAAACATTGTTGTAGCAACGTACCTATGAAACAATAGTTTAATCTAAAGTTATCGAATTTCCATTACCTTTTTTTTTTTATCAAAAGCCTAAATGTAAGTGCCAAAACACAGTTAAGTTAACCTTCCATTAACAAATCAGTCTACGGTGATTATCAAATATAGTTTGACACTAAGTGATGATTTCTCCTCTTCCTTTACATCATGCATACAGTACACCCTTTCTCTCTCTCTCTCTCTCTCTGTCCTCACATCATGACTCGCTTCTCCCTTCCTCTTTTCTTATGTCATACTTTCTCTTTCCTTCTGTGCCATTAAACCATTAGTTGTTTCTCTATCCCTCTCTCTCTCTCTCTGCCCCCTCTTGCTAACAGTACAGTATACAGTATAATGCAATCCCTCCCTCTGTCTATGCCCCTGAGCTCCCTCTTTGTCTCCCTCTCCCTCTCCCTCTCTCTGACCCCTGTTGTCCCCTGGTCCTTACCCTTCGGTCCTGGCCCGTATGCGGCTGTGTGTAACTATCTTGTCATAGGCTGAAGAATCCACTCTATCCAGAGAGCAAAGCGCAAAGAGCGCTAAAGTAGCCACAAAAAGGACCTTCATGTTGGTCCCTCTCCGCTGTTCTGCAGGTCACTCACACACACTCACACACACACACACACTACCCCCGAAAATGCACAGGAGAAATGGGAGTGTGCATACGAGATGCAGGTTTTATACCACTAAGACTCTCTCACACACCCCCACCCCTCTAACACACTCTCTCTCTCACACACACACACACACACACACACACACATACACACTCCCCCCCCCCCCCCCCACACACACACCCACACACCCCCAACCCTAACACCCCCCCCCCCCCCCCCCCCCACACACACACACACACACACACACACACACACACACACTCCCCTCTTTCAGTAGTCTCCCTCTCTCAAACATACATTATTTTCCTTTTCCCTTTCTCTGTTCTTTACCCCCCCCCCCCCCCCCCCCGCCCCCCGGCCCAGACACACACCACATAGACACACATGCACTCTATCATTGTTTCACTCACTCTCTCTCACTCTCTCTCTCTCTCTCTCTCTCTCTCTCTCTCACACGCACACACACACACACACATAGATATGATCGTCTATCCATTCCCATTAGCACCATCTCATCCCAGAAGACCCAGGATAATCCACTGAGTGACTTGACAACCGTCCCCTAAAAGAGATTAACCCTAACCCTACGCATACCAGGGAGGTGTTTAAACAGGAAGACAAGACAAGATATCTTGTAATATAATGCTCTTGTCGTTGTCCCTGACGGACAGTCACAGGACCAGAAGTCGATCAGTGTATGTTGAGACTCGCACTAATTGGTAAGATAAGTTATGGGACTGTGCAATGTCAGTGATTCGGCCCCAGCTTATTCCGTGTTCCATTTCACAGTCCTGTCATCATTAACTCATGACACATCAATCTTCAGCTCAAACGGTAAAGGAACAAAACTTGCCGGGACATGACCATTACAGCAATACTCAATAGCCATCGGCTCTGTGGTGGATGGACAATACACACACGTATAGGCTTATATAAACCCAGTCACACAGAGAGCACTTTTGTAGTCTACACCTGCATATAATACATGTCCTGAGGGTTTTAATGTGTGAATGAAGTGATTGAGAAGATTGTTAGATAATTGTGGCTTGACCTCTTTCTCCCGCTTGCGCGCATGCACGCACACGCACACGCACACACACACACACACACACACACACACACACACACACACACACACACACACACACACACACACACACACACACACACACACACAGACAGAGACACAGTAACCCTAAGCCTAATCCATGGTTATCCCTCTCTACCTCTCCCAATTCTTCTCCTTCCCCTCCTCCAGTGTCCCCCTCCCTCCCATCTCTCTAACCTGGCTAGTCCAAATCTTACACTGATAATACAGTCGAGGGAGCTAACGTGGGTTAGCTCTCAGGCTTAAATCCTTCCCTTTCTTCTTTCTCCTCCATCCCTCTCTTTGCAAAGATGTAGTGGAAACAAATAGATCTCTGGGAATAGGGGATGGATGGAGGGAGAGGGAAGGAGGAGAGCTGAGAATATGTGATAAAACAAGTTTGAGAGGGAATGATAAACCTGTGGTGTTGGGAAATTGGCTCCGCTTTTGGCCTAACCCTGTGAGATTCACACCCCCTAGTGGACAAGTCCTGTCAGTGCAACATTCAGAAGGCCTGCTGTATCTGATAGATGAGATGCTTAGATTTGTCCACAGACAGTACCACAAGCGATACCTCAGAATGTGAAAACAATATTTTAATACCATCAATAGTCATTTGCCTTTGGCTGTATAAAAGTGCTGAAGTCTTACATGCCTGTGTGTGTGTGTGTGTGTGTGTGTGTGTGTGTGTGTGTGTGTGTGTGTGTGTGTGTGTGTGTGTGTGTGTGTGTGTGTGTGTGTGTGTGAGACATTGACAACACACATCAATCAGTCTCATCATGCAGTCTCTCAACCTTGTTTGCTTCGACAGACTGTGGGATATCAATATTTAGATGAACAGCTTGCACAAATCTCCTTCCTCCATTCTTACTCAATATCACAGCCCTGTGATGAGGGTTTGATGACCATCCATCTGTTTGATATGAGGACTGCTTCAACTGATAAATATGAGGAAAACCTCAGTCCTCTACTTGGTGTGTAAACCACAGCTTTCTAATGAGGGTTTAACAACCAATTATCCTCTGCAGACTAAATACAGTTCCAGTCAAAGGTTTGGACACACCTTCTCATTCAATGGTTTTTCTTTATTTTTTATTATTTTCTACATTGTAGATTAATATTGAAGACATCAAAACTATGAAGGAACACATATGGAATTATGTAGTAAACAAAAAAGTGTTAAACAAACCAGAATATGTTTTATATTTTAGATTCTTGGCAAGGTGTGTCCAAACTTTTGACTGGTACTGTATGTTAAACAATAATACAGCATTAAAGTGCACATACATCTTAAACAGCACACACACACACACACACACACACACACACACACACACACACACACACACACACACACACACACACACACACACACACACACATACGCACACACACATCTTCCTTCTCTTTATTTTCGACTGTCTATTTCACAGCTTTTTTCTTGAAAAATATTGAATCAAACGACATTATCCTTCTTTTTCATTTGTCGATTAGTGTGTATTTGGCGCGTGTACAGTTTCATACACACACACACACACACACACACACACACACACACACACACACACACACACACACACACACTTAAATGGAGTAGTTATGTGGGCCCTCTTGCAAAGAGGCAGAGAGAAAAAGAGCTAAATCACAGACTCAAAGTACTAATGGAGGCTTGCCTGGCCCTCCCGGTGAGATGATGCGATGGGCCTCATCAAATGCCAACCCCTGCCTGAGTCTGTGTGCGTGTGTGAATGTGTGTGTGTGTGTGTGTGTACATGTTTGCCTGTGTGTGTGTGTGTGTGTGTATGTGTGTGTGTGTGTGTGTGTGTGTGTGTGTGTGTGTGTTTTGTGTGTGTGTGTATGTGAGAGGCTCTTTCGATGCTGTTGCGGCAGCCCTCTCATCCCCAGAGGTGTTGCAGTAGTCCTTTGATTTCACATGAAACAGAGTTTGCCCACTCAGGGAATCAGAACGTTGTGAAGCAGCACTGTCAACTGTGGGGTAGAAAGGCTAGTGAATGAGCCAAAGCAGCCTATATACTTATAAAAAAACATGCAGCAAAGAAAAAGTTATTCTGTGGAGAGTTCCAGCAGCACTTCAAACAAACCTGTTTCACACATCAGCCCGTTCTGACCCTAAAGTGGGTTTGCAGAGGTAGGCACCTCAAGACCTCTGGAGCCGTAGAGTCTGCTGGCTTTCTCATCTCTTTCTGGTGCTGAACTGTAATGTTACTGATGACTCACAGAGTGCACATTTGGTCTTTGGGGTCTAAATCAGCAGACACTCCAGGGGACCAGAGCTGCCGAGCCCCACTAGAAGGCATCATATAGTATCCATGGATGAGCTATCAATCAAACTACCAACAGAATCGGAGCACATACTTGGAATGGGTAATATACGGTACCCATGGGTATATTAATTGAACACACACACACACACACACACACACACACACACACACACACACACACACACACACACACACACACACACACACACACAAAACACATACAAACAGACACGCGCACACACACACACACACACACACACACACACACACACACACACACTGCCTGTCAGAAGTTGGAGAGACGAGAGAGGGAGAGAGAGAGGAGGAGGAGAAAAATGGGAACATTGGTTTTTCTTTCTCTAGGCCAACTGGGAGATGGTTCCAGTGTTGTTTCTGAGGGGGTCGATGCTAATGCTTTCCATACAGTGTGTGTTGTGTAACATGGCAGAGATAGAGAGAGAGAGAAAGAGAGGGAGAGAGAGAGAGAGAGAGAAAGAGAGAAAGAGAAAGAGAAAGAGAAAGAGAAAGAGAAAGAGAAAGAGAAAGAGAGACAGAGACAGAGACAGAGACAGAGACAAAGACAGAGACAGAGACAGAGACAGAGACAGAGAGAGAGACAGAGACAGAGAGAGAGACAGATACAGAGAGAGACAGGTACAGAGAGATCCAATGTATCAATGTATCCTATCATTTGACATCTTACAGTATTTTCTGTGAATTTAATCCACTAAATGGGGGGTGGCATCATTAAACCATAACAAATGACAACCGTGACCAGGTGCAAAGGGCTGGCGAAGGAGAAAAATCCAGTCCTGATCGATATATATATGGATGGTGAGTGGGTAGATGAAATGCTTCGTCACTGGGCCTGTCCTCTGAATCCACAGCTTTTAGCTCCATCATGCTTGACTTGGGCTGTTAATGGACAGACAGGTTGTCTGTTCTGGTTAACGGAGAGACAGTTCATTGGACCGTGTAGAGAAACGGGTCCTAAAAGCCTCCTCAGTAACAGGCCACGACAACCATCACTTACTCCACCCTCTCTGTCCATTATCAACATGTATCAACATGCTCATCAGAGCACTTATGATTGATCAGTCATATACTTTCACACATTAAAACTGTCATGAATAATTGAAATCGTAAAAAAAAACTAAAAACTATTTAAAGTCAAATATGTTTGATGAGTAAACAGCATGCCCTCAGAGTTGCCAGTGCAGATTTACCAGTGCAGTGTTGCCAGTGCAGAGTTGCCAGTATGGGGATCAGGATCCAACAGGTAAGCCATGGCTGGTTTCTCTGGATCACGGCCAAGGACTGGGTCTGGGTTGGTAGCATTGGTTGCGCTTACTTGGTGGGCTACTCTCTCCCAGTTCATTCTGATAGAATGGCATGTACTGTATGTTATGTTATGTTTGCATATGTTATGTAACTCCATACAATGACAAGAGAATAGATAAAGTATAGTTTTAGTTTATTCATATCTACTTCATAATCTCTATAACATAATCTCTCAAACTAACATGAAAGCAAGAGGTACAACTTCAACATTTATTCAGATCTACAATGCAACTGAACCAAACGAACCAAGATTGATCAAAAAAATAAATAATGAACATGAACATGAACAACGTTGTATACTGAGGATAGTTGTTTTGGTGTAATCGTATATATCGTATATGAATTTATAGTAATTAACTGATTGAAAGTGGTCCATATATGACAGGATAATATGATTGACAGGGACAGGGTTAAATGTACCAGAGATCTAATACTGTCATAATTGTATACAAGGTTAATACGTGTGTGCAGATTCATCTTCCTGACATTGTGAGGATTGTTGATTATATAATGCCAAGTTCAAGGACTTCCAATGTTTGCATAGAAAAACAATTACAGATCTGTTGCATGATTAAAACTGAATACTTTAGTGTAAAGTGCTGAAACAAACAAAGTAAGGCAGAGAGTACGGTCTATAACGAGATACATCTATTGCTCTTCCATGACTGAGCCTAGAGAGGGGGTGAGAGAGACACAGAGGATGGTAGAGAGGAAGATGTGACGTTAGAGAGAAAGCGAGAAAAAAAGAGAGGGAGAGAGAGAGAGAGAGAGGGGGGGGGGGGGGGGGGGGATGACATATTAAAGTACAGGAATTGTGGAAAAAGAAGAGATATCATTACAAAGCCCAGTCCATATGATGCACACACAGGTCCATAACACATAATACATTACTCTGTATCCCCATAGTGGACTTCGTTTGACCATAAAGTCAAAAGTACATTATATTGATAATATAATATTGATAATATTGATAATCCAAGATCCAAGTATGTGTGTTTGAATGTGACACAAGCTTCCCTGAGACTCCAAAGATCTCCTCCAGCGTCCATAATTCAAGCCTCGCCATACATTACATCCTAAGCGGCTTTGCTATTCAGATTCCAATGCAAAGAAATTGGAGAATGTTTGAGTGTATTGTTTCCAACATAGCGTCATAGTGTCTCCATATTGAAAATACTTGGCTGCAGAACTTCTCTCTGCAAAAACACCACTGACAAAAAGGATATTCCACAAAGGCCCTTCACTCCGATTGTCACTGCTGCTGTCCATCACCCATCATTCCTTTTTGGTTCACAGATCCCCATGCTCTATTTCTCCCCAGTCGCTGCACCCGACTCCTGATGCAAAAAGCTCACCCTCTCCTCCTCATCTCCAACCTCCTCCCCTTCCACCTCTACTTCTGTCTCCTTCCCTCCCCCAGCCCCTTCCTCCTTCCCTCCATCCAACAGTACCTTTGGCTCCGCACCCACTGCCTCCCCCTCCTTACCCTGCTGCTCCTCCATATCTGACCCCCCAGACTCCCCCGTCTCCCCCGTCTCCTCTGACACAGAGGACATTTTTCCGGACAGTGTCGCTGTTCCAGCTCCTGCCCCAGCTCCAGTCCCACTACGATGCCGTCGATTGAACAGCCCCAAATCGCTGATGTCCTTGGGGAAGTCTTTCCTCTGGCTGGGCCTGTCCTTGCTGGAGCTCCCGTCAGAGGGCAAGGGGGCAAGGCCATTAGCCAGTCTGGTAAGGACCTCTGGAGGCCTGGGTGAGGCTGTAGCACCGCCCTGCTTGAGGATGCAGGCTGTGACGCTGAAGAGATTTAGTTTGCTCTTGACTTTGCTGCTAGAGGTTGAAGGGGCAACCTTGAGGGGGTGCTCGGGGTAGGCCAGGTTGGATGCCCCTGCGGCGGCGCTCCCACCACCTTTAGCCCCTTGCAGGCAGGGCTTGCCCCCCTTCATCATGCCCATGACCTCATAACGGAAGCTGGAGATATCCTGCTTCAACTCCTAAAAGAGTAGGGATAAGCAACAAAACGTCAGTGAAAAGCCAGTAAACCCTGAATGGTTATTGAATGAAATGATTCAGGATGTGACATACAGCATCTACTGTATCTGATCAATGAGAGAATGGCCAGAGGCAAGGGATAGATTGGACAGCAAGGGATAGACTGTCTTCAGCAACCTTCTCACCTTGAAGTTCTCTTCTGTCAGTCCTTCTTCTGTCTTGGCATCTCTGATCATTGCAGCCACATACCGTTTCACCAAGTTCCTCAACACCTCCTGCACAACAAAACACAACAACAAAATGAGAAATACGCATCCTACTTATGATCACCTTGTCTGTCAGAGGGGTAAACAAAGTCCGGTGACGGATTCCAAATCACAACAACAACACAGGGAACTTTGAAAATATGAAATCTCAAAAATACAGCTTTTCACGATGAAACATCCCACTCAGTAAAACAATGGAGTCTGTCATGGGGCATCTATTTTTGACAGTGAAAGATGATGTGAGTGCAGCAGCAGCAGCAAGGTGTGGATATTTCAATATGCTCCAAATGAAACATATTGACCGACTGAGATTCATGGCACAGACAATCAAAGGAGGAGGCACTTGAAAGAGGCACGATGAAGATGAATAAGTGAGTCACACACTTGGAGCTAAGAGGAATAGCGGCGGCTCACTTTGAGAGAGACATCGTTACCTGATACTGGTGATTTATTCTCACGTTCTCAGCAGCTCGCCTCTACAAAGGAGAGAGAGAGAGAGAAAGATACAGAGAGAGAGAGAGAGAGAGATACAGAGAGAGAGAGAGAGAGAGAGAGAGAAAGATACAGAGAGAGAGAGGGAGAGAGCGAGAGAGAGAGATGGCGTGAGTGAGAGAGAGAGAGAATTGTAAATGGACATCTCTGTGTGACTGGTTAAAAGATGCTCTGTCTTATATATCTAAATTTAATTGTGCTGGCTGTGAGCCTCACAGTGTGGGGGCTGAGGAGAGCATACATTCAGAAGAATATCAAAAGAAATGAAAACAAAAGATCATCTAATTGGTCACCCAGTTTTTTTTTTTGTGTAGAAATGTAGCAGGCTTCAATTATTTCACATGAAAAGTATTTCTCCATACTTTTTGAATACCTCTTATTGATTCTTTTCGTTTTTATATTCATCTATTCTCTTTCATGGAATTTTTGTGTCATTACTTACCCCCAGGCTACCGAAGGTCTCAGGGCGTTTGGAGAAGGTCCTCTTGCACACCTGCCTCTTGATCCAGCAGATGAGATACCACATGGATTTGGGACTGGGGACAATGTTAAATGGGGCGGGGAGGGTGCCCCCCTCCTCAAAATAACTCATCCACAGCTTGGTCCTGGCAAACTTCCACTCAATGTCTGCATGGTCCTGAAACATGGGAGTGATGTTTGTTAGTGAGTTAGTTATTAGGGTATAAATATAATCATTTTGTGGGGTGGTGGGGGATTGTACTTTCTTCACAGCAATGTGGTAGCATCAATCAATCAATCAATCAATCAATCAATCAATCAATCAAATGTATTTGTATGGCCCTTCTTACAAAGACAAAATGCTTTACAACAAGAAGAATAGAAACAATAGAAGCAATTAATACAATGCAAACAATATGAACTAACACCCAACCGTAGACCCACAAAAAGCAAACTTGTACTTACAGCAATGTGCTGGTAGGAGTTGTTCATCATGGCTATCAGCATGTTGAGTAACACTACCAATGAGATAATGTTGTACGTGCCGAACATGGTGGCCCCTACAAACTCTGTGAACTGGTGGTCTGCATCCACATTGGTGACGTACAGACTGATCAGGCCAAAGATGGACCAGAACAGAGACTGCAGAGTCTCAAATAACCTGAGGGTGAGAAAGAACTTTATTATCTCTCTGATATGTCACACATGAATACACACACACACACACACACACACACACACACACACACACACACACACACACACACACACACACACACACACACACACACACACCCGCACACATGGACAGACAGATGCACCCCCCCCCCCCCACACACACACACACACACACGCATGCACACACACACTCACGTAGAGAAGGCGTTGTTCTGCTCCACACAGCGGATGCCCTTGCACTTCCCCTTCTCGTCCGAGGCCTTGGTCTCGTAGTAGAAGTAGAGCTGGTTCAGTCCGTTAGCAAACGCCAGCAGCACCTGGAACCACACCAAGAGGGATTACACTGTGATGTCATGCATCTTAACGCTCCTCTGGAAGTATACACATCAGCACTGGGAACCAACGGAAGTCCCAGTGAACGGGACTTTATGATACAAAACACTATGAAAGGAATTGGACCTTCAGAAACAACAATCATAGTAACAATACCTGCTGAACACAAGCTAAACAGATCAAAGGATTTATACATTGGCTTTCACTATATCAATGTTAATGGAGTGTCATTCACCAGGCAGTAGATGAAGAGGAACTTGAGGATGTCTAGCAGCATTCTGCCCAGCGAGATCTGGAGTGGACCCAGGTGGGAGTTGGCCGTGAAGAGGGAGATGAGACGTAGAGAGCTGAAGATGTTAGCAATGGCAAACACTGCCTCAGCTACTAACGTAGGGTGCCACATCTCCCATTGGTTCCTGGGCTTACAGCCACTGTACTGGAAAGATGAAGAGAGAGGAGGAGTAGAAGGAGGAAGGGAAGAGGGGATAGAGGGAGCCAGGGAGAGAGGAAAGGAGACAAACATACCAATAGTGAAAGGTTCACTTCTCATGCCAATAAAGCTTTTTAAGTTGAAAGGAACTGAATTGAGAGTACACGGTTATTAGGTAATATGTCTTTCATGCACTGAATATAGACGTGTAGAGGACTTTCACTTGAGTTAAAGCCTTGCGATAAAGTAAATACTCCACTGGTTATATGAAAGCAACCTTGAGTTGAACTTACACTATTTCATTTCAATCAAATAAGAAAATAATCGCAAGCCAATGGCTTTGGTGTTCAACATTGTTTGTTGACATTAGCTTGGTTAAGCTTCCTTGGTTGGATAAGCTTAGATGGTTTAGCGTGCTTGGTTACCTTGGTGTAGGCGACGATCTTGAGTGAGATGGTAGCCAGGTAGAGGGAGTTCATGACAAAGTCCATGAGGTTCCACCAGTCATGGATGTAGTCCTGGAAACCGCCGTCCCACATCTGCTTGATCTCTGTCCAGATGAAGCCTGAACACAGAGAGCAAATCAGACAGGATATTCCCCCACCCTAACACACATTTACCTCACAACACACGCACACACACACACACACACACACACACACACACACACACACACACACACACACACACACACACACTCCCCCCCTACTGACCCAGCACCCAGGGCAGTATCATCCACTCCACTGTTGTAGGTGCGGGGCCCTGCCTGTCCGGCTCTGTGGTAACAATATGCTGCGAGGCCAGGAGGAGGAGGAAGAGGAAGGTGAGGTAAGAGGCCGTGTGGCAGATGAACTTGATGAAGGGCTTGCGAATGAACATGCCATAGCGACTCTTGGGGGCGATGAGGTAGCATATAGAGAAGATGGGGAAGAGCAGGCCAATGAAGACGCAGGTCACGAACTTCCCTCCCCAGTGACGACGCCTCCAGCCAGGGAATTCATCATACCAACGAGACGCCAACAGCTGCTGACAGTTAGGCTGAGCTACAAACTGGTGGATAGGAGAGAGGAGAGGAAGAGAGACAAACAGAGAGAAAGAGAGATGTACAATTTCAGCAACAGCAAGTTAGTCTACAATCAGCTCATGAATCCTGTTTTTGTAAATCCAGGTAAAACTCTCTTTTTTTAATGACAGTTTGTTGCAGTTCACATTCTCTCTGAGATAGGATACAGTTCCCATTTGAGATAGGATACAGAATTCTTTACTACAAGTTCCAACACTGTCACTTCATTTAAAATCTCTCCAGTCTGTCTGGAAACACATAAAGGGAAAGAAAAACAAAGCCTCACTCAACAGACTCCAGACAATGGATCTGTTTCAGCATACGTGTCATGTGTCATTTTGAAGAACCAAACCAGAGAACAGACCGACTGTGTGATTCTGTTTGATTGTCTTTCTTCGAAGGAGAAGTTCTGTACGGTATGTTCTCTTTGGCACCAGTCCAACTCTAAAAATGGAACTCAACTCTACACCTTCTCCTCTGAGAATCTGTCTGGCGGGCATCTGTCTGGCATATGGATATCCATGGGAACCGTCACCCCTCAATTCTTACTGTAACTAATGTGCCAACATCAACCTTAATGACAGGATCCCCTGTGACTGACGGGTGATGAAGGCAGGACAAGAGGAAGTGATCGCAGTAAAAGACACATGCAAGACTTAGATTATACAGTACCAGTCAAAAGTTTGGACACACCTTCTCATTCAATGGTTTTTCTTTCTTTTTTATTATTTTCTACATTGTAGATTTATATTGAAGACATCAAAACTATGAAGGAACACATATGGAATTATGTAGTAAACTAAAAAATGTTAAACAAACCAGAATATATTTTAGATTTTAGATTCTTCAAAGTAGCCACCTTTTGTTTTGATGACAGCTTTGCACACTCTTGGCAAGTTTGTGTCCAAACTTTTGACTGCTACTGTACATAGACTTGATTGTGAGTGACAGAAATAGGGTGTGGAGGCTAGAACACAGTGTGTGTGATAATGGTGCGCGTGCTAGATATAGTGGTCTGTACTAACTTTTGGAACTGATATTTTTAGGCCTTGATTTGTTACAGGAGTGCCTCAGGATTGCCTCCGGCTCCACCGTAATTCAATCCATGCAGTACAGTATGTATTGACCGCAGCCTTCTGAATAGAAGGCTAGATAGCATGTGATATATCTCAAATACACTCTTTCAGAGTTCAACTGGGGCTGCAGGGACAATTACAGACCGTATATTTACATGGAGGTTCAAAAGAAAGGCACTAGTAATGGTTTGGTGAGGAAGGTGGCTAGCTAAGAGGTCAACAAAACCATCAGGGTTCCGGAACTGCCTTTGAATATGCCTGTCAGGTGAAATATTGGTATTCAAAAAGGCCTTCATTGGTTTTAAGCATCAATTAGAGACACAATGTATCCAACATAAACGCACACACACACACACGTACACACACACACACACAGGCACAAACACACGTGTACACATACGCACGCACACAGGCACATTTGTCATAATACCATCCTCACCCTGATGTAACTATGTAACTACTAAAATAGAAACCCCCCCAGTTCCAGTTCCAAGACTTCTGGTGTTCATAGCAAACAAAATCAAAAGAATGGTCAATATCAAATATTAGGTTATTTACCTAAATGGGATTTGGATGGATTAAAGTCTATGAGGTTATGGAATATCATGTGGGAAGCATTATGTGTTCTCCCCCGTTTAGAGCCATGCTCTGGGAATCTGATCAGGGATATACAGCATGTGGCTTGAACACAAATCCATTCTCCACAGTCTAATTGGTGTATAGCAGAGGTGCTCAATCAAAAGTTCAAATGTCTAATGATTTCAGGTCAACATAGTGCTCTGATTAGAGGATGAGGAAGAGTGTCTATTCATTGCCATAATCACACTCACCTTCCTCTTCATCATCCCTACACTTCAGTCAGCTCCTCAGTGCTCGAGTGACCGACCGTGTGCCCAATCCAGATCATCTGAATGACTCAAAGCTGCATTAGCCCACTGAGCTGGAGCTGAAGCAGTCTAAGAACTGCCATGAGTTGTCATGCCTTAAGCGAGGTTACTCATCAAGTAAGCATCGTTTTTGGAAACAACCTCTGCTAACCTTGTCTTGCGGAATCTGGATCTTTTGATCCATGGCATGGTGACATCACTTTGAGTCACAGTGTCACAGAGAGACACACCAGAGACTGCAGAACACTGACACAGCCACCATGCCAAACCTAACCTGGCAACACAGTTACCATGGGAACCCAGAGGACTGGCGATCCATATCGAAGTCAGGAAAAAGGAAAAGCCTGTTCACATTTCCATACTTTAATCCAAATCCTACTGTAATCCTAAACGAGAGAAGGGAATGAAAGGGGGGGGGGGGGGGGCGGGGGGAGTGGGAAGAGAGATGAAGGGAGACCAATGGAAGAGTGAAGATGGGAAAATGGAGATGAAGAGAGGAAGGAGTGGAGTAGAGTGGAAGAGGGAAGAAGCAGGAGAGGAGGAAGGAGAGAGGAGGAGGGAATGAGAGGGCGAGAGGCTAGGGAGAGAGGAGAGAGAGAGAGGTTTGATGTTGCACTGGTGAGATGATGATAAGGCTTCAGCTCTTCTTGTCTCCTGGGTAGAAAGTTTTGCAGATGAGCCGGTTATCATATACGATCACACTGCACCCTACAGTTCCTATACAGTATAATCTCTCTCTCTCTTTCTCTATTACATGGTTTTCTCACCATTTTCCAACTTCATTTAAAAAACAATAGAAACTATTGAACTGTGATTCTTATCTCTTTTCACAAGGGGGCAACGTTGATCCATATCAAATTGATGGGTTTCCCTTTCTGCATCTGATGACTTGTTCTCAAATAATGAGCAGAAGCAGACTCTGCAGTCTGCTTGGACCTCAATAATATTCTTCATCTGCATAAATGTATCCAAAGGCGAGCAATCTCCTATGCATGCCCTCAGGGTGGGAGCAGAGGATAATCACCTCCCATATATTACTGATCGTATTTATCTGTGATTTGGCCTCCTACCGCATCAAAGCGCTAAGCGTTGTGTTGGTTTGGCTTCTCAGATCAATGGCCTGTGAACATTCTCCCCAGGAGACTCAACAACTGTCATCTCCAGCCTCAGGGAGCAGAGTAATGGCACAGCTGGAGAACACAAACACACACACATGCCCGCACACACGCACGCACACGCACGCACGCACACGCACATGCACCTATGCATGCACGCACACACTTAAAATGACACATGGGTTGACAGGGTTATCGTTTCTGATCAGTGGGCTGTTAAATGATTCCCCCCAGACGACAGGCTTACAGAGGAGAGGGTCAGACCCCCAACAGGTGAAGCAGAACAACAATGATCAATGTCATTCAGCAGAACAATTCATATTCAAGACCAACGACATCCTCACAGCTCAAGCGGTTATCTGCCCACAGAAACAATCTGATTCCCCTCTAAACCACTCAAAAAGACGAGAACACATCAAAGAAAAACAGAGAGAACAATATACTGTAATTGGTTTGGCAAATTCTGTATGTGCAGTAAGTGTCCTTTTCAACAAACAACTGTCCACTTACCTTCGATTTCCAAAGAAAAGAAGAATGCCTCTCTACCATAGCTTTCTACATGTGTCCTTTAGAGATCCTCCAATGAATGCATACGCACATTAAACACTCCTGTCATTATACTATAGATCTGCCAAATTAATAAACAGCCTGTGTTCTACAGTATAAGCTTACTGTAGCAAATCACATACACACTGTTTCTCATACACACTCTCCTAAATCCGTGACCTTTTTCGTGCAAACTATCTTACTGGTGCAAGATTTCAGGTCATAATTATTTCCTGAGTCCCTTAAAAGTACTTGAATATACAAACATACCCATGTCTCCAAGAGAAACCCACACACTGAGGGGACAGGCAGGTATGTGTGATTAATCTCTCCAAAGAAAGGGGCAGGCAGTGACACCTAAAACAGCAGGTAGGTTTATCATCCCTGGCGTGGTGCCAGGAATTGGAATATAAATCACTGGGTGGCGACAGCCGGGTGGGCTTTTCTCTCGTCACGCCGCCTGTTCTGTATCACAGTGATGGAGGAATCGATGGGTGACATAGACAGATAAATGAGGATATCCAGCTAAGCCTTCTGGGAGAGAGAGAGAGAGTGGGGGGGGACTATAGCGAGAGAGATTCCGAAACAGAGAGACAGAAAGGGAGAGAAAGAGAGAAAGGGTGTTGAAAGAGAGACGGAGGAGAATTACACGCCACGTGAGCCTCAGCACTGTAGCAACACTGCTCTGCTGTGTGTCGTGACGTGAACACACCTCGTCTGCTTCGCACTGTGCCACTGAGAGAGACTAAGGGGTTAGACAATGATGTCATCAATCTCAGACTTCTCCAGGAAGTGACTCTGTACTCAGAGCCAAATGGAACTCCAAGCGACTGGAACTGACAAGAGAATATTAATGTGTTCCCATTTGCGCTGCACTTTCTGGTCTCTTTAATGACATAACATCTGTGTTGTCTCTTGTGGGACCTCATTATTCAAGAACTCCATCATACAAGCTCTATGCTCAAATCTTAAGACAAATTACCCAGATCAAACGAAATGGAAGGCTGGTATTCATACGAAACGTGAACAAGCCTTACCTCTTTCTGGTAGTACTTGATAGCCAGCTTCAGCCTGGCCAGTTCATTGTTGTCCTCGTCCTCCAGCAGGTTAATGTCGTCTCTGAAGTTGAGGATCATCTCCAGCTCTCTGGAGCTTCTGGTCTGGTCCAGCAGGTCCTTGGCAAACTGCTTACACTGCTTCGACAGCTCTTCGTACTCTGACTTGAACTCATTCTCCACCTACGGAGAAAAGAGGAGATGAAAAAGGAGCTATTTCAAGCGTTAAATAGGGTGTTCTGTATCACAGCATCAGAGAACAGACAGTACAAAGTACTAAATCTGAGAGATACAGCAAATGAAATGTGAAATAATGCCTAGGATTTCTTTTGGTGCCTGGGACCTGTACATTTTGACATACAGTACCAGTCAAAAGTTTGGACACACCATCTCATTCAATGGTTTTTCTTTATTTTTATTATTTTCTACATTGTAGATTAATATTGAAGGCATCAAAACTATGAAGGAACACATATGGAATTATGTAGTAAACAAAAAAGTGTTAAACAAACCAGAATATGTTTTATATTTTAGATTCTTCAAAGTAGCCACCTTTTGCTTTGATGACAGCTTTGCACACTCTTTGTGTCCAAACTTTTGACTGGTACTGTACACACGCTATTTCAAGTCCATTTCTGTCATAGATTTCACACTGTTGTGACACAGAGTTAACCTCTGACAACAGAGTACACTGTAGGAGCATACACAGAGCAAAATCAATAACTCTCTCAATGCCCTGATCATTGTCCCTGTGCCCACCTTGCTGAGCTCCTGCAGTTCCCAGCTGAGTCTGAAGGCAGTGAGGAAGGGGTCTTCACTGGACAGGGCGATGAGAGAGGGGCTGGAGAGGGCCCTGTAGATATTGAGGCGTGAACGAGAGTGACGCAGGCTGTCCACGTCAGAGCTGGAAACACACTCCACACAGTTACAGCGCACCTGGAGAAGGACACATAGCACTGGGAAGTCAGGACATGGATGTCAACAGGAGAATTTCATAGGATAGTACTTTTCAATGTGGGTTGGTTTTCCATGTACAATACAGTACCCTGTTATGCATGTTTGTCAATCCTGTGCTGTTGTGTTACGGTTACTCTGCAGTCAGAGTCCAACCCACCTTGTGAAACTGGTGCATAGAGGCTCCCTTCAAAGGGAGATCATACTCCCTGTGCTGTATAGAGTTGATGATGTACAGTATGTCCCCCCCCCCCTCCTGCAATGCATGTTTGGTATCTAAAGTCAGACCCACCTCGTGAGGCTGTGGCACGGAGACTCCTTTCTGCACCAGCAGTTTGATGATCTCATAGTTGTTGGTGTGGGCAGCCAGGATGATGGGGGTGATGTCAGGGGTGAAGTCAGAGAACTGCTTGTCCAATAGCATGGGTGGAACCTGGATGGCGGGTGAGGCAGGAGAGGTAAGAGGTCAAAGTCAGGTGGGAAAGTGCCGCCTATTTACTGAACTGATTCTAGCAGTCCTTGAGTTGATTATAAATCGGGTGGGCAGTACCGACCTATTAGGACCATATGACAGCTACTGTGAGATTTTACACAGACTGTAAAATCTGTTATGCGTCAACCAGGAGAAGCAATTAGGAAATAACCAGTCAAACAACGGAGTGGCATACTATACTATCTCCCTACACCGAGCAAAATAACACACAACATATGTGACAACCACTCAAAGAGGCACTTTTTTTGTTCAATCTGTATATATTTAATGGAATCATTATGCGTAGAAAGTAACTCATTCCCCAACCGCCTTATCGTCCACTCCAGCTAAGCCCCTTCACACTCTCCTGCCAGTCAGAACGACACAGGGGGGGGCTGCAGGCTGCGCTGAAAAAAGCTTCTTCTCTCTTCTTTTAATTAAACTCCTTTTATCTGATCCCACTGAGATGGAGAGCGGGAGGGAGGAGGAGGAGGGAAAAAACGAAGAGAAGAGGAGGAGGGTGGAGGATGGAGATGTGATTAGTAAGACCATTAGAGTTATGAGACAAGAACTAAGGAGGGAGGCGGAGGGGGAGGGGGGGGGGGATTCTAAAATGGGTGACATGGGGGATGTATTATCCCTGATATGGCTGGCCTCCCTATAGGAGACGTCATTAGCCATATCATATACAGACATAGGGATGGGGGTTTTTGATAGAAATAAGGTTCAAATAATTTATTTAGGATGTTTTGTGTTTCTTTTATCTGTTAGTAGGCCTACCATGCAGATGTATTCTGTTTTTTTCCCAATGTATGAAAAGTGCTTTATTTATAGTGTTATTATTAGGAATGTTATTCCTATGGGGTAGAACTGTAAGAAGGACTGCCAAAAATACCAGATATATATATAGGGGTCGACTAACTGTTGTGCATTATCAAGTTTCATCTCATTCTGACCATGTGAGAAAGCACCTCTGAGAGAATCCACATTTCACTGTGGTGGGACCTAATGAGTAATGCACAATGCATATGCTGCATGTGGGAAGAGGTATCAAATAGTCTATACCAAACTGCCATAACCGACTGAGAGGCGTACATGATTGGAGATGGAGCCATATGATAATGAAATGAAATTATAGCCCACTCATCTCATCCGTGGAATGTTTATTCATTGTGTTACTCATATTGAGTGAGTGTGAGGCATCCACAGTCAGCATATTGATTATCAACGCATCGCTAGCATCTGCTGTTGTGTGAGGGGTGAGTGTAGCGGTTTCATCAGACGATGTTGTTCTTCACTCTAAATCTTGACATTGGTATTCTCCTGTCATCCTACGCAACTAGTGATGTTGAGATTCAAGCTGTTTTGAAGTGGGGGGGAAAAAAACAACGCTGACAAAACTTTGTTACGTAACAATAATTGGGAGATAAAACAAAACAAATGTAATGAAAGTGCTGCAGTATAGGGAGTGTGTCTTGATAATTGATGTACAGTACAGCAGATTCTCCCATCTAGGCCTGAATGAAATGTTATAGTTGTTCCTAAAGAAACAAGCAGGGACCTCGTATACATTTACTATACATAGATGGGAGGAAACACAACCATTGAGGAAAGGTCAAAGGACAGTCAGGCATCTAGATTGGAAAAGCTTAATAAAAGAATTGAAAGCTGACACACTCAAGAGGACCTGATGTCTCTTTACAATAAAGGCCTTGTGAGCCACAGGGTCTGCTATAGTAGAGTCCCCCACAAATATTCCTCCAATACCATTTGTCTCAGGATAACAGATTGATCCTCCCAATCTTGCAGACGTGTATGGAAACATGATTTGAACAGCCTCCGGGCTGGAGAGACAATCTTTGGCAGTCCCCAAAATTAATCTCCCAATTAATAAAGCTGGGAGCAGACACTGGCCATAGATGAGATGAACTTTCCCCAGACAGCCTTTTAATATAACACAGGAGACTTAATATAACACAGGAGGCAATCCACTGCCATCCCGATCTATTCACACAGTTGTGTGACAGGGAATCTATTGTGTGTCGGGGAGTGGAGCTTGCTTTCTGCCATTAAGGTAAAGATGAAATGCGACCATTGATAAGTGCCAGAGCATGCGGGCTTGGACTGCAATCTATGGCCACTATGTATTGTATATTCCTGGCCCTGTTTTCATCCAGGCCTAAACAACCTCTATTATTCTCTCTCTCTCTCTGTCTCTCTCTAGCTCTCTCTCTTAAACCAAGACTACACAAAGCTTTCACTCTATTCTAATCAGTCAATGTTCTACTACTGTACAGCAGCCAAAATCATGGCTTGTGTTAACAAGCACAGCTGCAGAGTGTGTGTGTGTGTGTGTGTGTGTGTGTGTGTGTGTGTGTGTATATGTGCAATCAGTAAATGAGAAACACCATATTACCATATTGCATTGGTCTGTATTTGTTTTCGATTAATTAAAGCCTCTCACAAACACTGTTGCACCAGGAACAGGTGGTTAGGGAAGAGGAACATTGTGTTCTCACACTAATCAGTGGTTTCAGTAGTCAGTCCATGTTAATGGTCTAGATTTTCGATTAAAAAAAAGGCATGAAGAGATTTACCTCTTCTCTCGGTGCTTAGCTCTTCTCTCCACAGACCCACCCTCCCCCACCTGCTCCCTCCGACACACACACACCTCTCAATACACATAGTCCAACCCACTTACCGTACCATGCGGTACGAAAGATAAATTCCACCCTTGTCCTCAATCTCATGAATATGTCTGACCAATCCCTCCTGTCTGTGCAGTACCTGCATGCTCCTGCTGGGTTTCTTGTGATTGAGCAGCAATTCCACAGCCCCAACCACCTCTTTGCGGATGGCGTGTAACAGTGCGTCCCCCACATAAACACTGAAGCTCAGTAGCAGTTCGATGATCTCCAGGTTCTCGTTTTCGATGGCGATGAGCAGAGCCGTGCGTCCCAAAGGGTCAATGCAGTTTATGTTGATCTTGAAGTAGATCTCCGCCTCCTAGAGTAGTAACGAGTAGAGAAAGTTAAGAGTTGGGACGATATAATTCATTATCGAAATTACCTGAGGATACTGTAATATCAGTTATTATATCCATCTCTATCTCTCTATTTCTCTCTCTCCCCATCTGTCTATCTATCTATCTATCTATCTATCCACTTTCCCATCCATCCATCCATCCATCCATCCATCCATCCAGATGTCTGTTTGTCTGTCTGTCTGTCTGTCTGTCTGTCTGTCTGTCTGTCTGTCTGTCTGTCTGTCTGCCTGCCTGCCTGCCTGCCTGCCTGCCTGCCTGCTTGCCTGCCTGCCTGTCTGTCTGTCTGTCTGTCTGTCTATCAATCTATCTATCTATCTATCTATCCATCCACCTTTCCATCCATCTATCCATCCATCTATCCATCCATCCACCTACCTCCAAGGCCTGTGTGACACTGGCATAGTCTCCCTTCTCCACAGCGCCAAGGTAGGTCTTCTCCAGTGGCGACAGCTCCGACTCGGACCGTACGATCCTCAGAGGGATCCGGTCCCGGTACGAGGAGCAATTAGTCCTCCGGTAGAACAGCTGAGACATCTCAGCTCCCCTCAGCTCACCACCCTGCTAATGCTGCCAGGCTAGGGCATCTCAGACTGGGCGATGGGAGGGAGGGAGGGAGCGAGAAGGGTTGGTGGGGCTTGAAAGGAAAGTCAGCTACATTTTGTTACCTTATCTGAGTTACTGTATGACACATAACATAAGTGTTGCCTATGAACGTACTGTATATGTCTGTTGCTGGAACTGTAGGGCCATATTTAATCAGAAATGAACATTTAGCGGATACACTATGCAACAGGTGGAGAAACAACTAACCTTATGTAGTCAATTTCTTCCTTGGAGGGACTGCTTGAAATGGACTAAGCTTGTGTAGTCCATTCCTTCCTTGGAGGGACTGCTTGAAATGGACCTACTTTTACACAAACCATACAGGACACATGATACACAGTACACTGAATCAGCAACCCTGTGGAGGGAAGCTCACAATAATATGTGTCATTATAGTCCTGACCTCTACAGACACAGATGGTGAGGTGATGCAATCAGTTAAATATATTATATACCAAGTGACACTTGAGTCAAAAGATGACACTTGCTATCTCTCAGATACTAAATTCATTCCAGACACCAGATTACCATTACCATTCTAAACATTACCATATAGATAGGGATCATATGAGACCATGAGCCCTATAAACCATATGCCCAACGCAATACACTCATCTGCTTTACGCTCCAAGCTTTTAGTCTACACATTAGTCAGCTCAGACAGACTCATCAATTAAACAAGTGTCGAAAATTATTGTACCGGGTCCCACTCCTCGAGAAACGCATAGCCTATGCACCAAAATCGCACCAAACACGCACTGCGCGCAATATGATTCTTCACATGTTCTTTGCCGCTAAATAATGTATAAAACAAACTTTCAGGCTATAATTTAAATGATGAACAAACCTTATACTCTGGATAATTGTGATATGAACATTGGAGCCACTCATGCAAAGGAAAGTGTTTTCTTCCTCGGGTAATCCGCGCTGAGGAAACACAACAGGTTCTCAAAAGTAGCCTACTGAAGAAAAATAATGCAGAATAAATACATACTGGTTATGTTCCTTCTCCTTCTGTTTCAATATTCTGCATACAAAAACTCAAATAGCATACCAGATGTATACGTGGGCTATGTACAAATACTAATTGATGCCTAATAATAACCCATTTTCTCGGAGGACTTCAGATAATGGAAAAATAAATGAGATCCCAGGAGTTGTCTTCTCCCAGATTTAGAATAACCTATGTTACAGTAGTAGTGTGCCTCCCCAAACAAAGTCCAATCATTGTCGATTTGTGTTAGTGTGGTTTCTTTTCTCCCTCATTTTGGAAAAAACGCAGATATTGACGGACTCGCACACAGCGGAAAAGAGAGGAGCGCATAGACAGCGAAATAAGTATACCCATTCAATCCAACAAATAGCTTAATC
>NC_139656.1:6204609-6282109 GCF_951799395.1 Argentina silus | reverse complement strand
ATAACCACCTCGCCATGAGATTCTGGGTTTTGTTTCTCCATTGCACTTCACTGATCAGTAGGAGAGATTGGCTTGAGATTTTACACACCTTGTTTCCCAGATATAATTCAGTGTATGATCAGAAAGAGGAAAACTGCTGATCTACTGTACATTGGGACAGTAGGTATGTTGCTAACAAATGAACAGTCACTGTCTTTGGTAAACTTCAAATGTAAAATAAACTGATAAACCAATAAACTGGGACTGTAATCCCCAAGTCAGAGCAGAGTGCAGTTGATACAACTTTAGATTTTTATCATAGTTTATTTGTTGTATCGTCTATTTTGCAGTCAGATCTTTGAAGTGGCAACTGCAGTGTATTAGTGGACTCCCCGCTATTATTCTTATCTTATTCCAAACCTCAGAGAAACCCCACTGTAATGAGGCCAACCATTTGGAACTGGTTTTCACCATCAAACTAATTCAAATACAGGTTGGTATGACATGAAGATATACACTCACCGGCCACTTTATTAGGTACACCTGTTCAACTGCTTGTTAACGCAAATATCTAATGGTGTGAGGGATATTTTTTGGCACACTTTGGGCCCCTTAGTACCAACTGAGCATCGTTTAAACGCCACAGCCTACCTGAGTATTGTTGCTGACCATGTCCATCCCTTTATGACCACAGCGTACCCATCTTCTGATGCCTACTTCCAGCAGGATAACGCGCCATGTCACAAAGCTCACATCATCTCAAACTGGTTTCTTGAACATGACAATGAGTTCAGTGTTCTTCAGTGGCCACCACAGTCACCAGATCTCAATCCAATAGAGCACCTTTGGGATGTGGTGGAACGGGAGATTCGCATCATGGATGTGCAGCCGACAAATCTGCAGCAATGATGCTATCATGTCAATATGGGCCAAAATCTCTGAGGAATGTTTCTAGCACCTTGTTGAGTCTATACCACAAAGAATTAAGGCAGTTCTGAAGGCAAAAGGGGGTCCAACCCGGTACTAGCAAGGTGTACCTAATAAAGTGGCCGGTGAGTGTATACTTGCTTTGTATACTGCTTCAGACTGGGTGATAGATCAAAGGCTAAAACATTACAAGGGGAGGAGTTTTCATGTGCCTGGTATGGTTTCAGTTCTAGTCTCAGACCACACAGCTGGACCCAGAGCATGGACTTGCTCTGCTGCCTGATACACAAGTAAAACATTCCGTAAACACAGAAGTACACTGTCTTCCATACTGTCCTTTATTTTCTTACACCACTATTACCTTTCAGTGAATTCGAGCTAGTCACCTCACCCTCAATCCATTCCTCTCCTCAGACCTCCAGTATTATACAATATAGAATCAATTTTGGGAAGGATGCCACTCTCACCACTATTGTATAACAAACAATTTCATAACCCCTCTCTCTGGGTGTTGGCATCAGTAGGTGTTGTGTTATATTCTTTTACCAGTGGCTCCTGGTGTTCCCTGAAGTCAGTGTGGCTGTCTCAGCTGTTTAAATCCCCATTACCTTCCTCCTCAGTGGGAGGCTGGGTAATTAAAATTGATCGACCCTTGTTCTCCCCGGAGATGCGGAGAGACTGAGACTGCCGGAGCGTCTGCTGGGCTGGGAAGTTCGCCTGATCAAAACCACATTTTTCACAGGAAACAAAAAAGAGGAAAGAAAATTAACTCGCTAATTACGGGAGGAGCAACGGACATGCAATCATCTGAGGACCCGAGATTCTGACTTTATCTGATGACTCTAGCCTACACTAAACTGTATACACTAAAATGATGTGATTTTCCCAACATGTCATCAAACAAATGCTTCCGTACTATACACAACATTAATTAATGCAGTTATCTTCAAGCTCTATGCAAACACCTATGAACCTGCCTAAAATATAGCCCTGAAGTGAATTCAATTATTTAGATGCTATTTCTCAGTAAAAAAAAATTCCACTTCAACATTGACCATAAATGCTGAAAGGTCAACTGTAGTGATTTTGACTTTTGCAGATTTTGCGGAAACTTGTGTAAGTGTCCATGTAAGACCCTTCCTTACACTAGCTACTATGTGTCCATTTTGAGTGAGTATGAGTACCTCTCGGCCAGTGAGAGAGATACCACCTGAGGCGATAAGCTGATGCCAGACCTGAGCCTAGGACCAACCTTTACTTCTCGCTACTTGTGTTTGCTTGTGTTTACTACAGGATGTCGTACCACCACTACGGCTAAATATCCTAAGTCGTTTGTTGATGTTTCATTTGATAATACATCCTGCTCCAGATCCTCTGTGAGGCACTGAACAGGATGTGAGTCACCTACTTTCATAAACTGGGCTGTGACTCTCATATGGTAACATGCCATGGACACAGTTATGTTGCTGCGGGGAGAGGTGACGCTCTCCTTTTCATTTAGCTTGTGCTCCACTTGTAAATACTCTCACAACAACATTGTATCAACATGTTGTATAAGAAACTGCTTGGCAATTACATAGTAAAGGATTTGAGTGATTTTTGTTTGCACTGAAGAGGAAAACAGGAACAGTTCTAATAGATGTCTTACTGCTATGTTTAACCAAGTGTAATCCAGTTGTAAGCTTACCAGTATCAGTTTGTAATGGTTGGATTGTGGGAAGCTTTGGGAGGCATTGCAGCGTCCTTAACAGCTCCAGACCCCATCAAAGTGAAGTCTATATGGATGTTTACTCATGTGGCACCGGAGCTTAGAGAACATTCCCAGTAGTTAATATCCCCCGTCTGAAGTAACAAACAGTGATTTATTTGTACGTGCTCTAAATGCAATCGGGGCTGACCAGACCAGCACACATCACGATGCCTGGTCTTGTGTGTTAGGGAGCAACAGCAGGGTAATTACCGCAGCAGGGTTCAAATGACCATGGTGGTTTTTTTCTGACTCAAGCAAAATTCTCTGGCACTGACATTTGTCATAGTATTGTCAACAGTTACTCACTTGAATAACCATTGCTTAATTAGAAAGCTCTTTAATGTACCAGCAGTTTAATGTACCCCCATTATGTCATGTACTGTGATAGAACCTTCATTTTAGCACACAATTCTCTCATTGCAATATAACAAATGGCAGTGCAACAGAGAGATCGTCTCTCCCCTTTTCTTGAGCTGGATACTAGTAAAGCAACAAACGTCTCCCACGGGGCATCGGCTGACGGGGAATCTGCTGACGAGGAAATCTGTCAGAATACTGTATGTTTGTTTGCAAATGAAGGACGATTGTGTCCTTCTCCATGCAGTTTTTCTTTCTCCCTGTGACTCCTGTCAGATGTCTGGGTTCTATTCAGGCTCGGAGACCACTGATTTCCCCCATCATGCAATATGTCCCTTTACCATGGTGTCCAGGGCTCACTCCCAGGAGGTTTCCCATGGATCCAGGGTCAGCTTCCTTTCCTCAGTACGAACTTCAAACGTGTGTGTGTGAGAGTGAAGAGAAAGGATGAGAGAGACAACAGTGACGAGAAGAGACACAATAGAGAGAGAAGCTAAAACAAATAAATGAGAGACATGCAAAGAGAGAAAAGTAATGTGTGAGGTTGCTGACAAGCTGCCAATCAAACCGTGATGACAGGGTGAGAGAGAGAGAGAGCACGGGAAAGAGAGAGAGTGAGAGAGAATCTGATGGAAAAAAGGAAGAGGGGAGAAAATTGAAACTGTCATGTCGAGCAACACCTCCTGTTGCCACGACTACTGTTCCCTAGTGATGCAGTGCAGTTTGTGCGTGTTTGTGGATGTGTGTGTGTGTGTGTGTGTGTGTGTGTGTGTGTGTGTGTGTAGTACATTTACTAGTGTGTTTATGCCCATTGAATTATCTTGTGTCTCTGGCCCCCAAGGTGTGGCTAGAGAGCCAGGTGTTGCCCCAGACTGACCTTTCATTCAGGCGGATGGCTGGAGCGCCACAGCCCTGGAAAAGAACTCTTGCTTGGGCATGCTGTCACCGCATGATGCCCTGGAGCTACTCAAAGACCCAAATAGTCACAATGAGGAGTTGAGGTGTTGACAGGTCTGGTGTGTTTGTTGAGGTCAAATTATGTGGGAGGGGGGATTGTGTGTGTGTGTGTATGTGTGTGTGTGTGTGTGTGTGTGTGTGTGTGTGTGTGTGTGTGTGTGTGTGTGTGTGTGTGTGTGTGTGTGTGCGAGTGTGTGTGTGTGTGTGTGCGAGTGTGTGTGTGTGTGTGTGTGTGTGTGTGTGTGTGTGTGTGTGTGTGTGTGTGTGTAAATACTTACCACTGTAACAGTTTTAATGTATTTGCGTAGCTTTGAATCCATTGTAATTTGTTTTAAATGAGACACATTGAGGTAAAGTGCACCTGTTTGAAATTAATTAATCAGGATGTTTCAAATTATATGTGTGTGTGTGTGTGTGTGTGTGTGTGTGTGTGTGTGTGTGTGTGTAAGTGTGTAAGTGAGAGAGAGAGAGAGCGTGCAGGAGAACGTATATGAACAAGATAAGGTACAGTGTATCATTACAGTAATAGTTTCTGTATAGATGTGTGGAGTCCTTATGTGTCTCATTAGGAAGTCTCACAGGGAGGGTTCAATTACAGTTTTCTGTTGTCACTAAGGAGAGTCTGAGGTAACCACTGGAGTTTGCTTGCACTTGCTTGGATCACACAAGTGACTCTTGTGATGGTGTGACCAACTGAGTATTCAACCCGAGGCATCCTAGCAACTCAATTATGGCTGTGTTAGGCCGCTGAGCAAAAGCCAGGGTATTAGTTCTGGGAGCCAAGATAAATCTTGCGGTTTCAAACAAGTTTCTGATCACGTGAGAGTAATCCACCAAATGCCCTATGGTACTGTCCAATGGCACTGAGGAAACACACTCTGCTGTAGGTGACATACAGGTCAAGGCCTCAATGGCAAATAAGACATTCAGCTCAATTAATCACTGCTGTGGATTTACTTCTCCTGCCGTTTAAAAGATGGCCATGTGAATCCCTTTTTCTGTGACGCTGTTCCCACTCCTACAAGTCCCCCCTCCTCTGTGTCATTTTGATCTCCTTAGAACACTTCTACACACGCACTCATTCGCCTCATCCGCTACACACTTAATATATATATAAAAAAATAAAAAAAAGCCATTTAGCTGACGCTTTTATCCAAAGTGACTTACATTGCAGTGAGTGCATACATTTCAGTATACATATGGTCCCAGCAGGAATCAAAGCCACAACCTAAGCGTTGTTAGCACCATGCTCTACCAAATGAGCCACAGAGGACCACTTTCACAACCCTTCACACTGACCAGAGGTTTACAGTTGCATCAGTGTAATGTGATGTAAATATACATCAGTGGAGAATGATGAGGACACATTGGAAGTTGTGGAATGATGATACAAAATAATTCAGAGAAGGAAAGTAAACCGGTAAGTCCTTTTATGTTCTCTCTCCCCTCCCCCCTACCCACCCCAAGGTCTTCCAACAAAAATACATGTCCAATCACTGTATTGACATATAAGGCCATAGCTGGCCTTACTCTGGGCTCTTTCCCAGACCAAAACTTGGCAATATTTCAGGCCCAAGTTTCCAGTTAGACTGGAACATTGCTACTACTGTTTATTAGAGGCCAAATGTGTCAAATCTCATGAGGTACCAAGCAGAAAGATTTCTTTTAATGGTATGTTGAGAGTAAAAGTTCTATTCTGTTATAAGCTTTTGTGAGAGGTTGATGTGTACACATTGCTGCCTTTACATCCATAATACATCTGTGTGGTGGTGATTATATCTTTATCTAGTAATAACACTCACATTGGATGAACACCTCCTCCATTTGTCCATTTGTCATGTTCCTTTTTTCTCTACACGACAGCAGCAAAAAAAACCCAAGAGTCTTGATCAATTACCTTCTACTTTTAACAGGATCTGAAAATCCACCAGAAGCCTTTGAGACAGAAACTGGAGACGTGATTGTGATCTCTGTCAGTCAGCAACATCCGGACACGGACACACACACACACACACACACACACACACACACACACACACACACACACACACACACACACACACACACACACACACACACACACACACACACACACACACCCTGGTGATTCCACCCTGAGGCCCTCCCCCTGCCTGTACTAACACGCCCTGGGAGGCCTGCAGTAATTATACCTATTAACCCTCTCATGAGGTAACAGAGGCCTGGGATAAAAAGAGGCAGAAAATCCAATCACAATGCAAATCCATCCAGCCATGCAGGTCACGTCTGACGTCTTCCTCTTCTCCCTTTTCCTTGAGAGAAAGAATCCAATTATTATCTCAAATTGCATTGATTGTGCTCACTCCTGATAGCATATAAGTCAAAGATTGCTAGAGGGGGGACTGGGAGGGTTTGTAAGGTATAAAAAAACTCAACAACAACCCAATAGGTTCTGGTGAGAATGCTGGGGGATTGACCTTCTGTGGACAGAGTAATGGTGGCGAGGTCTTTCTTGTCTTGTCTAATCAAATAGGGTTCGTGTTCCGGAATGATTTACTAGAATGCGGAGGCGTGGAACCTTTGGTGATGACATGCAATAGTGCTGTGAAAACACACAAGCATGTGTCCAATGTGAACTGGATATCAATCACACTATCATACCTATATATGGTCTGTGTTTATTTGTGTGTGTTTGATATCATTCCTCACTATCAGTCCTCACTCCAAAGAGCCAATTCTTTGATTTCTTCCTCCACCAGTCTCCCCTGTTCTACAGTTAGCACTGTGATGTGTTGTTTATTAATTCTGTGTGGTGCCAATTGGCTTACCACATGCTGTAAGGCACACACACGCCACACGTAACACAAGTAATCTGCACCATTTCATGCAGGGGTGCTAAAAATGCAAAAGGTGAATTTAGGGCTACAATAAGCATGAAGTAGTTCAAGATTTCAAATGAGTCAAAGTGGGACTGTTGTGAAAGCTTTTTTTTTTTCGAAAAGAAAAGAGAATGTGTGTATGTGTGGAGCCGGGGGGGGGGGGGGGGTTGCAAATGGAGCACCATCATCATCTATTTCTCCATCTTCATAAGACGGATATAGTTGATGGAGAGATTAGGACACGAGGAAAGCTTTAGATGCCAATTTGCTACATTAATGATGTGATTAGTCTTTGTATTTCAGTAAATCCACTCAAGCTCAGTTTCCACCTTTCGTTAATGATATGAGGAGAATTGTTCATTCCCTCCCATTATCTGCAGTCTGTTTCTGTAGATTTAAATTCCTTGGGAGTTCATAATAAGGTTGTGGATGAGTGGATGTTAGATAGTTCCATTGTGTTACTCACATAATATGGATATTCCCCTTCAGATGGGAAGGCGTGGTGATGACACAATAACACAGTGAAAAGACTACCACTAGCTATCAATAAGATTGATACGAGACTGTATCCACTGACCAATGCTCCTTACAATACTTGAAATATAATATGGTTTTACAGTACATATTTTCTCTAGCCACACCACCTGTAAAAAAAGAAAACAAATAAGGACTGCACTACAACTAACCTAGCCTTGGTTAGTATAAACATCTATACAGTAGATCATCTGGAGGAGATCATCTGTAGAAGTGTTACCAAGCTCACAGCAATGCCACAGAGAATAGTAGAGACAGGGGATTGGACTTTGCTTTCTGTCCTTATATTACACGTTTTGTTCAGCTTCTTTTGTCTGGACCTCTTCTCACCTTTCTCTCCCTCGTGTACATGAAACCTCACAGCTGGACTTCTCAGAGGCAGCCTGTGGAAGCACACACACACAACATATTTCCCAGCTGTCCAGAGTCCAATATCAAACTGTATCAAATAATAACAGAATATAGCAGATACAGTACTATACTGTATAACCCATCCTTGGAGAACTGCCTTGAACACCAACAGATTGGAACCATATAAAACCTGTATGTTTTGAACTGGGGAGAACAGAGGCAGAGTACAATAACACAACCAGGCAGAGAGCGTACAGGGGAGGAATTGAGGGGCAATGTGTGCTGTTGAGTGCTGTTGAGTGCTGAGTGCTGTTGACTGAGTGTGTGTCTTTGTGTTTGTGTGTGTATGTGTGTGTGTGTGTGTGTGTGTGTGTGTGTGTGTGTGTTTATGTGTGTGTGTGTGTCTCCATACTCAAAGTACATTATTACATTAAGTCACATCTCATTTTCCAATTTCAATTAACATGTTTATAAAAAAGAATAAATTAAGTTATGTTAATATTTTTCCAGTATTGATGCAGAATCCCACCTGACATTTAATGTGTGCCACTTTGGACTTGCTTTTCTCCCTCATGGTTTCTGCATGCTCTGATTCTAATTACACTGCTTTGTTCCGCTGTACATGTCTCTCATCATAAATTGCCACAACAACAATAGCTAATTTTCTCAAAACGCGATGGCTCTGTTCAAAACAAGCAAGCAAGGCGTATTCATTTGAGTCATGCTTGATGGGGCAGATATAGTTACTGTGCAATTAGATTGAAAAACAAAGAACAGTCGTGAAAATGCAATAATGTCAGAGGAGATACATGCTTTAGCATCCAGGAGGATTCTGTCTGGTAAAATACTTTATGAACTGAGAATCACAGTAAATGAACCATTCTCAAGAACAAATATTGTCCTAGCAACATTGTTTGTCACACAGAAACAAAAGTTATGTTGAAGCCAAAGGGACATTGTATACATTGAGGAAATAAATAGAGGCTCTATTATAAACAACATTTGGAATTTTCAAGAACTTGGATGAACATTTTGTTGCCACTGAGTTTTTTGTACAGTACCAGTCAAAAGTTTGGACACACCTTCTCATTCAATGGTTTTTCTTTTTATCAATTAGTATACACCTGGGGCTCACCTTCTTATTAGATAATCCAATTGCCCCCTTCAGCAGACACTCCGGCCTAAACCTAAACCTGTTTTCGACCAGACTAAAGTAGTTGGAGAAAATCCTCTGTCCATTTTCGTACCTATTTAATTGACTACAAATTATGATTATGATAATCTTTATTTTCTCAGTTACTGAAAATAAAAAACAATATTTCAGATTTTTGTTCTCTGTTGGCCATAAATTTGACCTAGGCCCACTTCATTGCGATGAATTGTCCTCATTTATGGCCTTGCACGGCAAAAGCCTACATTATATCATGTAGCCTATATATCATGTAGCCTACGTTATATCATGTAGCCTACGTTATATCATGTAGCCTACGTTATATCATTGCTATCTGCAAACATGTTACAATAAGTGTTTGAGGTTGACCAACAATGGGTCTATGTTTGGCTTTTATTCATTCAATCATTCATCTTATTTCATCCTTAGGAATTATTTCATTTATGAGAAAAGATTATTTTACTATCAGAGATAGTAAGAACTTCATTCAACTGCCAGGTGACATCTTTGTGATTTCTGACTGGTCATTATTCAGATAGGTGGGGTTTAGAGAGAGTCAGACAGGGCGTTTCCCGGTGTTTGCTATCAAAGCAAATTTACACGCCAATATCTGGCAGACTTGTTGTTCCCCAGAAAAATGTGACTTGTGAATTCAATTTTGCACGCAGCTCATCACCTGTTGCTCTTGCCACGATCTCCTGCCTCCCTGGATGAACTACAGTAACCAGATGTAAGCACTCATCTAATCAACAAGAGATCGTTTGGATGCAGTTGGGTCATACAGCATGGTCCACATGTTTCTGGTAACACTGAGAGAAACCTACCATAATTCCACACAGACATAAAATATCAAATTACACTATAGTGCATCACATCTGATCAGAGCCACAATTGGTCAAAAGAAGTGCACTACATAGGGGATAGGGTGTAATTTGAGATGCAGCCACGCATCCAGTCATTTACCACTTATACCAGGATTGTTAATTAAGGCGTTAGAAGGCTCTGGTTTGTGGTTGCAGCATCATTGTTTCTGTGGAAACCAGGAAGGAATCTGTATCCCTTGGGTTGTTGCTGGGGAAACTAATCTGACAATAACAGCCAGTGACAGTACAGTATGATGTTAAACATGGTAAGCACTGACAGGGTCATTCTAATGTAGATTTAATATGTTTGAAAGGCTAAGATTTAGACCAACCTGAGTGCTTTTATATCAGAGTGGTGTATGGTATTTGAAGGTCATGTGTATTCTATTCTGAAAGGGTAGATTGCACAATACATTTCCACAAATGCAAATGTTTCTATACAAAATCCAGTTATACAAATATATCTATTTCACAATTTAAATAGCCTTTATAAAACAAACTAATATACCAACAATACATGCGTCTTTACATTAGGAAGAGTACTGGATGGTAGCCAGCTAGCTGCTCCATAGCCACACAGCTAGCTATTAGCAAATTAAAAAAATATGCACTTTAACCAGCGACTATCCAACATCATTTATATCGTATATATTACATTGTATATGGACAATGGCTTCACTCATGCTCAGATCGTTCTCTTCCAAACGCTTTTCCGACATGACTTGGGGCAAATTCTGAAAGAATCTCCAAAAATACAAATGTAAAGTGTTATGTCATATAGGAAGTTGGAAAGATGAAATGAATCAGAATGTTTAACAGCAACCTAATTCTGCAACCTTTCCTTTAACCTTTTATGGGGGAGACAAGAGAATGGGTGAAGGTCAGATGGTGAGAGATCCAGACTGAACATCAGCTTCTTGGGTGGAGGCTTGGGTTCCTCTCTCACTGTCAGTATGCTATTATTCATTGTTTACAGACATATACAATGACAGTATTAACCAAATACCACAGTAAAAGTGTGGCCAGAATGATTACATTTTTGTTTGTATTAAATGTTTTCACCTACAGTACTCACATACAGTAAACAGGTTGCAAGTGACTGTCTTTATAGACCTAAGAAGAGTGATGCAATAATGGCTTTTTATCAAATGGCTAGATGATAATGATGATGATGATGATGATGGCGATGATGATGGCGATGATGTTGATGTTGGTGCTTCATCTTGATCTGATCTGATAATGGTGTGGTAGAAGAAAGGATTGGACTGTAGGTGTGACCGGTCTCTCTCTAAGCTGCCTTTATCTGTAGCTTAATGGAACTGCCCTGAGGAGGGGTGAGATGGGGAATGTGAGGGGGAGGGGAGAGGAGGAGGCGGGAGAGGAGGAGGCGGGGAAGAAGGAGGGATAATCACTGTGTGAAAAGGCAACACTTGAGACTAGCGAATGAGGAGGAGATAAAAGAAGAAGAAGATGACAAGAAGAAGAGAGGAGAAAGCTTAATGGATGCCCTGAGGGAGGACACAACACACACACACACACACACACACACACACACACACGCACACACACACACACACACACACATTTATAAAAAGCATACTAAGTGAGTAAAAAGATGCAGGGACCAGAGAGAGGGAAGGAAAGAGATAAAGAGGGCAAATGAGGGAGAGATGATATAACAATATAAGAGAGATAGGCAATGAGACAGAGAGAGAGAGAGAGAGAGAGAGAGAGAGAGAGAGAGAGAGAGAGAGAGATAGGCCATTAGAGAAAGAGTGTGTAACCAGCATGTATACCTAATTGTGGCCTCAAATATGATGTTGCAATGTCTTCCCTTTCTCAATTGCTGTTCTAGTGTCCCCAGCAGGACAGAGGTGCTGGACATGGACATGATCTCTCTGCTGGCTTCACTGCTGGTGTGTTTGTAAGGTGGAGTTGGAGTAGAACAGACTCACACAGAGGTTGAAAGGAAATCTGTTGCAGTCTTACAGCTTATTGTCCTTTATCTGATCCACAGTGGCAGCTGGAAACTGCTATCCCTCCCCAACCACGCACGCACGCACACACGCACGCACGCACGCACACACACACACACACACACACACACACACACACACACACACACACACACACACACATTCCTTTTAGGGTAAAAACAACCCAATCAAGAGAAGGACTAGACCATAGAGGAACAGTACAATAAAGGCAAGATACAACCAACAAAGAGGCATATGAGTTCCCCAAAAATGTATTTAATCACACTAGACATCTTAATTAATTTGTTTTTATGATTTAAGGTCTATTTGCTATTTGATTTGACCAGCTATTTGATTTGACCAGTTTATCGGTTTATCGACAGCCTCAAACTCCAAAGCCATAATTGAAATGCTAATATAAGGCCAGTGCCAAGTGAATTTCAGTGTTTCACAAAAGGCCATGTATTTTTTATTAAAGGTCTGTTCTTTTTTTGATTAAGTGACATTTTGTTCACAGACACAAACATTTCAGTGGCTTAAATTGAATATAATGTCCTGTAAATGGGTACAGTAGTAGTCAAGGTAACTGCATTTGAGACTGCAATGGTATGAACTGAGAGAGCCCCATGAGAAAGCACCTACTGTATAAAAGGTTTAAGGCCAGAACATGAATGTTGATTCAATCCACCATGAAAACTCAGTTTGGGCATCTTTCTCTCTATTTGCCATTCAACCTCACTGACCCTTTGTTGCTGTATAATGCACTTCCAGTGGCCTCCTGACTGATATTGAGTTTCACTGTGGTAATCTTACAGATTGGAGAGTCATCTGTCAAACTCTGATCTTTAACGTACAGTAACACCCTCCTTTGGGCCTTTTATCAATACTTCAGACCTTCCATTCATCATCCTAGTCTACTGTGATTCATAAGACTTTCATTTGCCCTCTACAGTCACCAATTCAGATATCAGATATCCAGCATCATGTTTTACCTACTGGACCTTGAAGCACATCTGTACGGCAGGTATGAATCTAAATAGAAGATCTGTCGATACAGTGTGTACAAATGCCAGTTCCTACATCAATGCTATAAATATATAAATATATTACATATATTGTATATATATATATATATATATATATATATATATATAGAGAGAGAGAGAGAGAGAGAGAGAAAGAGAACCTGTAGCCATCTTGAGAGAAGAGAGTAGAATATTAAACAAGGAGTGACATGGTTGCTGGGGAGGGTCATTCTTCAAAGGAGACAGACACAAGGGTCACTAGGTCCCTACCGCCTGGCGGGGGGAGAGATGGAGAGAGAAAGAAAGAGAGAGGGAGCAAGAGAGAGAGAGAGAGAGAGAGAGAGAGAGAGAGACACACACACCCGGTGTTAGATAGAGAGAGGGTGATGGGATAAGAGAGAGACGGGTAGATGGAGAGAGAAAGCTTTCCTCAGAGGTTGAGCTGCCTCCTCTTGCACCACTGACCAGCGTCAGCCTGAGAGAGTGTGTCGGGTGGTCAGAGAGGAGGGAACTAGAGGAAGAGAGATTTCTTAGCAATCTCCCTCTCTCCTCTAATATTCTCTTATGTAATTACCGCATGATAAATGAATGGTTTTAGGTGTAACTGGATCCAAATCATTGGGAAAACATCCCTTCTGGATCAGCAAAAAATTGCTTCGAGAAGAAATTCATCCTCTGTAATGCATTCAATTGTATTTGCCACAACCTCCTTTCACATAATACCACCCAGGCCTATTCCTCATGCGCTTTAAAAACAGTCAGGAAATCAATGCAGGAAAAGATCCCCCATTAAAAAAATGTGTGTGTGTGTGTGTGTGTGTGTGTGTGTGTGTGTGTGTGTGTGTGTGTGTGTGTGTGTGTGTGTGTGGGTGTGTGTGTGTGTGTGTGTGTGTGTGTGTGTGCGTGCACTCCTGCCAGCTCAGTTTATACGTGAGGGGAATACAACGCTCACATGACTAGCATATGAGTGTTCTTCTCAGCTTATTTGTGTTCCCCAGCACAGACAATGCTCCATTTACCACAGTACTCACGAGTTTGTCACATCTCAGAGACAACTGGGCTGGATGACACCCGGTGGGAGAAGAACACACACACACACACACACACACGCACACACACACACACACACACGCACACACACACACACACACACACACACACACACACACACACACACACACACACACACAACGATATGACTGCAGCCTAATTTCACTCTCAGCGCCCAATCGGGAGATCTGTTCCATAAAGCTGAATTGTGAAGTCTACTCACACCATCACCAATCATGGTGTCCCTAACGGTGCTGAATGATTGGACAGAGGCTCAGACAAACAGTGAGTAACAGTACAGAGAAGCCCAGAGGGTGAATACATTGGGATGATGAAATGAGCATAGCTAACAGGTCTGTGTTTTATGATCCAGAGCAGGGTTTTTAAAACCAGGCCCTGGAGACTTACAGTGCAGAAGGAGTGCAGGCTTTTGTTCCAGCCTAGCTATAAAAGACCTGATTCTACTTATCTAGGGCTTGATCAGTTAGCTACTTTGTTGAATCAGACATTGTAATGATGATTTTCGGATGTTGAAGAATGCAGTCACCGGTGATGTAACAAAGTAGATACGCCGAATAAAAGCTGAATCAGGATAGTTTAATTCAGACCGATTTGGGCTCACAATGGAAGATACATGGTCAATGTATATTTCCACAAGAGAGCAACGAAGTGGGGGTTTCCTCTTAATTTATAGAGTCAGATAAACGTCCGGGAGGTCTCTACTCCTATATCTCGTGTGGCAAGGCTCCTGTACGTCTGGGAGCAAGGGACCCCATGCAGCTGGTGACTCTCTCAACCAAGTCTTACGTGAGTTACACCCCAGCTAAAGTTCATCATAACAGACATGTTAGGCTAGGCTAGAACTAAAGGCTTGTGGGCCCCTAGGATCCAAGATGAAGAATACTTCTGTAGAGTCCATCTACAGTATGGGATGACTGTCTAGTTGATGGTCTGTCGTGAGCCTAGCTGAAAGGTCTATTTTAGGAACCAGTTGTTCGTTTTAGTGGTAAGGGTTATGCCTCCATTAAGAAGATCATGGTTCTGACCCCACTCCGCAAAGGATCATCTCAACTCATTTTAATGATAGTCATGTACTGAGATGTACTACACACACACACACACACACACACACACACACACACACACACACACACACACACACACACACACACACACACACACACACACACACACACACAGACCCACCCACACACACACACACACACACACACACACACACACCAATATGAATGTAGCGTGATTTCACTCACAGATCCCATTAGGAGGTCATGACTCTGACCCCTCTCCACAAAGGATCATCAACTGATGATCCTGATAGTCATGTAAGCACCATAATCTTAACTTTTAACAGCATAACGGTCTTTTTGTAATAAAACAAAGCTCTACAAATACATATTCATAGATTTGAATCCAGGAGTGATTGATTTGATGCGATGCTTAGTTTTCCCTGAAGGAAAGAAACACCAAACCCAATTATGGCTGATAGTCTAATGCCTTTTTGGAATGATTCAGACTGAAAGGCAATACATTCATCACCTTTGCCAAATGTTGGGTAACTTCTAGTAACATAGAGCAGTGGTTCCCAAACCTTCAAGAGTGCTGTGAAAAAACCTTACCTTATGTTTAACCTGTAGGTAAATGTTTGGGGAATATACAGTATCTTAACCCACCAGATATACAAAACCTTTATGAATATCCTACATACCAGTGGTCCCCTACCCACCATTGGATTATTATGTAAAAAGGACTTCATACTAGTGCTGGAGATATTATGAATAATGAATATGAATGAAGCTGTAAAATGGTGAAGTGTCCCTTTAAGAATGCAAATAAAGTCAGTCATAAATAAATTAAACCATAAAGTAACCAAGAGAATAAAGGGACTAGGTGGATCAATAACAATCTAGACAATTCCATCTTTGTATTGACCTGCTGGCACTTCATCCAGTAGACTTTAATTCACTGGTTTCAGTGACCTGCAGAAGGGGTGCTGAGTCTGTGCACTGAATTTCAACCAGTTAAAGAGAAGACGACAACCTTAATCATGTTTTTTGCTGACGCTCTGAGATCAGCAGAGGGGAAATCAAGGGGCTCAGCAGAAGCCCAGGGAGTGGAAGTGGTGGCAGGGGTGTGGTGTGGAGGCAGCGGTGTGATTGTGAACTGGGTAACAAGTGGGATAAGAACATTCTGACTTATCACATATTCCCTCTGTTGCATTCCTCTCTCATTCTCATCAATATCAGACAATGGAACTAGGAAAGTGGTTCAATATGAAGGAGACGGGTCGTGAGCTGAATTAAACCCTAACCCTATCTGTGTAAGAAGTCCTTAAATCATGCCTGAACAGAAGTCTGCAGCAAAACACTCTTATAATGCTCCCTTTGGAGCCTGTCAATACCTCAGTAATCAAAGTACTTTGTCTTTGTCAGTGGTGGCTGATTACCTAGGATCCATGAGGATGCTGTTTTATTCTCTTGGATACTTTATGGCTTAATTAATTTATAATTGACTTTATTTGCATTCTTAAAGGGACACTTCACCATTTTACAACTTCATGTTCATTATCTCCAGCACCATACCAGAGTGTACAGTACATACACTACGATACATATTTTGTGAAAACAGTTATTTTCTATGTTCTGGAGTCCTTAGGACCTTGTATCCGGTTATATTATATTCTATAATATTATTCAGTGATTTGGAGAAACTACAAGTTCTTTATCTCCATTGTTGGCAATGGATATAGGGCTGAATCCTAACTTGATATGCATGAATGTCAACGACAGATTTGCACAGATTGTACAGAAGTGTACAGTAAACTTATTGTTCCCCACGAATGATGATGAGCGCCCCTCCTTGTTTGAATTGGTGACAATTATTCAGATGCATGACAGAAAAGTTACCAGAACGTGTAGTGCTTATTTGATTCATTATCAGTCCTGCGGCAGTCCATGGATCGAGTTAGGCTGAAAAGTTAGCGGAGCTTGTAATGCTTATTTGATTCATTTCCAAGGATTTAACAGTATTATTTGAAAACAGTCAATTGGCCAAAAGGTGCGGTGAGGTGAGGTGAGGTGAGGTGAGGTGAGGTGAGGTGAGGTGAGGTGAGGTGTGCTCTCCTCTTAGATGTCATTGTGGGGGACAAATAGAATTCACCTCAGACATGGGAGTTTAAACCTGAGTGGATCCATCCATGTTGTGACCCTGGACTCACGCACGCACGCACGCACGCACGCACGCACGCACGCACGCACGCACGCACGCACGCACGCACGCACGCACGCACGCACGCACACAAACCAGCTAGTGATGTAATCAATTGAAAATGCCTCATCACACTACGAGGGGAGAAGTGTTGTTTTGTTTGGTGCTTTCCTTGGACCTCTTGAAAACATGTAGACTTTAATTTGTTGCCTTCCTGTTTTCTTTTATGCTATTAAAATTACATTAGTTAGATTCGAGTTGTTGCTCTGCTTTGTAACAAGGCAAAATTGTCCCAGTGGTGTCGGAGATAAAGCACAGACAGAATGTTGTGACGTACGAACTGACAGAGACCGATCCATAGTCCCCTCCCTGATGTCATTGTGGGGGACAAATAGAATTCACCTCCGACATGGGAGTTTAAACCTGAGTGGATCCATGTTGTGACCCTGGACCCACGCACGCACACCAGCTAGTATAGAGTGATGTAATCAATTGAAAATCCCTTATTACACTACGAGGTGAAAAGTATTGCTTTGTTTGGTGCTTTCCTTGGACCTCTTGAAAACATGTAGACTTTAATTTGTTGCCATCGTGTTTTCTTGTATGTTATACAAATTATATTGGTTAGATTGAAGTTGTTGCTCTGCTTTGTAACAAAGCGGTGTTCGTGTCCGGGTTTCTGATGCCCCGCTCACTTCAAAAAGCCAATATTAAGCTTGTCAGCTTGCTTTTCCAATGGGAAGAAGCTACTTGTTTTGACAGAATAATTAAGCTGCAGCGTTGATACAGGAGATCATATGAAGTGTTTGTGCACTGCCGCATTTTAATGCAACTGTGTGGATGTTGGTGCATCTTTCTTTAGTTTGTCTATGCAAAGGTTTGTTTGTGTCTGTGTTTCAGAGTTTGTGTGTGTGTGTGTGTGTGTGTGTGTGTGTGTTGTTTTGTTTTGTTTCCAACAGCTGTCTATGTATAAAGATGCACACCTGCACCAAGCCACAAATAGCAATATGATTCAGTTTCCCTGAGAGACAGAACATTTCCTTCAGCTGTCTCACAATAGACTATCTCTCTCTTTCTCTCTCTCCCTCTCTCTCTCTCCCTCTCTCTCTCTCTCTCTCCCTCTCTCTCTCTCTCTCTTTCTCTCACCCTCTCTCTCTCTCTGTCTGTCTCTCTCTCTCTGTCTGTCTCTCTCTTTCTGTCTCTCTCTCTCTGTCTCTCTCTCTCTGTCTCTCTCTCTCTCTCTCTGTCTCTCTCTCTCTGTCTTTCTTTCTGTCTCTCGTTGACCTTCCCAACTGTCTGTCTTCTCCGTTCTTCTAGCTGCTACCCTTGAGAGGTTTTCCCACATTTTCCGCAAGCAGAGTAAACAAGAGTCCCTTTCATCTATTCCATTCTTATCATCATTCATATCATCCCCCACCCCTCCCTTTCCCCAGCAGAGACATTGGGCCTCATACATCAGTATGTTCTTAAATAATGTACAAATGTGTTCTTAAAAAAGACTCATATGCAAAACTGATGTGTGATGTGTGTGTTGTCTCCCTTACAATACCACATACACATGCTACATCTTCAATTTTGTGGATTGTTGTTGGTATGTATATACACTCACCGAACACTTTATTAGGAACACTATACTAATACTGGGTAGGGCCTCCCTTTGCTCTCAAAACAGCCTCAATTCTTCGTGGCATTGATTGCACAAGATGTTGGAAACATCCCTTTGAGATTCTGGTCCATGATGACATGATTGCATCACGCAATTCCTTCAGATTTTTCAGGTGCACTTTCAAGCTGTGAATCTCCCGTTCTACCACATCCCAAAGGTGTTCTATTGAATTCAGATCCGGTGACTGGGAAGGCCACTGAAGAACACTGAACTCATTGTCATGTTCATGAAACCAGTTTGAGATGACTTTTGCTTTGTGACATGGTGCATTATCATGCTGGAAGTAGCCATTAGAAGATGGGTAAATTGTGGCCATGAAGGGATGCACATGGTCAGCAACAATACTCAAATTGGCTGTGGCATTTGTCACGCCTGAGGTTGCTGTCTGGTGACTCTGGTGCCCTCCTCTGGCGGTCCGGTGCCAGTGCTCTCCCAATCACCAGGATTCATATCACCTGTGTATTCTGTCTTGTGTTTGTTATATATAGCCGTGTGTTCCCTATGTCTGTGTTGGAGATTCTCTATGTAGCTCTATAAGTACTCTGTCTGGCAGTCCGTAGCCCCTGTATCCAGTTATTTACCCCGTTGCCCGATACCGTATTGTTATTTCTTAAGTTCTAGTTTATTCCACTTGTTATGTGAGTACTTTTGTTAACGGAGCTTGATTTTCTCCACCTTTACTTTCCCCTTTTCCCCCAGTGTTTGTTTGTGTGCCGTTCCCCAACTTCTTATTAAAACTATTATTTTTTACTATTCTGCTGTTCGTCTGAGTTTTCTCCACACTTGGGTCCACCGCTCCATCATCGCTAACAGGCGTTCAAGCGATGATTGATTGGTATTAACGGGCCCAAAGTGTGCCAAGAAAACATTCCTCACACCATTACACCACCTCCACCTTGAGAAGGTGTACAGGTGTTCCTAATAAAGTGTTCGGTAGGTGTATATGTAATCAAGGATGTTCACAGTTTAATTGTGAACTCTTTCGCTGTATTGATATAGCCTATGTTGTAAACAAAGAAAGTTGTTGAAATTTCAAAGTTGTTGAAATTACAATTAATTCAGTTATTAGCTCATCATCCTGTCCTGTACATTCTACTGAGGATGCCCATAAACAGATATGTATGTGTTAATGTGTTGTAATGCTCGTACTCAAGGAAATGTGCATATGAGTGATCTGATACATTTATTCTTACCTCAAGAACATATTTCAACGAAGAAGAAATTGATGAATGCGGAAAAGGTCTTGAATGTGTTCTTACGCACGACGTATGCAAATCCATGCATACGCACGAATGAGGCTCCTTATGCCTGGGGGTCGAAATGGAAAGAGAAGTCAATTTGACGACCTCTAAACTGGCCAGTTGACGAGAGGTTTCATTGTGTCAGGACTCAGGACAGGCCCACCTACTAGGTACAGCACAGGGCAAAGGGAATGAGAATGGAGGTTACTGTTGGAACAGAGGATGGAAGGACGGTCACTACGGGTCATTGGGATGACAGACGTTACACCCATTCCTCTTTTGTTTTTGTCCCTGGATCCATACAATTGCTAGTTGCAATTGTCACACACAGGGTGAAGGACTCAGGGCAGGAATGGCGTGTTAACTGTTTGTTGACCGCACGTGTGTTTGTGTGTGTGTCTGGGGGGGGGGGGGGGGGGGGAGAGAGAGAGAGAGAGAGGGTGGGAGAAAGAAAGAAAGAGAGAAACAGAGAGAAAGAGATTTGCAGTCACAGACAATGTTCATCAGTAGGTAGAGTGGTGGGTATGTGAAGGGGGGCAGCGTGTGAATATTTACCCACCCCAGAGTGCCTGCATGGGTGAAGGCTTCCAGGGCCATGCATCATCAGGGCCTTCAGATACACTAGACACATCACTGAATCACCAAGATAAACTTCTGACTCAGTGCCCATGTATGTGAATCCAATGGAAGGGAGAGAGTCCAAATTAGATGTACACAGCTCATCATGACTTATGCTGTAGATCCTATAGAGATTTATGTTTAAATTGACTGGTTGTATTGCTGGTTCCATTGCATCATTGCATCTCTACATCAGCTAGAACCAAAACTGTGAGAACTCAACTACTGACATGCAGCTATGGAGTATTTCCCACTTTTTCCACTCACTTTCTTGTTTTTTTCAAGGAAAATGTACATACAGTACCTGATTCATGGTAATTATCATAATAAAGTTGGGGTTTATTTGCCAATAACTGGGATTATGGCTGTAGACTATAAACTAAAACTGTAAATGTATATAATCTTATCCCACTTCTCCAACTTCTCCTCCCTCCCTCTTTTCTCCCCGTTTCTTCTCTCCATCTCATCTCCTACCTAGAGGGTCTAAGTATAGAGGAAAACAGTACTCCTCCACATACAATGGACCCAAACTCGTCACCATGGATACTAGGCATGTCATCTACGTAGCTGGTGTCTGCATCTTTTTTTGGGGCACACTTTATTTCTCTCTGTCTCTCTCTGTCTCTCTCCCTCTCTATCTGTCTGTCTCTCTCTCTCTCTCTGTCTCTCTGTCTGTCTCTCTCTCTCTCTCTCTCTCTCTCTCACTGAATCGTTATTGCTCTCTACTGTATCTCTCTCCACAGGAAGAGAGAAACACTCACAACTGGCCATGTTATGTCCATGCAGAGGCAAAGTCATCTGTTATGGATTAAAGGATTATCAGGTAGGATTTATATACTGTAGAACGTTATCAGGTGCTCAGAGTAGCCCTTCTTTACATTACATTACAAGGGGGAACAATCAACTAGCAATGTGTAACATGCACCTAGTCCCTGTCCCTGTCGCTCCCTGTGTGACAACAGCTATCAGGAGTATGTTGACTTATTAGGGAGGAGAAATGGACATTAGAGGGGGCTGACCACAGAAAAGGCCTGGGATACTAATGTGATATTGAATACTAAATTACCTTAGTTTCACACTCAATGAAGACTCTCTCTTTGTCATTGTCTCTATTTCTCTCTCTCTGTCTCTCTCTCTCTCTCTCTCTCTCTCTATTTCTCTCTCTGTCTCTCTCTCTCTCTCTGTCTCTCTCTCTCTCTCTATTTCTCTCTCTCTCTCTCTCTTTCTATTTCTCTCTCTCTCTCTCTCTCTCTCTCTCTAGTGCTTGCGTGTGTGTGTGTGTGTGTGTGTGTGTGTGTGTGTGTGTGTGTGTGTGTGTGTGTGTGTGTGTGTTTGTGTGTGTGTGTGTGTGTGTGTGTGTGTGTGTGTGTGTGTGTGTTTGTGTGTGTTCACTTGGGAGCTACTGAGTTGAAGAGACACAGATGGTTCTTTATCTCCTCTTGTACACATTGTGACTCAAAGTCCCAGAGTTAATACCTACAATTAGATCGCTGCTATTTTGAGAGAGAATGAAATCACCTTTATTCCAGATTACTGAACAGATTTAATTAACTTAATCAAATATAGATTTAACAACTCCACCGAAGGCTGATTGCAAAGCACTGGTAATGGTACAGGACATATTTGAGTGGAACTTTTTATAATTTAATGCTTTGTGATATTTAAATGCATACCCTGTTATGATTAAGATTGTAAAGCAGCCAACTGGAAATGTGAAAGGAAGAAAGTTGACAGAGTTATTGATCATTCTAATTAATTGGTTTGTGTAACAGTTGTGTTGTGCCCTTTGAGAGAAAATGCTACATCACTTCCAACAAGTGTGTTCAAGTGTTGCAATCTTAAGATTATTACGATTCCCTGAGAGTAACATTGTCAGCACTAATTTGGTGGCAATACAATATTCATTGATTGCTCTGTGTGCGTACATGCATGTCTGCGTGCGTGCGTGGGCCGATGTTGAGTCAGACCTCCATCAGTTCAGTACAGTACCTGCAGTCTCCCAGCTCCAACCAATTCCCTGCTGATTGCTTTGGAAAGCCCTGAGCACACATTGTGCAGACCTCTCAGTGCCAGCACAGACAGACACATATCTACCATCCTGCCTATATGTTTATTGTGTCAGTCTCCTTCTCTCTCTCTCTCTCTCTCTCACACACACACACACACACACACACACACACACACACACACACACACACACACACACACACACACACACACACACACACAAACACACAAACACACACACACACACACACCAATATGACTGCAGCCTAATTTCACTCTCAGCGCCCAATCGGGAGATCTGTTCCATAAAGCTGAATTGTGAAGTCTACTCACACCATCACCAATCATGGTGTCCCTAACGGTGCTGAATGATTGGACAGAGGCTCAGACGAGCAGTGAGTAACAGTAGAGAGAAGCCCAGAGGGTGAATACATTGGGATGATGAAATGAAGCATAGCTAACATTGATAGAGACAGTGGCAGTTCCCACTTTCCCTCCCTGTCTGATGAAGTGCGTGTGAGTTATGTGGTGAAGTGACATTGACCATCTGTGTTGGGTGGCTGTGGTTTACATGGCAGAGTGCAGAGAGAGGGACTGGTGCCAGAGTTATTAGAGACAAACACAGCCAGTCAACCGTATGCAGCAGCAGCCACTGCTCCACTATTACCAGCACTGAGTAATACTGTTGCAGCCTATTAACATTAGACACTAATGATTTCTAAACCTGTGAGCCATAGGTCTTTTTCCAAGAGTTCTAGTTTTCGGTTATAGCAGATAATGTTATTAGCAACACGCTTTGGCGCCCTGGAGACAAGCCAAACAGAGCAGTTTGTTTTTTTGTATTTGCATAATGTGACATCTGACAAATTAGCATGTAATTTACAGGATATGCCATTAGTTAGAATCCCCCCAAACAGAATATACCTGTACAGTAGCAGTCTGTACTACACATTTGTGCTATGTACTAATTTCATATGAAGCAAATGCCATACTGTAATATCATGACATTGATCAACTATGTGCTGTTCAATGTAACCACATCATAATGGGTGATTTATGACATACAGGATTAGGTTTTAAATCAAATTACATTTTAATCTCTCTTTTAATAGAAGACTGTAGAGCAAAGGCTATGGTAGTGTATACTTTATACAGTACAATCCCTAAAGTTGTGCTGCAATCAGCTGTTGGCACATTTGATGATAATCTTGATATTGGGACAGTACCATGACCATGTACCACGACAACAAACAAGCAATTCACTGATAACACGGACATGTCTGAACCACAGAAATAAAATGATAAGCAGTCAGGATAACAGATGATGCCTACCTCTTCATAAGCAGGTTAGCATTGACAAGACCAGGCCACTCTCATAATGTACTGCATGACAGACTGACTCAGGTAGTATGACTAAAACATGAATGTGTTTAGCAAATTGAATAAAGCATAACAGTATACAGTATTCTTTAAGTCCTTTAAACATCTCTTTAAAAAGATTCTGCTCGGTGTGTTCTCCCAGTCCTTTAGAAACACATAACAACATGTCCTGTACTGTACCTGTTCCTACTACAGAACACCCATCAACTTCACAGTAGTTCCAATATCTTCCCTAATTTGTGTTTGATGAAAAAGACCCTGATCTATTCCTGACTGAATCCAGGCTGATTGAGCTGAATGTTTTCTGGCGTTTCTTTTGATATTCCAAATATAGTAGAATATTTCTGGATGAGTCTGTGACACCCGGGAGGGCATGGTTTGAACTATAATCATAGACAGTCTAATTAGCACTTTAGGCTTCATCTTGTAGTGTAGGCAGCTGAGACATGCATGCACATAAACACACACGCACAGATATACACATGCACAGGCACAGGCACAGAGGCACACACACACACACACTCACACACACACACACACACACACACACACACACACACACACACACACACACACACACACACACACACACACACACACACACACACACACACACACACACACACACAAATATAACTGTAAAAGCCAGGCAGCTGCTTCAGAGTCTGGTGCTGGAGATGTTTTAAAGCTGGTAATGATGATCTATGTACAAGAGAATAATTGCATTTAAAAGTTCTGTGAGTCATTCTCTATGTCTATTTTCTCCTATTTTCCTTGACTCCTGGGTTGAAGAATTGAACAAGTTTGGTGAAAGGAAACACTGAATTCACCTTCAACATACTGAGCAAAGGCACATGGGAGAGAGAGAGGGAGGGAGAAGAGAGACACTGCATATTGAGTGTGAGTCAATATTGAGTGAGAAAGAACAACAGACTGTAGTTCTGAGGAAAGAGGGAGAACATGTCCAAAGAGAATAGAGAATACAGGCTTCTATTAAAAGAGAGATTAGGATGTCATTTGATTTAAAACCTAATCCTGTATGTCATAAATCACCCATTATGATGTGCTTACATTGAACAAGAGAGGGTGAGCAGGTGAAAGGAATGGGGAATGGAGATATGATGGGGTGATGGGGTTCAAGTGGTAATGGGGTTCATGGTCTAGGTCAACTTTATTATTCCACATGTGGGAAATTAATTTGGTCAAATTCGGTCAACCAGACAACAGAAAAACAAAAACACAACATGAAACATCAACATTATATGTGCAACAGTAATATTGTATCCTACTGTACTACTGTACAATATAATCCATAGTCCAAGTCTGTCCTACAGCCGTAGCCTTAGAACATTCTAGACAGATAATGAAGGAGAGCAAGTGAAGACAATGGAGACAGACTGTAGCTATAGAGGTGCACTGAAGAAAATGTTACCGTCCATCAAATTTGCTGTTACAATGCAACCCAGCCGAGGGTCTGTAAACATGCATTTAACAGCCAATTAGAGGGCTCAATATTACATCCGATCAGAGAGCTATATTTGACAGCCAATCAGAGGGCTTAATATTACAGCCAATCAGAGGGCTCGATATTACAGCCAATCAGAGGGCTGTATTTAACAGTTGCGTACTTATTTTGGACATTTGATAAATCTTTCCCATTACTTTTGGGTACCCTGAAAAAGGGGTACTATGCATAAAAAGTGGTGTAATTTCAGAATGATGAAACCAATATGTACACAAATTCCATCACATAAAAGCTCAGAATCTCTACTTTATCCTCATCGTAATTGTTCCAAACGAGTGTAGAGCTGATAGAAGAAAAAATGCTTTACTTGCCCGTTACTTAGGCAGGGCACTGTATGCAGTGTGCAAATGTTGTAATGCAGAAGGAGGTAATGATCACTGGTGGCTGTGCTTATCTATCACCAAGACTTTCTCTCTGTCACAACGACTTAACTGCCCCCACTCATTATTTAATTGGCTCACGGCTATTTTTACCTTCCCTTCACTCTCTCTCTTTCTCCTCCCACCTATGTCCTCCTTTCTGTCTTCCCACCTGTCTTCCCACCTGGCCTTTTCTTCCCCCTTTCTCTCCCCCCTCTATTTTCTCTCCTCACTTCTCTCTCTCTTCTTGTTCATTCCCCTCTCCCTTTCTATGCCCAGCAACATGCTAAATTAGACTCTGCTTGAATGAGGCACGTCATTCCGAGAAATGTGCAAGCTCTTGACATGCCCCTTATTACCACTGCACCCTGACATCACATCAACATCTCTCCAACCTGAACCTGGCCTTATTCTTAGTGCAGTTAATTTCCCTCACATGCACTTCATTTCATGAATGCATTCTGCATGACCCAGACAAAATGGATTGGTCAAGCATCATTAGATGTTGTAGTTGTCATATCCCATGATATACTGTACTGTACAGCATCATGTCTTGTATATTGTCACAGCCTAGTAAACTTGCTCATGTGGTGTTCCTATTAGCATAATGGCTTGTCAGGACCTACAGTGTATTTGTGTAATCTTTGGAACAGAAGAGGACACACTATCAGAATGTTTATGAGGAAGTGGTGTTATGCAGTGGTGATATCATTTCATCACACACACCAGATGCATCCTTGACAGAGTCACATTCCAATAAGCTACTCTGGCCATTTGGTTATTATTGCCCTCTCTCTGTTGACACTGCCCTGGCTGAGTATAAGTCAATACCTGAGAGCAGGATGACACAGAAAGCCTTTTAAAGTAGTTTTCCACTGATGATTCTGGCTCTTCTGACCTCTTTCTTTTGTATAGGACATTTGACTGTAATCCAATTAGTATAACGCAGTTGGTAGCAATTGACTATTAAATGTTATCTATTCTGACCAAGACTACAAATGGAAAATAAATCCTGACTTTTTTATTGAACACATAGCTGTATGCTTTGTTGATTTCAATCTTACTGAGCTAAAAAGTCCCCTGCCTTACACACTTTTACCTTACAATAATAGCCTTTCAGCATCATTTCAGCATCTGTGTATACTGTATCTGCTTAGTGTACAGTACCTTGGTTTCAATGTAGTATTCTTTACCCCCCACTTAAATCTTATCTAAAATGCTGCCCTCCTTCTTCTATGAGAGAATTTAATTTCAGAAGAATCTTCTCTGTTTCATGTGTGTGTAACCGAGTTAAAAAGGTGATAAACTCACTCCTTAAAGAAATCTGTTTTTCACAATATATAGTGATGAATACGTCATGAATGAATAAGTTATACAGGAACTTTTAATCACTTGTTACCTTTTTAATTTTAGAATTTCTAAATATTTTAAAATATGTTAATACTAATGATATATTGTTTAATGCTGTTATTGTTTCCAGGTTGATACTTATTGATGATGTTGATTGATTTTGAAAGTTAACTGTATCCCTTAACGGCACAATCTGGGATTAGTTTTTTAGCGAAACAATGGCCAACCACTTGTTTTGGTGCAGCTGAGGGATAGGACTGGGGAAATGTAACCCCTCTTAAATCCATAGATAGTGCTCTAGATGCATGACATCCACTTAATACATTTAAACATATTTTGTAGCCATACATTATTTGTTTATGTTCTTGTATTTGTAAACTATGGAGTAATACAACCTTATTTTTGGGTAATGATAGGGTAAGCTAAGCTCATGATGAATTTTAGTGTTAAATTCTTAAAGGACCAGTGGGTATAAGTCAATGACCACCAATTCTCAGATCCTTGTTGAGTTATTTAGAATACTATATTAACCTAAATGTCATGTTTTACATTCCTGAGTGATATTTGATTTAATTCATTGTGTTGTATGTTTTTGAATCTTTGAATAAGATATTTTATTAAAGTTCTGGCATGGAAATGTGTTTCATTGAACACTCTTATATTTTTTTAATTATTCACAGATCTCGGCCGTGCCCTAAGAATAATGTCCTTTCCGGTCTCCTGTAAAAGGGATTTGGGCATGTTATGTTTGATAGGGGAATCCTAGGCTTTAGATCCAATCAAACTCTCACTCTATGGTATTAGAGCTGTGTATGAGAGGTGAAGAGCTGGTTATGAAAGGTTAGCTGTCCATCTGGAGAGGAGGTCTGACCGGAGACAAGAGGAAGAATGCTCATGAGAGGAGGAGAGGGAAAGATGGGAGAGACAGAGAGAAGCCTTGTTTCAATACCTTTAAAATGCACCCTTACCTCCATGCAAGAGTAAGAGCCCTGCATGTCCTGCCTTTATGTGAATAACACGTTCTCTCTTCAGAGCACATCACTGTTTGTACACACAACTGTTTGCAGACCCAGTATACATGTAGTGGTTAGGTACTGTAGGCTATCCAACTGCCATGAAATACTTTCAAAACAAAGACATATACACAAGAGGCGCATCTCAATAGTCTAAAGCTGCTCCCTCTCCTCATCTCCTGTACTAGTACGAGCGATCTGGAAGTAGTAGCAGACTACCAGTACACATCCAAAATTCGTTTCACCTATTTTGCCTTGTCAGCAGATGAAGGAGAGAGGATGCCGCTTTATGCTATGGAGTATGAAATGGATCCCATTATAAGGCAACAACCACAACATATACTGTGACACAGAGATTGCAGGATAAACAGCTTAATGTTGTTCTATACAGGGAGCAGGCATGGCCCACAGTCGGTGTCAAAGCCGAAGTCAAAGCCTACACGCTATATTGCGGGTATGTGGGTGTTAGAGAGTATATAAATCACAAAGAGAAAATAGAACATAGGAATAAAGAGTACATATTTATAGTTAAGAGAATGTCCAACCGACAAAGATAGAATGTTCTCTTCAAATTGCTCTCTCTGAGTCACCCAGATCATTTAATTCGGTTCTGTGGATATTATTTTCACTTACAGTATATAGTTCACTTCATAGTGTGACTTGATATTTAATATAAAGCAATAAAAGCACAATGAATAAGTAAATCAGTAAACACTTTTTATCCAAAGCAACCTATATTTCACACACCTAATTACCATGCAAAACACAATGAGCACTTGGGAAACGTCTATGCTTATGTGTTTTTGCCTCCCTGGATTTTAAATTGTTTACCTGGCATACAATTGCCATCTCATTAAAACTCTGTTTTAAACATAAAAGGAAAGCACACTATTGGTATGATAATGAGTCGGTGGCAAGAGACACTACACAATGCAACTTTTATGATTTTGAATATTAAACATTCTAAAGAGATGATTGACAACAGTCAGGTTGTTTATCCCCACTTCACGTACTGTTCTAGTACATAACAAACTTGGACTGAAGGAGACATCATGTTGCACATCAGATGCAGTCACCTTGTTTTGTTCTGTAGGTGAATGACACTATCAAGCACACTCATGGTATAGTATATTCTGTGTGTGGTGCCAGACTCCCACACAGACACTGATTTGTTCCATTATATTTCAATTGGTCCTTAAAAACCAATGTATCACAGATCCAAATGTATAATGAACTCTGGGTCAGAATGGAACAGAAATGCTGGTTCTAGACTGTGAAGTGTCTCGTTGAGTTCTAGAAAGTGTCTCCAAAGACATTTTAACTTTGATTGGAAGTGACAAGCTGTTTCTCTTACCATTCACATCTCTCTCCCCCCACCACCTCTTTCCCCTCTCTCCACATCACCTCTCCCTTACACTCCCTCTCTCTCTCTCGCTTTCTCTCTCTCTTTCTCTCTCTCTCTCGCTCTCTAATTTCCCCACTCTATGTCCCTCTCTGTCCCAGGGGAAGGCCAACACCTCATCCCTGAGGTGTTTGTTTATAGCAGGGCTTGCCCTGGAGCTCTGAGTCATTATCATCAGTCTGCTCCCAGTCTCCCTGGCTGTCAGTCTCTCGCCCACCTCAACCAACACCCCCCCCCCCCCCCGCTCCAATACACACAGACACAGACAGAGTTTTCATTACCTTTGACAAACAAAGTTGAATACAAAATAATTGATACAGATTATGATCAAAAGAAACTCAAACTGCAACTATACAGGTTTTCATGTATTTTCATGCTACAGTAGACATGTGGTAATACGACTAGTGTTGTACATACAGTACATGTTTGTTCTTTATCTCACACTGAAGTTATCTTGAACCTTACACAGCAGTGATACAAACCGAACAAAACGGATCAAATCTCAACATGCCTCCTGCTTCTCACATTATAAGCTGTTCATAAACATCCACTATTGAATAGGGAAAAGCCATCGTGACAGACTCACACACAAACACTCACAGTCCTTCAGTCAGACAACAGGCAAACTGTTCTTCAATCAGATGACAGACATGCAAATCAAATCCCAGGTTGTCCATGATAAATAGATTCAGAGGGATAGAAGATGTGGTGTTGGGGAGGGGGGGGCGGTTGGATTAGTCAACTGGCACTGTTCGGCTTATCTGGGCAGTGCAGCTGCATAGGTATTCCTAATTAGGTGCTTCAATAAAGGATTCATCACATGCAGTATTTATAGTACTCAGATGAGAGCGCCTCATGCCAGACATCCATCCTTTATATTTTGTCCTTGGTATTCTTGCCTGTTTATTAAGTGTGCTGATAAGTGTGCATGTCTTAGTTTTGTTTTTCTTGACGTCTGAATATAGAAGTGTTGACAATAGATATGAAGCATATCTCTCAATAAAACAGACTGGAAGCACTTTCTTAAACACTATCCAGCTCCCTCTTTTGTGTTGGAAATATTCCAAGGCTAGATCCAAGGCCAGTCCTTACGATTAAATATCCTTGGAGGAAATAGTATTTTTTTTTTTTTTTTTTATGAAACATGGTCTAGAATGTAGACTTTGTATTCACGATCAACATTTTATTTCTTAAACAAATTGATGCAGGCATGTGATACACACTGTACAGTATATACAATGGCTACAAGCAGTGGTAACATTGGAAAGATAGCCTACCTGATAAAACAAAGTTAAAAATTCATACATCACACTCAAGACTTCTAATACTTACTTCTTGTGGCAGTGTGCCAAAGGAGAAAATACATTTTATGAAAATTTAATAGACAGTTTTCTTATCTTATCTATCTTAACAGAATGACAAAGAACATTTAAACTACTCTGTACTGTATGAACAAGTGTCTCCTTTGGATACCTGGGGCTGTGACTGGACAGAATCCAAACTGAACCCAGAGTGGAAACTGGGAGGCGGGTTTGTGGCATGGCTGGTTGTCAAATAGACACACATCTAACCATGTGAACTTTAATAGGCGAGTCTGTGTAGCTCTGGTCAGCTCAGTATGTGGCCGTCACTTTTCAAGTACATGAACTCCCTGTGTTATCATCGACCCAGTCTCCAAATGATTACGTTCTGTGTGGTCGTATTATCTAGCTATACTGGTAGGTAAATACGGAAGGCAGAACGTTGCATAAGGAGGTGGCGGGTTGGTGGATTTGGTGTTAATTGTTGCCAACTTAACCAGTCGAAGTTAATGCTTAACCTTAACCAGTCGGAGTTAATGCCTAAACGTAACCAGTCGAAGTTAATGCCTAATACTGCATTAACTATGTTGCAAGTCGCTAGACGCAAGTCATAATTCACGTAACTCTTTTTGATTATGTTATGACTATGGACATTTTGCACATATTTTCCAGTATATAATTAAAGAACTGTACATCTCAATTAAGGTCTATGTGTGTGTGTGTGTGTGTGTGTGTGTGTGTGTGTGTGTGTGTGTGTGTGTGTGTGTGTGTGTGTGTGTGTGTGTGTGTGTGTGTGTGTGCGTGCGTGCGTGTGTGTACGTGTGTGCATGCGTGCGTGAGTATGCACTTAGATACTTATATCTGTGTGTGTGTAAGACAGAGCTGACGCTATCAAGCATCAACTGAATCGTCTTGAGCAAATACAAATATAGCATGGAAATACATGATGGAGCTTTGTGAACATTCAACAGGTTATACATATTCTGTAACAACTATTGCCTCACAGTTGTGAATAGGTTGTAAGTCAATAAATGCTTATTACATGATAATGTGTTGCTCCAACATGAATCAGTTCCAAAGACAAAACCTCAGCACATTTGGAGCTCAATGGAGAGACTATTGGTGATATTAATCAATAACATGATCAGTATCTCGCATAGTTTAAACAAAAATCACACATACTGACATCTGAACAACAGAATATGCGTATTTTTATTAGATTAATCAAGTTACTGTATCTGAATCTTGCACATCCCATGGATACCAATTGTTCATAAAGCAATAAGGAGTCAGACTTGCTTTGCAGTGCTTGAAAGATGTACAAATAATGATGCACATGCAGCCGTGCATTACGGTAAACTGGTAGGCAATTGTCGAGAATGCCTATCTCTAAATAGCGGAAACACTGTCTGTTATATATCTATTTCAAGGCTATGCTAAATATTAAATGTCTGGAGAGCGAAACCAATAGTAACGGTGCACAAAACACTGAAGTTATTCAGTAATGCCACAAAAACTTAAGCTGATAGATGACGTGTTACTTTGGGTCCTTCTGACTTCCGGGTTTGTGTAAACAGTGTGCAGACGAAATCACTATCATCTAAAAGATGTAAGTTTATGCCTTCTTCTTTTCTATATTATAAACGTAATGTGTGTTCAGCGAAACCTAGTGACGGTGTGTCTGTCTCCTATAACAGGTCCAAAGTCACGTTTAAAATCACATTGACGTCGGATCCCCGGCTACCCTACAAAGTGTAAGTGACAGATCAGCATAAGCATTAATTCATTCAGATGCATTTAGCTATAATTCAGGCGACATGAAATCGTGTCGTATTATTATTATCGCATTATTTTTGCCTGTAAATGCTTTATCGTGACTGCCAGAGATGGCTAGTTATATTGTTTGTTTGGACCATGTTCACTTTACTTGCCACAACACAGCTGTCATGTCATTCATTGAAATATGCTGCAATGTGCTTTTGCACACAATATAAACGAGTTAGTATTGCTTATTTAGCCAATTTCCGAAGAACTCACAGTACAGGTCCAGTACAGGTCCAGTACAGGTCCAGGCCCAACAATGTATTTTGCCAGTGCCATGTAATTTGAACACTTTGAGTTTCATCAGGTACAGTCCCATAGCATGTATTTGAACAGCTCAGTACAGAAAACACATCAACAGCAAAGTAGCAGCATTCATGATGACATAAGTAATTAGGCTTTGTGATGGACAGGTACTGTAGACCATGGAGAGAGGAATAGAAGGTTGGGGTGATTTAGCGAAGGGAAATCAGGTGGAGATAGAGAGGGGGAAAGGAAGAGAGGAGTAAGATGGATATAATAGTTAAGATGTCCTAATTATTTGTTATTTGTGTTTCAGATTAAGTGTCCCAGAGAGCACACCGTTCACAGCAGTGTTGAAGTTTGCAGCAGAAGAGGTGAGTTTCTTTTCTTCTCTCTGTTTGGGCCAAATCCTAATTCACCTTTAGATCGTTTTGCAGAAGGCTGCTCTGAACAATGGATCACATCCATTTTAAGATTTTGATTTATAAGTGTAACATTCAAACAAACAAAAAATCGTTGCAGCCAAGATTGTAATGGCTTGTTCCAAGTAAATGTTTGCGATGCTGATCCCCAAAAGAGTCAATTTAAAAGCACACCCTTAAAAAAGTCGAAACGGGGGACTATAGTACATGGCCGAAACGTCCAGTTTTTGTGCTGGTTCTGATAAATAATATGAAAATATTAAGCATATAACTCCACTATCCTGCCCAGCCATTTCCTTTCCCCTGTAGATATTTTTTGATTTATAAGTGTAACCTGTTTTAGTAATGGTAATCTATGCAGAGTAGCAGTAATTCAAATGAATTTACCCACCCTATTCCTCAACCACTTCTCAAGCCCCAGCTATGCAATGCAACTTCTTTCATTCTCCTGCTCATCTTTAATTCTACTGCCTGTGCCGCTATGTAATCATTTTGCCAGCCTTATCTCTCTGGCGACAGAATAGTGGCTCCCTTCTGCTCCAAGTTCCCATTCTCTCCCTCTTTCTCTATCTCTCCTGTGCTCCCTCTCCCTCACTCAAAGCTGTCTCTTTGTTTTTTAATGTTGAGGGAACTTTGCTTGACAACGCACTTTTCTTCTCTCTCTGAAACTGAAGCATCAGTGTCTTTCCCTCTGGCTCTTTTGCTCCCTGTTGTATCTTGCGTGTGTGTGCGCGCACACAACTAAAAAGCAAACAGGAGAAAACGTTTTAAAAAGTCATTAGAACACCACAAACACAGACACACACTGCTGTTAAGCCGCCCCCACTCTGTAAAATGAAAAACATATTAAGTGCCTTTTATACAGAATGCAAAAGAGGAAATCTGAGTCAGAGCAGTTGTTTTCATCAGTGATGGCTTAGTAGTGTTTTTCTTTTATTCCCAGCATCTCTAAGAGGGGCAATGTGGTGGTGTGGGTGTTGATATTTAATTTATACTTTTAGCCCACCAACACATGTCTTCCTGTGTTCCACACCTGTCCCCCACAGCCCAACACCTAGGCTATATCCACCACCCCCTCTCTCCCTCTCACCTGGCTCTCACTTGCCCCAGCTGTCTAGCCCATGCCCCAAAGCCATCAGCGTAGAGAATGCTGGCTGTACAGTGGGTGACAGTCACATCCCCCAGTCTACCTGCTGTGCAATGTTCTCCTGCTGTCTTTTTATTTCACCTTTATTCTACCAGATTAGTTCCGTTGAGATGAAAAGGAAATCTCCTGATGTGCTACTGTATAGCCATCTCTGTAGCTTTCACTCTCTGAGGCAGAACAAATGAAAAGGCATAGATATGTCTTGCACAATTTAGATTCTATACAGTAACGAGTATCTAGATAGTAGGCTATTGTGCAACAGTGTGATTTTCTGCATATTGTGATATGCAGAATCTCTATGTTCATAGTCATGGTTTCAATTCACATCCTGTATCTCTGTTTAAGATGTGGTGGTTGAAGTGTAAACGTTCCCTCCTGTTTTCTTTCCTCCCGTAGTTCAAAGTGCCAGCAGCGACCAGTGCCATCATCACAAATGGTGAGTTGACAGCTGAACTGCCTGCCTTTTTTCCCCTCAGGAAATACTGTCTTTCTGCTACACACACTCGAAATTGTGTTAGATGTATATATGTTATAACACCCGAGTGGTCTCAATACTGACATTCATCTCTGTATCTGTTTTATTGTGCATTGTGTCTGTAACTGTACCTGTTGTTGTTTTAGTGTCCAGTGTGCCAGTGTTGCCCTGTGAACGTACTGTACAGTGTGTGACTGACTGATTAGCTCCCTCTCTAAACTGCTGTTTTCATGATTATGTTTGAATGTTTTGATTTACTACCATTTGTTGTTTCCTCCTTCCACAGATGGTATAGGAATCAACCCTGCGCAGACAGCAGGTGAGTGTCATCATCCTCCACACCGATGACACGCTCGCCTTTGCTATCACAGAGAAACAAACCTGTGGACTGTGGTTGATACCATTGTCTGGAAATGGCATTGTGTTCACAAACAGTCTTTGGACGGATCTGATATTTAGCTTATTATAGCTTTGCATGGAAATGTGGTTGATATTGATATAAAACTCATTAATTGTACTGAGGCATACACACAAGTTCCATTATGCTAAGAAGAAGTGCCTTCAGAGCCTATTCAGACTGGTATACATGGATTCTTTCATTAGAGTCTGCCTGGACCCTATGCTAATCCTTTTTAATCTGAATTCTTATGACTTTTGTTTGCATTTTGATACAGTCAAGATAGAGGATAAATATTTTTTTTTGAGATTTTATAATGTTTCTAAAGTTCTCCAAAGGCTCAAGTTAATAAACAGCCCTTGCAGTACAAACACAGTATTATCTGTACACTTCCTAGTAGGCCTACTGTACATTAAAGGCTGCTCTATCTATTCTGTTATATGTTTTCCACCATCAATCTCACTCTAGGTCCCCTGAGGTGCATGAACTCATCATGTATCTTAAAGAACCCTTCCTTGTATAATCGGTATTTGGTTAGAAGAAAGATGAGTGTGTCTCCTGCATCGAGAAGTACAAAAAGCAGATTAATCTCTCTTTGACCCCAGGACAGATACTGCTTATAGGGTCTTATACACTGTAATAGAGGAGCAAGTGGTGTGCATTGTGGATGGCTCTTTGAGTCTGTTAGGATCATGCTGTGTTTCTAATAATAGCCTATAGCTTCAGACACCAGAGGAAATTGCCTCTCTTTCTTCCTTTGTCAGTTCCATTCCCCCGATTTAAGGAAGCAGGCTATTGAACTAAGTCTCATACTTTATAGTAGAAATGCCATGCCTTCCCTGTGCCCAGTATAATCACCATGCATTCCCCACCATATAATTGAGCTAATTGATCTCTGTATGGGGGGGGGGGGTTAATTCATTTTATGGTAGAGGATAATTATTACTTATAGAATAATAATTAGGGCTCTATATCGGCTACGACCTCACGATCACTATGACACGCATCACGATACATGGGTCACGATAAGATACTATTGCGATACAATACATATTTTATGTGTACTGAATATTTCATTGAAAATTGAACTTAATGTGTAGTGCGTGCCACAACATTTATTAAAGAAAAAGAAGTACAAAAAACTGATCACGATGCTAGGGCTGGATAATCGATACAGTATTAACAGCTCTACTGCTGTTTATTACAGAAATATATTATCCCGATACTCACCTGTATCGATTTTTTTGAACAGCCCTAATTATAACCTGTCACTACTTGTACACTAATCTCTGCTTTCTGCAATACAGTAGAAGTGTTTGATTAGTTAGGCCTACTGTCAATGGCTCCATCTCTCTGTTTGTCTGTGATCCATCGTGTCTGTCTGTAATGTGAGTTCATGGAGCCTACAAAACGCCAGGGAAAATCCTTGAATAAATGGCACAAAAGCATAAGCTGCAATGGTACCATCAGCTGTTCTCAGTCAGGATGAGGCCTCTGTTGGTAAGGTGATGGTTGAAGGTGACAGAAGTGTTGTTCGTCTGTTTTCCAGGGAACGTGTTCTTGAAGCACGGCTCGGAGCTGCGCATCATTCCCAGAGACAGAGTGGGAAGAAGAGGAGAGCGCTTGTCCTCGTCGACAGCCTAGTGACTCACCCACCATGAATCATGCCTCACTTTAGACCCTGGAAATACTTGTGTGAAATGAGTGACTCACACACACTGAAACAGATACTCATTATCTTGTCCCCACCCTCTCCCTCTCTCTCTCTCACACATACGCATGATGACAGCTTCAAGAGAAAGACTTTTGCTCAGAGGACACGTGGACTTTGAGTCAACAGTTCTAATTTTTGTACCTCTTAGTTGTAACAATAATTGAGAATCTGTATGGCTAACAAAGTTGGAATTGTACAACATCTATAAACATTGTGCTTTGCACTTGCATTCTGATTACAGGCATTTAAGTCTGTGTGTTCAAACTCTTGCCAGTACAGTGTCCTTTCAAAGAACATTATTGTTATTTAAGTTTTAAGTGATCATGTTTATACATGAATGCTGTCTGAGGTTTTCTGGTATATCAACCTTCTCCAGTCAGCCATGTACTATAGTCCCCCTGGATAGACTGACGGAAATATGACTTCATAATGCAGATCTTTCTTTCATAATATATTATCCATAATATCACAATGAAACTACTCCATTCCTTGCCAAGACCATTATGTTGAACCATCATTTTATGTCCAAGTTTGGATATGTGAAAACTATGGATGATACAGTACTGCAAATACACTGTATATTATTCAACTGGCACGTTAATAACCATTATCCAGAACTGATGGAGAAAATAAAGCCTGTCACACTCTCTCTCTACTGCTGTTTATTGACATTCAATATTGTATGAGTACCGGGAATCCATTATGGACAGATTTGTTTGAAACATTGCGGTGAATCAATTGTTGCCATAATCTATTCTCAAAGGGACACATTTGTTTGTAAAAGAATCACTTAAAATACAATGCAATTCACTTTATTCTTCATTGAGAAGTTTACACACCTTACCACATATTAGTTTACTGTATCTTGTGGTAATTTCACATATATTCTGAGTGGATCTGGGCCATTAATTCCCCTTTTTTTCCTCCTGCTCTCAGAAATGAAAAGGGTGTGTACAGATGGATCAAGAAAGAGGGAGAGAAAGACAGTATGCTGTGGTGGCCAAATGAAAAAAGCCCACCATTCTTCCCCTCCATTAGCCAGCCAATCATCATTGATGGATCCCCTAATTTGTTCGAATCAAAGTGGTTGCTGCACACATTTACCATCTACATCTGAGAAGAAAACAAGCCATTAAGGACTGACTGGAAGTCACTACATTGTTTTGGCCAGCCTGCTACCCTCTGCTGCATTTGTCAAGGCTCAATCTCCCTGCTGCCTCCAATTGAGTTTGGCAAGACATTAGAGAGTTTGTTAATTGGTTTTGGAGTGTGACTTGTGTTTAAGGAAATGTGCTAAAAGGCTTAGACGGGCAATCTGGGATTGGTGCATACATTGTTTACTTTCAAATTTGTGATATAACCATTGATTCTTGAAGAATATAACTCATAAATGTCTCATGATCTTAGTTCAACTGTCTTACCCCATCAGAACCCAAAATATAAGCTTGTATAGCGATAAATACATGGTTAAATGTATTGTTGTATAGTTGTGAATACTCCACTGTATACCTTCAATGCATGGCCAATCAGAGGGCTGTATTTAACAGCCAACCTGTGTGTAGGCCTGCTGAACAAAACACACACGCAGACATGTAAACTCAAGCGTCGCCCTAGGACCTTGAGGACGTCATCTTAGCCTTATGATCGATGCTTGTGTCTTCCACATGGGAGACAAGGGTTCAAAACCTGTCGTTGACATACATCATCCAAATTAAAATATAAAAACAATACTAGCTCACAAAAGGGGGCTACATTTACGCCTACAGAGTCTTCCATGTTAATGTGTGTGTGAGATTCTTTCATATCCAAATAGCCCTATCCCCACACAAAGAATTGTTCAAAATGTTTATAAATAATCCAAACCAAAGTTCTTATAACTTTATTAATGAGTATTTCACAGGATTTCACTGACACAACAGATTATAACATCATCAACATCAACAACATCAACATCAATACTGTGTAAACAAGATTAAAAAATTGACATAAAATGCACATAAAATCATGATTAGAATGGATCTGCAAGATAATAGATATAGAACAAAGTAGTAAAATAGTATTGAGCAGAAAACAAACAAATTATTATTTATTCAATCACAAAGTGGGTTGGAGGAATACGTCCAGAATATGATATTGTAAACATTCTTAAACCAATTTTTCCCACATGATGACTATTAGAAAGTATATATGGCAGATACCATAGAGTTAGAAATTAAATTCTTATTCAATGGCGGATTGTTGGTAATCACCAGCAATTTTCCCCCTAAATTTTCCCCCTAAATGTTGTCTTAGTATGTGTACAGTAAGACCAATAAACAAGACATACTGTACAGAACCTTAACCCCTGTGAGTTGTGAGTTGGGTCCATTCTTATTAGGCAGCCTTTCTGACTGAAATATTTATTATGAGTGCTAAATGCTCAAATAAATATACATATTATTCTGCTGGACTTCTTGTCATGACAAAATACATGTCATATCTTTTCATGTCTATTTCCCGCTGGCTCAAAATGGCCCCCGCAGCCCACAGATCCACTGACCATCCACCGGCCCCGCAGCCAACAGATCAACCAGCCCACCAGGAATTCTCCCGGTGCTCCAGATGGCCAGTTCGGTACTGGTATAGGCTATAGGGCCTGCAAACGATATTATACGATTGTTATTTTATAAACAATTATTCAAATGTGTATTTTTTATTTACTTTGTTTATTTTGTCAGGAACCTTGAACAACAATTATTGATTTTGATCTCATATCTAAACCCATTGATTGTGGTGTATTAGCCCCCTGAGACCACCTCATCTCAATCAAACAATTATAGTTAGAAAGGCTAATTCATCCCAATATCTCTGTTCTTTCAATTTAAAATCAGAATAGGGACGACCACGAAGGCGTAGCAGCATGAATAATCCTCCTACTAGAAAATCCATTACAGTTTCCAAACAATCCATTACATTCCAAACAGGCTCAGATCAACTGGCCAGGGGAAATCAGGACTAGGCTAGGTATTGATATAGCAAAATTGAAGTTGCCTGACTGATTTTTCACAAGAGTGGAGTATTATTATTTAGGATTACTGAAGTCAGAAAAGAATGTATCAATCTATGTCACCAATGTCTAGGCCTCTATTTTAGATCAGCTGCTCTATCAGCAGTGGTAGGCCTACTGCAGGTACAATACTGGCACTGCAGCCCCAAGTGTTGGTAGGGAAGGTGCAGCATTGATTGTTAATGTATGCCATTTAGCTGACACTTTTATCCAAAGCAACTTATATTGCAGTGATTGAATACATTTTTCAGTATATATGGTCCCAGCAGGAATTCAACTCCCAACCTAAGCATTGTTAGTGCCATGCTCTACCAACTGAGCCACAGAGAGAAACTTGAAAAAAAAAAACTAAAAAGCATGCACAAATCATGTTAAAAGCATTTGATTTGAGTGTATATGTTGTATAGTTTGATTGAAACTATACAGCATAAACACTCACGGAACACTTTATTAGGAACACGATACTAATACTGGGTGGGGCCTCCCTTTGCTCTCAAAACAGCCTCAATTCTTCGTGGCATTGATTCCACAAGATGTTGGAAACATTCCTTTGATATTCTGGTCCATGATGAAATGATTGTATCACACAATTCCTGCAGATTCAGGTGCACTTTCAAGCTGTGAATCTCCCGTTCTACCACATCCCAAAGGTGTTCTATTGGATTCAGATCCAGTGACTGGGAAGGCCACTGAAGAACACTGAACTTATTGTCATGTTCATGAAACCACTTTTGCTTTGTGACATGGTGCATTATCATGCTGGAAGTAGCCAGTTAGAAGATGGGTAAATTATGGCCATAAAGGGATGCACACGGTCAGCAACAATACTCAAATAGGCTGTGGCATTCAAGCGATGATTGATTGGTATTAACGGGCCCAAAGTGTGCCGAGAAAACATTCCCCACACCATTACACCACCTCCACCATGAGAAGGTGTACAGGTGTTCCTAATAAAGTGTTCAGTGGATGCATATTTGTTTATAAAGATTGATCATGGTTCCGCCTGTTCAGTATAATTTTAAATAAGATGCATTTAGTTACATGTAGTACTAGTTACATGATTTGTGCATGCTTTTTAGTTTTTTTCAAGTTTCAAGGTAATACCACGAATACATAATATAAACATTAGCATTTTACCCAAGCCCCCCCCAATCCACCCTGTAGACCTACAAACCATTTTACAGTGAAAGAGGCCAGAATTGTGCTGGTGGTGAAGATTAGTACTGGGAAGAGCTCCTGTGCCAACACCATCCTTGGAAGAACTGCTTTGGCTTGTTTGATTCCTCAGGAGACGGTGAAGAGGGAGATTGCTAAATGTGTCAACATGTCAGCCCCTGGTCCCCAGGGCCATCATAGTTGTGGTGCAAATGGGCCCTTTCACTGAGGAGGAGAGAAGTGCAGTGAAAAAGGCTGGAGAGATATTTGGGAGAGATGCAGAGAAATACACCATGATCCTCTTCACACATGGAAACAGGGTTAGAGGGAGCTTTGACAAATGTTTGGAGGAAGCTGGTGAGGACCTTCAGCAAATTTTGAGGACATTCAGGGATAGATTTGACAACAACATGAAAACAAGCGATCAAACTCAAGTGTGTGAGCTTTTGAAAAAGGTGGATGCCACGGTTGCTGTTAACAATGGAGACTTCTACACTAATCTGCACTGCTAGATTACAATCTAACTCTAAAAGAGACAGAAAATGAGTACAGAAACAGAGAGTGTGAGAGTCTGAGGAGAAGAGAGGACGTCAAACTACAAGAGATATTCTAGGGACTTAAAGCAGAATACGCGTCAAGTTGTAGAACAGGTTCCATGGCATGCGGCCTTTGATGACACCATTGGGCGATATCCTGAAACACTTTCACTAAACTGGTAGTAAATGTGACAGTGGCATTCTGTAATGCACATTCATATGTAGACTCATACAGGATGTACTGTAACCCATACACTCCCATCAGCATGTTATTCACTATATCTACATTTAAACTCCAGTCATTTAGTCTACATTTAAACTCCAGTGTTTATTTCCATTTAGCAACAATAAAATGGAGGGAACAGTTGGGACTTGCCTCCCCATCTGCCAGTGATTTTCATTATTACCTAGATGCTTGAAGGTACACGTTCTGAAGACAGATTTCAGTCGATAAGGTTTTGTATTTATGTTTGTATTGTTGTTGTTAGTTCTTTGACAAACCACACTGTAAATACCTGCCTTCAGCTGAAAGGCTGTGTCCTGCACCTTCCTGCCATCTCCATTTCTATTATATTTACCTTTTTTCTACCTCTAATGAGAGCCAGTAAAAAACATGCCTGATCCATGCAGTCAATAGTGTTTTAACTGTGGCACAACAATGGTACTTAAAAAAAAAAATCTTTTGTAATAACCTTTACCAGGTAATACATTTGTAAAATCATGGTTTATTCCAAAAGCCTGCACTGTATTAATTTTCTTAACCAACATATTATAACTTAAAGATAGGCTAGAAATAGACTCCACTACAGGGTGGCCTGCTGCACAGTCATAATCACATGAAATAATGGCTGAGACACAACCTCGAATCTCTCATCCCCACAAGATCTTCTCAACCAGACCCCTTCTAGATTTGATAATAAGATGATAATGACACGTGTTTGTCTCTTTTTTATTTTTATTTATTTTTTTAGGCAGGATAGATTCTTCACAGGGTCTTCATGAGCTCTATAGGGTCATTAGAGGACCATTTTTTTTACCATTAGGACGAGCATTAGCCTTTGTGGGCGATGAGGTGGAAGGAGGCCTCATAGTCACACTTCAGGTTGCTGTTCCTTTCATGGGCGGGCTGGAGGGTGAACTGCTCCACTGAGAGGCCCAGCGCAGACAGAGTCTGCTGGATAAAGTCCTGGCTGAGACGCACACAGTCAAACCTCTGGTCCCCCACAGTGTAGAAGGTCTCTCCCAGGTCCCCAATCAGCACCAGGACTCCTCCAGGCCTCAGCAGGTCCACCATGGCACCCAGGGAGCGCCTGTAGGTGTCCCGGTCCTTACACGCTGCCTCCAGGCAGAGGGAGGACAAGACGCAGTTGGCCGGTTCTACTGTGACTGGGTGAAATGGGTTCTCCAGACAGACGTCACATTTTAGAACCTGTTTGACCCTCTGTCGCAGGCTTTCTGTAACAACAGCCGGGGTTCTAAAACGGGGATAGGAAGGACAGAGGAGAGAGAGAGAGAGAGAGAGAGAGAGAGAGAGAGGTCAGGTGATCAATGATCTGTACAGTATGTGGTTGAATTAAGTGAAGACACTATTTACATCAATCAAACCAACATCAATTAATGATTACTTCAAGGAAGTAAGGCCCTGTTTCAAACACAGAGCAGACCTACCTTTTGCCCTCCATGTCACAGACAAACTTGATGTGGGCACTCCAGTCAAAACAGCCCTCCTCTGCTTTCAGCCACCTCTCAATCTCTCTCCTGTTGCTGTCCACGTAGTCAGACACTACAATCTCCTCATAGTACTCACAGGCACTGATCAGGGTGTGGATGGTTGGACCAGTCCCAACCTCAATTAGCCTCTGGCCCTTGTACTTTCCTAAAACCAAACAGTTAAAAAGAAGGAGAGGAAACGATGTGAGGAAAACAATGTGAGCCACTAAGATTAGATTAGATTAGATTAGATTAGATTCAACTTTATTGTCATTGTGCAGAGTACAAGTACAGAGACAACGAAATGCAGTTAGCGTCTAACCAGAAGTGCAAAATAGCAGAAAGTGCAATGAACAGTATTTACAGGTAGTGCAATATATGATCAGTAGTAGTGCAGTATAATATAGCAGTGCAGTATAGCAGTATATGACTAACAGTAGCATTATAGCAGAATAAATAGTTACAGTATGAACAGTGTAGCAGCATATGAGCTGTATGGGTAATGCAGTCTAGCAGTATATATGTATTAACAGTAGCATGAGGTAGACTCTGCATTACGGGACTGTTTCAGCACTACGGAGTGGGATGTGTTTAAGGACGACAATTTAAACACACACACGGACTCGGTGATTTGCTACATTGGCAAATGCATTGATGACGTCGTGCCGCGGATTACTGTACGGACATTTCCCAATCAGAAGCCCTGGGTTAATGGAGAAGTCCGAGCCAAACTTAAGGCACGGACTGCCGCCTACAACTCAGGTGATTTGGAGGAGTACAGCAATTCCAGGTATGCACTCAGTGACCAAGATGGAGGCGCGCATGCATCGCGACGCTCAGTGTCTCTCCAGAGTTTGCGAACTAGTAGTTATTTGCTTGTTTATCTTAAGTATTCTCGCTAAAAACAGTTTAGCGTTCATATCGTACAGCCGACAAGAACTTCTGGACATCGGTTCCGGCACTCCAGTCATCTTTATCGACGATATACCCGAGATTAGCAAAACAGCGGGTCCAGCTAACTCCGCTACACCGAACGGAAGAGGCCCCAGACCGGCTCGGAAACGAAAACACAGGCGAGGGAGCCGAGGTGGGCTGAGAGCTAGGCTAAAGCTAACTCCACACCGACTCTCACTACCTAGCCTTTTCCTTGCAAATGTTCGTTCCCTGGCAAACAAGATGGATGAACTGCGGCTGCGGATCACCACCCACAAATGGATTATGGACTGTAATATCATGGTTTTCACTGAAACCTGGCTCAACAGCGAGGTTCCCGACAACGCTATCGAGCTAGCAGGGCGCTGCGTTCTCCGAGCAGACAGAACAGCAGGCGACTCCGGTAAGACCAGAGGTGGAGGTTTGTGCATTTATGTTAACAAGACGTGGTGCACGGACACTACCATCACCGAGAGTCACTGCTCAGCTAACCTGGAGTTTCTCATGGTTAAGTGTAGACCTTTCTATCTGCCCAGAGAGTTCACGTCTACTGTTATCACGGCAGCCTATATCCCCCCGGATGCTAATGCTAAGATTGCTATGAAAGAACTGTATGCTGCCATTAGCAAACAACAGACTCTGCATCCCGAGGCAGCCTTCATTGTCGCGGGTGACTTCAATCACTCCAACTTAAAGACTGTACTGCCCAAATTCCACCGAAATGTCTCTTGCCCCACCAGAGGAGACAGGACATTGGACCAAGTATACACCAGCATGGCTGATGCGTACAAAGCCGTTCCCCTCCCCCACCTAGGTCAATCAGACCACCTCTCATTGTTCCTACTGCCCAAGTACTCAACACTCATCAAACGAGTGAAACCTACAGTGAGGACAGTCAAGGTCTGGCCAGAGGGAGCTGACACAGCGCTCCAGCAGCGTTTTGGAAACACTGACTGGGGTGTGTTTGCCACTCAGGCCACCCATGACTCCCACACGGACATTAATTCATATGCCTCATCTGTTTTGGACTACATCAATTCCAACATCAGCAGTGTCACCACACTCAAGCGGATCACCACTTTCCCTAATCAGAAGCCATGGATGAACAGTGAGGTCCGACTCCTGCTGAAGGCACGTGACACTGCCTTCAGATCAGGGGATGCTCGGGCCTATAGCTCATCCAGGGCTAATCTGCAGAGGGGCATCAAAAAGGCCAAGCACAACCACAAGCTGAGGATAGAGGATCACTTCAGAAACAACTCTGACCCCCGACGCATGTGGCAGGGCATCCAGGCCATCACTGACTACAAACCATCTAACACCTCACCCCTCTCCGTTGACGCCTCCCTCCCTGATGAGCTGAACCACTTCTACGGCCGCTTTGACAGGGACAACAAGGAGGTGGCCATCAAGGCTGTGCTCCCTGCGGATCACCAGCCCCTCACTCTATCCCCCACCGACGTGTGTGCGGCACTGAGCAGGACTAACGCACGCAAGGCTGCTGGTCCTGATGGGATCCCCGGACGTGTCCTCAGGGCCTGCGCTGTGCAGCTGACTAAGGTTTGGACTGACATATTCAACCTGTCCCTAGCCCAAGCAGCTGTCCCCGCGTGCTTCAAAACCACCACCATCGTGCCGGTGCCAAAACACTCCACTGCAACGAGCTTAAATGACTTCCGACCAGTGGCACTCACGCCCATCATCATGAAGTGCTTCGAGAGGCTGGTCTTAGCTCAACTCAAGACCTGCCTACCACCCACACTGGACCCCTTTCAATTCGCCTACCGGCAGAACAGGAGTACAGAGGATGCCATTTCAACGGCACTTCACTCCGCCCTGTCCCACCTCGACAAGACTAACTCTTATGTGAGAATGCTGTTTATTGACTTCAGCTCAGCATTCAACACCATCATCCCCTCCAAACTGATCTCCAAACTCAGGCAACTGGGCATCAACCCCTCCCTCTGCAACTGGATTCTAGACTTCCTGACCAACAGGCCGCAGTCTGTTAGGCTTCACAACCACACCTCCTCAACCCTCACCCTGAACACCGGCGTTCCACAAGGCTGTGTGCTGAGCCCCCTCCTTTACTCCCTCTTCACCTACGACTGCACACCTGTACATGGCTCAAACACCATTGTTAAGTTTGCAGACGACACAACGGTGATCGGCCTCATCAGCAACAACGATGAGTCGGCCTACAGGGAGGAGGTCCAGCACCTAACAGTGTGGTGCAACGACAATAACCTGGCTCTCAACACCAAGAAGACCAAAGAACTCATTGTGGACTTCAGGAAGTCTAAAGCTGGCGCACACACCCCCATCCTCATCAACGGGACTGAGGTGGAGCGAGTCACCAGCTTCAAGTTTCTGGGTGTCCACATCTCTGAGGACCTCTCCTGGACCCTCAACACCTCCACCCTGATAAAGAAGGCTCACCAGCGTCTCTTCTTCCTGAGGAGACTAAAGAAGGTCCATCTATCTCCTCAGATCCTGGTGAACTTCTACCGCTGCACCATCGAGAGTATCCTTACCAACTGTGTCACAGTATGGTATGGCAACTGCTCGGCATCGGACCGGAAAGCACTGCAGAGGGTGGTGAAAACTGCCCAACGCATCACCGGTTCCTCACTCCCCTCCATCGAGGCTGTCCAGGGCAAACGATGCTTGCGTAAGGCACGCAGCATCGTCAAGGACATCTCTCACCCCAACCATAGACTTTTCACCCCACTCCCCTCCGGGAGGCGCTACAGGTCTCTCCGCACCCGAACCAGTAGGTTCAGAGGCAGCTTCTTCCCTGCGGCTGTCACCCTGCTGAACACGAACACTACACCTACCTGACAACCTACTACCCCCGCAACCCCCCCCCCCCCCCCCCACCCGGACAATTGCACTATTGCACTATTACTCCCCTCCCCTGCTCTTACTCTTACTCAATACCACTGCTCTTCTGTACATACCTGTCCATACTGTTCATACTGTTCATAATGCACATAATGCACATATCCTATATTTTCTTTAATACTACTGCACATACTGTAGATACTTGTTTATACTGTTTATACGGCATTCCATATTTATATTTATTCTGCATCTACCTCATGTTACTGTTAATACATATATACTGCTAGACTGCATTACCTATACAGCTCATATGCTGCTACACTGCTCATACTGTAACTATTTATTCTGCTATAATGCTACTGCTACTCACATACTGCTATACTGCACTGCTATATATACTGCTTATACTATACTATATTATACTGCACTACTACTGATCATATATTGCACTACCTGTAAATACTGTTCATTGCACTTTCTGCTATTTTGCACTTCTGGTTAGACGCTAACTGCATTTCGTTGTCTCTGTACTTGTACTCTGCACAATGACAATAAAGTTGAATCTAATCTAATCTAATCTAAGGAAAGCTATTAACATTGCTAAGAGACAATACAAGGACAGAATGGAGTCCAACTTTGAGGGCTCCAACTCAAGGCACATGTGGACCGGACTCAGAACAATTACAGACTTTAAAGGGACTACGAGTGTGACTGAGGAAGTGTCTCCATCTCTTCCAGATGACCTTAACATCTACTTCGCACGTTTTGAGAGCTACTCTCCGGCTGAGGAAGTACAGATGGACCAGGACCCCTGCACACTAGCAATAACAAGGGCAGATGTGTGCAAATCCTTCAAACGGATTAATCCACACAAGGCCCCTGGACCGGATGGCATATCTGGCCGGGCTCAGGGTGTGTGCAGATCAGCTGGCAGGTGTGTTTACAGACATTTTCAACCTGTCACTGCTCCAGTCGGTGGTCCCCACATGTCTCAAAAAGTCCACCATCATCCCCATCCCAAAGAAGTCAAAAACATCCTGCCTCAACGACTACCGACCAGTAGCACTCACTTCCATCGTCATGAAGTGCTTTGAGCGGTTAGTCAAATCATTCATCACCTCCTCCCTCCCTGACTCACTGGACCCCATGCAGTTTGCATACAGGGCAAACAGGTCCACAGACGACGCCATCGCCCTCGCCCTCCACACTGCCCTCTCCCACCTGGACCAGAAGAACACATATGTGAGAATGCTGTTCATTGACTATAGTTCAGCATTCAATACCATTGTGCCCTCCAAGCTCGCTGTGAAGCTCAGGGACCTCGGGCTCAACACCACGCTTTGTGACTGGATCCTGAGCTTCCTGACGGGCAGACCCCAGGCAGTGCGGATAGGAGGCGCCACATCATCCACCCTGACTCTCAACACCGGCGCACCCCAGGGCTGCGTGCTCAGCCCTCTCCTCTACTCCCTGTTCACACATGACTGCGTGGCCACACACAGCTCCAACACCATCATCAAGTTTGCTGACGACACGACCGTCATCGGCCTGATCACCGACGGCGACGAGACGGCGTACAGAGAGGAGGTGAGAGCCCTGACATCTTGGTGCCAGGACAACAACCTCCAGCTCAACCTCAGCAAAACTAAGGAGCTGATTGTGGACTACAGGAAGCGGCAGGGAGTCGGGCACGCCCCTATCACCATCAACGGGACGGCAGTAGAGAGAGTCAGCAGTTTCAAGTTCCTCGGGGTCCACATCTGCGAGGACCTGACCTGGACTCACCACACCGACGCCATCACAAAGACGGCAAGACAGCGGCTCTTCTTCCTCCGCAGGCTGCGGAGGTTCAACATGGACTCCAGGATACTCTGCAACTTCTACAGGTGCACCATAGAGAGTATCCTGACTGGCTGCATCACCGCCTGGTACGGCAGTTGCTCCGCCCTCAACCGTAAGACATTACAGAGGGTGGTGAAAGCTGCCCAGCACATTACCAGGACGGAGCTGCCATCCATGGAGGACCTCTACACTCAGCGCTGCAGGAAGAAGACTAACCGGATTATTAAAGACCCTCATCACCCCAGCAACAAACTGTTTCAGCTGCTCCCGTCTGGCAGACGCTACCGCAGCATCCGGTCTCACACCACTAGACTCGGGGACAGTTTCATCCCACAGGCAATAAGACTGTTGAACTCCTGAGCTACTTAGCTCACCACAATGACACCTTTTAACTATGCCACTTTATAACATGCCACTTTATAAAATGCCACTTTATACCAGTCGACATCTGGATAAAAACGTCTGTTTACATTTCACTTTTTACATTTTACATTTACATTTATTTAGTTTTGTATTTAGGTAACTATTGTTATTGTTGTTGTTTCTTTTTCTTTTTATTATTTACACTTCTTATTGCACTGTTGGAGGAGCCCAAGACTTAAGAATTTCATTGCCAGCGACTGCTCTGTAATTGTTGTGCATATGACAATAAAACCATCTTGAATCTTGAATCTTGAGTCGCCTGCTGTTCTGTCTGCTCGGAGAACGCAGCGCCCTGCTTGCTCGATAGCGTTGTCGGGTACACTAAACTGTTTTTAGCGAGAATACTTAAGATAAACAAGCAAATAACTACTAGTTCGCGCCGCCATCTTGGTCATAGAGAGATGACCACTTACCTGTTGAGAAGGTCTTGCTCAGCTGACACAGCACAAATGTTACAAACCGACTGTTGTCTTTCTGCTCTGTCGTCTCAGCAAACTGGTAACAGTGGTTGAAATAGATTTGGGGGTCAAATTTGGCCTGGTACAGTTCCAGGTCTGAGTCTGTGGATGGTTTGGAGTCGCCCATGTTGGTGTGATCTCACTCAGGTGTTAGACCAGGAAGTGTTTACCTGTCAAGAGAAGAAACATGATGTAAAGAGACACAGGAATGAAAAACCCTAGTGACGGTCTGGATATGGACTGGCCATATATGTTATACCTGTTATACCAGTGTCATTCTTATCGTTGAAGTAACTGCCACACAGATAATCGGTAAAACAGTGTTATACTGCCATCTTCTGTCTATAAACTGTATAGCACCAAGAGAGCAGGTGCAACAAGTGAAAATTGAAAATATTCGGTTGAAAAAATGTTCAACAGAATATGCAAACTCAATATATGCGTATTTTTTATTTGCTAATTTGATTTGTCCTTTATTAAACGAGGTACCTGCCATTGAGAAATTACGGTATTTTTCAAGGGAGTCCTGGTGCAAGACAAAGTTATGGGCACAAGCGTAAAGGGTAAATGGGGATATTAATACACGGGATTGGACAGTATATTTAAGGAATTCTGTAGGCTATAACTAGCCTACTGCTGTACTAGTAGCCCTGCTAGCCTATTTTAAGCCACGAAGTCGCGTAAGGTTATTTAGTATTTCATGGCTTAAAATTAAATAAATAAAATACCATTTCACTGGACTACAATATAGAAAGAAGATCACTCAGAGAATGAAACTGCGCCTACGGGGGAAACGTTGAATAACACCTGCAGTCAAGACTTCGATCTCAAAATGTAATAGAGCTGAGGCGGCGGCTACCTATATTTAATCATCATACAAAAACGTAATGAGAAAGACAACTAAGAATCACATGTCGCACTAGATGAAAGTCGAACAACTCACCGCCTTGTCGGTTGATCATGTGTTTTCGTGTATGACATCCGAGTAGGATGATCAGATGTATATATATGGGACACCGGTTGTGTGTGTGTGTGTGTGTGTGTGTGTGTGTGTGTGTGTGTGTGTGTGTCAGTGTATGCAAAAGCATGTTTCATGCTTAGTTCGATTCTATGTGTCCACTGCGCAGATTAACCCTACTGTGCCAACATATATTTTCGCACTTTGATGTATTGCTCATTACATTTCAGTACATTTTATCATATATCTACCATAGACAATAAAGTCACTACTAATGGATACTGCTGCTTTTATCAGCCAGCAGATGTAGCCATTTCCCATCAACCAAGTCCGTGCAATAATAGTGATTATAAATCTGCATAACGTTAATCCAAGTAATTTTGATTGACTGTATGTAGGCCTAATTTTGTAGACCTGCTGAAGCATAAGCTAATTGATTTATTAAAATGGACTGCACAGTGCACACATGTGAAAGTGGTCGTCACTCCCAATGACGTTTTTCCTTAGGAGACTGCGTTCTAGCTTGAACCGGGCGGGACATCTACAGCCTCTTAGCCAACTATAAAGTGAACCGCTATTTTTATATGAGATGAGGGGTGAGGTCACATGCGAGAGGAATTAATTGGAATCTTTTGTTACGATTGATTTGAACTCGATTTGTGAGGCTGTTGCATTCCCTGAGGCTCTGGAAGTATTTAGGGTAGGTTGGATGTATATAGTATATGTTTAGAGGTAGTTCTTATACGGTTTGTTTAGGTGGCATTAACTGCATTTACTCTGATACAGGCTTGCTATTGTTGGGTCGATTAAGAGTAATGTTTTGTTTTTCTTATTTATTTTGTTGTTTTATATTTTGTAATGTTTTTCATGGCTTGGATGTACTGTGCAGGAGTGTTTTCTGATGGCATTATTGTGTGTGTGTGTGTGTGTGTGTGTGTGTGTGTGTGTGTGTGTGTGTGTGTGTGTGTGTGTGTGTGTGCGTGCGTGCGTGCGTGTGCGCGCGTGTGTGCATGTGTGTGTGTGTCTAGGTGAGCCCCCTGTGCAAAGATGAGAGGAGCAGAGAGACTCGTCCTTATTTTACTTCTGCAGTGTGGTTTGAGTAATAGCCTTTTGTTTCCTCTCCTATTCACTGCCTCTAGGGAACAGTCACTACCATTCAGATACCAGAGAGGTTGTTATTGTAAAAGAGATGATTTACCTGATTGAATGGTGTAAGCCCTCTCCCCAGTCCTGACTGTATTCTGCTGTGTGTCTCAGGTGCTGTGTCCAGAGCTGGGGCAGAGGGAACGGGCTGCAGTGGTGAGTACAGAGAATGGCTTCAAAATAGACCCATTGGTGGGTCGTGGCTAAAAGCTAGACACATGCATCACAGAAGACAGTGGAGGCATCACATTCGGTGGCATCATTATTATTTTATTTTTTTTGAACATCCTGGAATTAAATACCGCATTGAAGGAAATATTGCATTGATGTTAACATATAAAAAGACTCATCATAATTGTATAGTATGTGTTCTCTCCCCCCTAGACCGTCCTAATTCCACATCAGTATCAGTCAGTCAGTCTGGTCCGGTTTTGGAGGCCAGTGTTTTGACTCTGACCTGCAGCAGTGAATCCAACCCAAAAGTGACCAACTACACCTGGTACGGAGTGAGAGGGGACCAGGTGTTATCGTTAGGATCGAGCAAGCAACTGAAGACCAAGATCTGGGCAGACAACACTCAGTTCTTCTGCGAGGCCAAAAATGAGTGTGGGACAAAGCAATCGCCGCATAGTCAATTAGATGTGATGTGTAAGTAGTAGTGGTCATAGTACTAGCGGAAATGGTTCAACTAATCAAAGTCCAGTGATGAGACACCTCGCAGACAAGAAGTGCTACTATATTTTAGGCTTTTGTCCATTAGGCTAACATGGCTTTGAGTCTTGTTGACGATCTGAAGTTGGACACTATGTTGGTTGTATGTGTACAACATACTGTACTCATTCTCTTTCCTTCCAGATCCCCCCAAAACCACATCAGTGTTAGTCAACCCCTCTGGTCCAGTGCTAGAGGGCAGTTCAATGACTCTGACCTGCAGCAGCAATGCCAACCCAGCAGTGACCAGCTACACCTGGTACAGTGTCAAAAGAGGCCAGGTGACACAGCTTGGTGTTGGAATGCAGCAGGTTACCACAGTGTCGTCAGAAGTGTGCCAGTTTTACTGTGAAGCCAGAAACATCCATGGAGCACAGAACTCATCCCTTAATGTGGATGTGCTGTGTATGTATACCTCTTTTAGAGAACCACTTTAAGCCCTATCAAGATACTGGAAATAGATTACAACATATGACAATCTTCATAAATATCATATAACAGTACCCTGATGAAGACATGTTTGTCAAAATGCTTCTAAGACAACCTGAATACAGGTTTTGTAGTGTAGAGTGCTCTGGCTCTTTCACTGTAGATGCTTGTTTCTACTAAATACAAGATGGATGTACTGTATAAGCCACAGCCATTCAGTCTCATGGGTATTCCTCTGAATTTGTTGTTATTGTCCAGACCCTCCTAAGAGAACGTCGGTGTCAGTCAGCCCCTCTGGTCCGGTATTGGAGGGCAGCTCAGCAAATCTGTCCTGCAGCAGTGATGCCAACCCAGCAGTGACCATCTACACCTGGTACAGTGTAAAAGGAGACCAGGTGGCACAATTAGGGTCTGGGCAGAACCTCACCGTAGCTAATGTTAATGACGATAGCACACAGTACTACTGTGCAGCAGAGAATGAATATGGAATCGACAACTCAACAGCAACTTTTGACATTCAGTGTGAGTATTATAAGATACAAGTCCACAGTTTCTTAAGCACTACACCATTTACTGTTTCCATCTGATGCAGTTTTAAACAATGGTTTCTGGGGTTGAAGATCGGGAAGTGGATAAGACTTTTGTTGTGATTACCTGGTGGTGATCGTAAGCCTTTTTGAGGTGTTTCACTGCACTAAATTTAGAACCACTGAAGTAAGGTTTGGTTATTGTTTATGACGGATATCCTTCGTATTTAATCATTACCACTCTGTGAGTGCTACAGCATACCAGTGTTGGGGAGTAGTTACACTATATGTAGCTCAACTATCAGTTTAATTCCATTTTGCTGTAGCTTGGTGGAAGTCAAAATAAATTCAAATCTTAGTAGTGTTCTTACTTGTCTAAACTACTTGTTTTGTCATGTAGTGGTATAGTGAGCTACTGCCACTAATCACTACATTTTCCCCCAAAACAAAAAAAGAAAAACGGATTACGACTATTCCAACCCTTGAACTTCAAATTCTATTTATTCCCTCGCTATTTTTTCCCGTCTCCCCACTTTGTTCCACCTCACCTGTGTTTCAGCGATTTCTGTTGCTGTCATACAGACTAGTCATCTTTCAGTAACTGACTGTCGTGTGTTGGACAAAGTAGTTTCAATGTAGTGAACAACTTTTTCAAAGTAGCTTTAGTTTGACAAACTATATTTCTCTCAAGGGTAGCTTTAGTGTAGTTCAACTTCTTCCCTTGTAAAGTAATTGGTAATAAGTGAAATAGTGATAGTGATGTTAATGGTGATATTATAATTATTATCATTAACAATACATCCATCTTTTTTTCCAGATCCTCCAAGGAGCACATCTGTATCAGTCAGTCCCTCTGGTTCAGTGTTGGAGGGCGATTCAGTGACTCTGACCTGCAGCAGTGACGCCACCCCAGCAGTGACCAGCTACACCTGGCATAGACTGAGAGGAGGAGAGGTGGGCTCTGGACAGAATCTCACTCTCAACTTGATTGATGTTATTAAAGGCAGAGACTTGTTCTGCGAGGCACAGAATCAACATGGAGTGGACCGATCAACACCTGCTAACATGTCTTTCAAATGTAGGTGATTTATTTGGATTGGGGGGACTCAGCCAAACAGAATCATGTACATTTGTTGGATAAGTAATAATTTGCAAAATTCCAAACCTTGTTGAAAGTTCTCTCTTATTGTTCTTCTTTTTTCCCTCTCTTTCTTTTCTCCAGTTCCTCCTCAGATCTTGTCCTCCTCTCGCTGTCTCAGAGCTGGGTATCTGGTGAACTGCATCTGTGAGAGCCGCGGTAACCCTGCCCCCTTGGTGCAGTGGCGTCTGTCTGGTCAACCCGTCACTCACTCTCCAGACACAGACTTCAGGGAAGAGTCTCTCGGCAACACAGGGCTGAGGAGCTTCCTCACCATCCGTCAATCACAGCATGACACGCCCACGCCAGTCTGCTTCAGCACCAACTCTATTGGCTCGGCCAGCCTCCAGCTCTGTGTCACCTCCACAGGTAAATTAGTGAAGTTTCCATTATTAATCCATTTTACAATGGAAATTGGTCATTTTACACACAGCACCCAACCCGCCTAGACACACACACACACACACACACACACACACACACACACACACACACACACACACACACACACACACACACACACATACACACTAGCTAGATAGACCTGGGAAACAATTGAAGGAATCCTCAAAGTGGCTAATAATGAAGGATGTCCCTGTTTATTATCTTTTGTACTTTCATTTATGTCAGAATGTACCTTGCAGTATAATTGGTTCTCCTTATCAAATTCAGCATATTGTACATTTTACATTCATGGCATTTAGCAGACGCCTTTATCCAAAGTGACTTACAACAAAGAAGTTATACATAAAGGCTTAGACATAGAAGCAGGGTCATAGTGATTCTGAGTAATAGGCCACACGCTAGTAATGATTTGTAATAACAATAGCCGCAATAGCCATAGTGGTGGACAGTATATATAGCAATAAATCACAATGATTTGTCATCAGTGATGGATGCTGTTTTCACCTGCTTAATGCAACACATCCTTGTAATATCATATACATATATGCTCCTGTACAACTTGTTTGCTTGTACAACGGGTCTCTGTCTCTGATCATACAAATGAAGCCAAGTAGAATCTCCTGGGAACGAAGGCCTCTGAAGGCCAGAGTCAGAAGTGTCCATTGTACAACTGTGTTCCTAACAAGTTATTTTTTATCTGTTGGTTTATTGAATGTATTAACAAAACTGATGTTATTGTTGATGTTGTCATCAGGAAGTAGGGCCAAATATGGATTAACCGGTCAACTAAAATCTTACACCAAGGTGGTTCATGTCCACTTCCTTGCTCTCACAGAGACATGTTACATCGAATAACACAGCTACCCCGGCAGCCCTCTCTGATGCCTACTCCTTTTCTCATTCCCCTAGACTCTCTGGTCGAGAAGGAGGAACAGGACTCCTCATCTCGCCTAAGTGGTCACATAATGTCCTTCCCCTGTCACACCTGTCCATATCCACCTTCGAATTCCATGCTGTTTCTGTCACCTCCCCTGTCAAACTTCACATTGTTGTTATCTATCGTCCACCTGGTCAGCTTGGCCACTTCTTATTTGAGATGGATGTCCTTCTCAGCTTCTTCCCTGAGGACAGCTTCTTCCCTTCTTCTAGCATTGTGACTGCCTATGGCCCCTGGTCTGAGCATTGATTACTTTATCTTAAGATGACTGATGGATAGATGATTCACTTACTTAAGTTGACCTATGACCTCTTCTGCCCGACCCTCCACAACAAAAGACATTCAGCCACTATTAGTGTAAAATGGTAGTTCAACAGTTTTTATTAACTGTTTGTTAATAAATCAACTTTTATTATTCAAAAAGGACAGTATGTTGGGTGCTGGTACAGTAAACTATCTACCCATGGTATATCCATCCAGGTTTCCAGCTGCTGTCTCTGTTGGTTGGGGCTGTAGCAGGGGCTGCTGGGATGCTGCTGATGGGGGCCTTAGTGCTGGTCCTCGCCAGGTCAGACACTCAAAGTATCTTCTAGATTAAAACCACACAATCACACTCTCTCCACTGAATGCACCAGTCTCACATGATGCTGCTGTGAATCTGGGGATCTGTGTACCAGATCCTGCACAGCCTAAAACTAAAACTGAGGGGGAGAGGTTTTTAAAGGAAATCAAGCAGCAAGCTGTGAGGCTGGGTGGTATTTGCTCCACCTTGCAATGTTTTGTGGCTAATATCATAGAACAGTTTCTTTGGACTTATGACGTGTTGTTATGTACACAGGAGAAGTCAAGCCAAGAGGACCTGGAATCTGAAACTGGAGGACAGAACAGAGCTGATACTAACAGACTGGGTGGGTGTCAGGGCACCCACATATGCCTCGCACACATGCTCATATAGCTGTTAAATCATATTAGAATAGACATTTCGACACCTTTGCTTCTTGTGGAAGTACTTGTATTGTATTTTAGTGAGAAAACTCTCTCATTGCAATTGACAGTACAGGTTGCCTCACATACAGTGTTGTTGTGTCTTCCAGACTCTCTCACAGGAGGGGAACTCTCTCTACGCCAGCAAAGCCACGCTGAACGGATCCCAGGGGGCCAACGGAGCCAATGAGGTGACAGACAGAGGGGTCAACCCCAACCCTGACCCCCACCACTATGCACTCCTCGACCACCCTAAATGTGACCACGGGCCTCTGCACCAACCGACCATGGACCTGCTCACACCACAGACCAGAGTTTCCCAGCAGAACGTAGAGGGAGACGGGAGAGGCAGGAGGAGGGAGACAGGGGACAGTGGGTAGACAGGAAGCAGGGGGAGGAGAGAAGTAGGTTACAGTGCCTTCAAAGCATTCAACCACAATGAGGCCCCCCACCCTGCCAGAAACAGCATCGAAGGGGAGACACAGGAGGAAGAGGTGGAAGCGAATTAGGAGCATGGGGATTGTGTCCCAAACCCTGAGAGACTGAGCCTAGCTTTAATAGGATAATCTTTGCCCTGTGTTGCTATGGTGTTTTGCTCACTGACATAAAATGTAGTTGGTTTAGTAGCATTTACAGTTATTATCATTTGTTTGGTAAACTCTCACCATGTAGTGCCCTGTGATGTATCAATGAGAGAGAGAGAGTGAGAGAGAGAGAGTGAGAGAGAGAGAGAGAGTGAGAGAGAGGTATGAGATGAAACAAAGGAAGAAAGGTATAATAAAAACGTTTTAAAACCAATCTCTGCATTACTCTGCAGTAACTTTCCATTACTCTGCAGTTACTCTGCATTACTCATGCATGACTGCCATGCCCCCAGAATATAAACTTGTGACGTCTTTTAGGTAGATAGATAGGTACTTTATTGATCCCCGAGGGGAAATTAAGGCCTTACAGCAGCTCACATCACAAACAACAACAAGACATCTGAAACATTATATACAGTAAGAACAGTCCAGTATGATTTAACATCCCCCAGGAGTTGTACAGTCTTATTGCGGCAGGCAGAAAAGATCTACTATAAGCGCTCCTTAGTGCAGAGTGGTTGTAATAATCTGTTGCTAAAGGAGCTTCTCTGCTCTGCCACAGTGTCATGTAGGGGATGAGAGGGATTGTCCATGATGGCCAGGAGTTTGATCCTCATCCTCCTATTGCCCACCTCCTCCACAGTGTCCAGGGTGACACCGAGGACAGAACCAGCTTTCCTAATAAGCTTGTTCTGCCTATTGGTGTCACCTTCCTTGATGCTGCCCCCCAGCATACCACCGTGAACAGCACTGCGCTGGCCACCACTGACTGGTAGAACATGTTCAGCAGAGTCCTGCACATGCCAAAGGACCTGAGCCTCCGCAGGAAATAAAGCCAGCTCTGGCCCCTCTTGTACAGGACATCTGTGTTACCAATCCAGTCCAGTTTATTGTCCAGGTGCACCCCAGATACTTGTAGCTCTGGACCACCTCCACTTCCTCTCCCTGGATGGAAACAGTCCTCCTAAAGTCCACCACCATCTCCTTTGTCTTGCTGATATTGAGTAGCAGGTGGTTCTACTCACACCACTCAACAAAACTGTCCACTTGTCCTCTGTACTCTGTCTCCTGGCCTCCACTGACACATCCCACAATAGCAGAATCGTCCAAGAACTTCTGCAAATGGCAAGTATCTGTGTTGTGTCTGAAGTCCGAGGTATAGAGGGTGAAGAGGAAGTCGAGTCAGAACTGGCCCTTGGGGAGTGTCAGTGCTGCTCACCACCCAGTCCAACACACATCCCTGCAGCCGTACAAACTGTTGCCTGTTGGTCAGGTAGTTCGTAATCCAGGAAACAATGGGGGAGTCCACCTGCATCCTCAGCAGTTTATCCGCAAGTAGTAAGGGCTGTATGGTGTTAAATGCACTGGAGAAGTCAAAGAATATGACCCTCACAGCGCTGCCAGCCTTATCTAAATGGGAGTGAGCTCTGTGTAGCAGGTAGATGATGGCATCATCCACACCAATCTCTGCCTGGTAGGCAAACTGCAGGGGGTCCAAGGATGTCTTCACCAGGAGCCTCATGTGTGCTAGCAGTCTTTCCATGGTCTTCATGAAGTGGGATGTCTTCAGCTTCTCCTTGAGCTTCCTCTGCACCCGCTTCAGTTCTTCCTTGTCACCTGAAGGCTCTCTTCTTGCTGCTGAGGAGGGCCTTTAGGTCACTTGTAATCCAAGGCTTGTTGTTGGGAAAACAATGCACCCTCCTAGTAGGTAAGGTGTTCTCCACACAGAAGTTAATGTAGTCCAAGATGCAATGTGAAAGACCATCAATGTCCTCCCCATGCAACTCACAGAGACCTTCCCAGTCCGTTGTCTCAAAACAGTCCTGCAGAGCCTCATCAGCCTCCTGTGTCCATCTCCACACAGTCCTAGTGGTCACAGAGTGCTGCTGGACTAGAGGCTCATACATGGGCTTGAGGTGGACTAGGTTCTGGTCTGATCTGCCCCGGGGGGGGGAGTGCTGTAGAGACGTAGGCGTCCCTCACATTAGCATATAACAGGTCCAATGTTTTGTTCTCACTAGTGGGGCACTTCACAAACTGGGATAATGTTGCCAGCGTTTTTGTCAGGGTATCATGGTTAAAATCCACAGAGATTGCAATGAATGCACTGAGAGAGAGAGAGAGAGAGAGAGAGAGAGAGAGAGAGAGAGAGAGAGAGAGAGAGAGAGAGAGAGAGAGAGAGAGAGAGAGAGAGAGAGAGAGAGAGAGAATGTTTCAGAATGTTTCAGAATCTGCTTATATTTTCCTGCCGGAAATAATTGTTCTCAGTACCAAAGTATGTTTCATGTCAACATGCAACATGATAACTCACAGGTGCAACTCTGATTGCTATGGTTACCATCCAGATTGTGATGACAATGACATTCATTTTTCTCAAAGGAGAAGGTCATCTGAGAGACAAAAGCCGGAATGCTACGGCCAGCCTGGGAAGTGGAAGGGAATCAAAGGAAGGTGTAACAAAGAATTCTATGATTAAGAAAAAGTTTATCTCTGCGTTACTGCTTTGTCTCCAGAATATAAACTGGAGATGTTGTCTTTTGTTTGTGCTACTGAGACACCGTGAAAGCCCAGGATATTAGCCTCAGCTTGAACATGTAGGAGAAAAAAAATGTTTATTCTAATGTCCTACAAACTACTCAGTTACATTTCCTAGCACAGCAACTAACTCAAACTGCATATCAAAACTTGTCAAAAGACATAAAACATATCCCAAATATTTGATGACATGAGATGGATTTGAAAACAGGCTGATTATTAAACTGGTCTGCAAATATGATGAGTATGCTCATGACCACTACATTCTATTTACATGTGTTTACATGTGAATTACTCTCTGTGTTTATGAACCAAAGGAAATGCCTTGATCAACTTTTTTGGGGTTCATTGTGTCACAGAAGAATGGGCACACCTAGCAGACATCCTGTCGGTGATTAAATCAACACACCCTTTTTCTCTATTATGACATTTGAATGTTTCTTCGATGTGTATATAGTCATATTTGATCTTATTTTAACGTGTGTTTTCTGACTAGTATTTTGATGTCATTTTCATTATTGTGTGATGTTTCCTTCTAGTATTTTTATGTGTATCTTTTATAGCATTCCACGGAGATTCAACCAAATGGTCAATCAGTTCATTACAATAAGTAACCGCCAGCTCCGGATTCGGCTGAAGACCTGTGGATAACACTGTTTATGAGTTGAATGCTATTGTTGATAAAAACTTGCCCGAAGGCCTCTTCCATTTCATAAAAGGCCATTTGATGTTTTCTGTAGAAATTCCATTTGGTCTGGAATGGTATAAATGGTAATTGTTTTCAGAATCTCACTCCTATGAGTCAGTGTACCTGATCTTCAATGTGAGTTAGCATGTATATTCTTGCTAAAGACAATCTTTTTTTCATTTGATTATTTTCTTAGAACATTCACCTATCACGGTATGTTTTATATTTTGTGTATATACACTTTTGATTGTATGACTTGCTTACGTTATTGCTTGTTTAAAATACATTTCCTCGAATTTGATACACCGCTTTTGTTACGGTCCCTTCTCCTAACCAACCCTCTGACACCACCTTGAGGCCCCGGCGATCATCGATGGAGCGTCCAGCCCCCAGTCGGCAGCGCACCTGTTCCCTATTGCCAATCAGCACACCTGCAACTCATCGCCAATCACCTGCCTGTAAGAACCCTTCCCAGTCTTCACTCCAGTGCCGGAACGTACTGTGACTTATGAACCCTCCTCTTCCTCGGACCACCTCATCCACCCATTCCACGGACCTCGCCCCTGCCTGTACTTCACTCAGTCACCTACTCATTGTGTTCACAGAGTAAAATGAGAGCAAGGCACAAAGAAAGCTTTATATATGGGGTCTGTGAGAAGATATGATACATTGTTTAGTCTGGGGCGTGTGGTTCACATGGGGGGATGATGGGCACATAAGCACGAGAAACAGATAGGTGATAGCTATTTCACAGCTTAAAAAGGTGTTAAACTACATTTGGTGATGATTTATAGTTTTTGTGTTAATATAAGAGCAGTTAAAACAGACTGGCCAAATTTGGCCGGGAACACTATAATAAGGTCGTCACTGTATTGTACAGGCTGCAGAGTCCATACGTTGTGGATAAAACAGTATTATGTATTTAGGAATATTGACCTTTATATTTGTATTTATATTAAGCTTTATATGCCACACCTACCTAGAGAGGGGAATCTTTTCTGAGCTGGAGGTTCAATTTGTCATTACTAGGTTATAGTACCATCTACTGGTGAGAGAGAGAGAGAGAGAGAGAGAGATGCATTAACTCTGCATTACTATGCATTACTCTGCATTATTCTGCATTAACTCTTCATGACTGCCTTGTCCCCAGAATATAAACATGTGACGTCTTTTGTTTTTGTCTATGTGGCTTGAGAGAGAGAGAGAGAGAGAGAGAGACAGAGAGACAGAGAGACAGAGAGAGACAGAGAGAGACAGAGAGAGAATGTTTCAGAATCTGCTTATATTTTGCTGCCGGAAATAATTGTTCTCAGTACCAGTACAAAAGTATTTTTAATGTCAACACGCACCATGATAACCAGGTGCAACTCTGATCGCTCGCTATGGTTACCATCGAGATTGTGATGATAATAAACATTCATTTTTTTTCATCTGTCTGTATTTTCCTACAGGGCTATCAATAATGTTTTTGTTTTTTTTATCATACCTGTATGTACAGTGTTAATAATGTCTCTCTCAGTCTATGATGAAGAGTATCCCTCTGGCCATAATGTCAAATCAAATGTCAGGGGGCAGTGTGGGAGGGCATGGTGGAGAATGTGTGTGCGTGCGTGTAAGAGGGACTGGCCAAATGGGCAAGGGGAGGGAAGGTTTGCTTGTTGAGACCAGCTGTTTGGGGTGAGGGTATAAAACTTGACTACCTCTGCCTGTAATGAACACGTAGCCATGTGTGTAGCAGGGTGTGTGTGTGTGCGTGTGTGTGCGTGTGTGTGCGTGGGTGCGTGTGTGTGTGGAGGGGAAGGGAATGGAGGGGGGTTGTAGAGAGAGACAGCCACTAAACTTCACAGTGGATTGTCTGTCTGTCTGTTCTGGCATAAATCAAGGTGCTCAGGACTTCTGATGACTGCATTATGTTTGTCATTATACAGTGAAGAAGCTCCTCTCCTCATTTGCGGTTGTGTTCACATCAGAACTTTCACAGTCCTCTGGGACAGAACTTAGGCCAGGTAGAACATACATTAATAAGGTGTTCCGTCACTGAAAATACATACTCTCCATAAAGTGAACATTCACTTATAAACAACATACATTTTACAGTATTGCAGTATGGATGTGAGAACATTTAGTAAGGGCAGTAAGGGTACAGATGACCTGTCTGCTACTATTGCAAGACAGTGACACTTCAGATCATCAGGGAAAGTGTGATTAACTGTTTGTGTCTACTTAATAAAGCTCCTGTATTCCTTTTCCACCATCTGTGTTACACTACCAAAGCCAACATTCTCCAACATTTCACCTTTCTGGTTGTGATCCCTGACATGCTACAGTATAGCTCCTCTCCACCACTAGAGAGAAGCAATACTGATTCTCAAACTATGATAGCTTACGGTATATTTGTTTGTAATGCAATGTGCACAATGCGACACCTCTTTCTAGTAAAAAAAAGAAAAAAGCACAAATGAAAAGGAATTGACTGAAAATGAATTGTTGTGGGAGACTGAAAATTGTCTGACTATTTCCATGATGACTATTTATGTAGTAATATGTCTCCATGATGACTATTTATCGAGTAATATGTGTCCATGATGACTACTGATGTAGTAATATGTCTCCATGATGACTATTTATTGAGGAATATGTGTCCATGATGACTACTGATGTAGTAATATGTCTCCATGATGACTATTTATTGAGGAATATGTGTCCATGATGACTATTTATTGAGGAATATGTGTCCATGATGGCTATTTATGTAGTAATATCTCACCATGATGATGGCACCTGTTGCTGGACTGCAGAATTGAGGTAGATAATAATGATGTAATGATGACAAGTCTGTCCATAGTGTAGAAGAACATGAAAGATAGCAGGCAGGCATATCTTTGTCTTCCTGTCCTCTCACTGTAACACCCTGTCGACTGGGGATTAAATCAGAATAAATCAAAATAAGAAAAATCGATTCATGTTTTTTCTGGAACCCTGCGAATGCACACTGATGATGACAACTGCAAACGGTTTCTGCCTGTAGGATGAGTCCTCGGTGTGATGTGGTGTCAAGCCTCCTCCCTATTAGAGTCTTCTCAACTGTGAACACATGCACGTCTCAGCAGGGGCTAGGCTATCTGTATCTCACAATAACAAAATCATACTAACAAGATGTACAGTATACAAGTTAGGCCACAAGTACTCTAGATAATGTTCAGCGGTTCAGTGGTGAATAGCTCAGTGTTTCTAGGGTAAAACGCGTTGATAATGAGGCAATGTTCCTCACAGTAGAGCTGGTAAAAATAAGGGTGGAGTACTAGATTGCTAGCAAACTGTGTGTTGAGTGCTTCCCAAACTTTTGTGGCACGATCCACAATAATTGGATTTTCTAAAAGTCTTCCAAAAGTTCCACTAAGTGAACACAACAATGTTTCAAAACCAGGACCTGAACTATGAGGTGAACTCATATGAGCCATCCATGACTACTATTAGGATTCTTGTCAAAAGTAGTGCACAATATGAGGAATATGATGTCATTTAAGATGGAGCCTCATCTGTCTCAGTGTCCGAGGCACACTGCAGTGCAGTCTTTAGAATAACAGCACATTGTGTCACTCAACAACACCACTGGTTCATATGACCCCTCCAGGAAGAGAGTGGCTTGGGGGCTAAGCTAAGGGGTCAGGAGGGTAAGGGTTTTTAAGGGTCAATGGGTGGGGGGGGGATCAGGTCCCTGAAAGACATTCCATCTCCACGGCGACAGAGATTCTGATGACGATTGAGATTCCCTTACTACTTTGAGTAGTGATGTTGATATTACCATATCTGTATTTACTGAGGACAATAAAAGAATAGCTAGGTATGCTATGTTGCTAACCAAACCAAGACCATTTCCCTCCTTAGTCATGAACCTGTTAAAGCTTAAGTTCTGTGGCCCAAATCTAGCAAATCTAACCCCCCCCCCCACACACACACACACACACATACACACTACACACACACACACACACACACACACACACACACACACACACACACACACACACACACACACACACACACACACACACACAGACACAGGTGTAAACATATGCACACCATATGTAACTGAAAGTCTTACATTTCTTTTTCTCTTTCACAATTCATAGGGTAAATTACCCAGTCTGAAACTGTATCAGTGACTCAACAGCCTTCACCAACAGTATTTACCCTCTTTCCTTTAACTCATAATAATGTCTCTGTTTTCCTAAATGACAGGCATTGTCACCTGCTACATGATTTAACGAGTGAGACACAGCAACAGTTGTATGTTGTTAAAAACTCCCTGAGACTGTGAGTTTCACCAGACGGTAAACGTTGACCAAACTGGCACTTTCTGTAAACTCAAACGGTCTTTGTGTTCATGATTACAGAGCAAAGGCGCCCCACTTGTATTTGGAGAGGAGAGTTCCTGGTTTGAATGGGTGTTGTCTGCGACTGTAACATGGGAACAAAGAAAGAACAGATGTGAATCTGTGTTTCCCAGAAAACCGTTCAGTGAGAAAACCTGTCCCCTAGAAAATGACTAGTTAGGATCAGCAATGTTGTAAAGGCAATAGATTTGCATGTACCTGGCTGTACTATCCAGCTGCTCTCATGTCAAGGCGTCCTACTCCCAGAAAAGAGCTCTGCTATCTAGCTGCTCTCATGTGAAGGCATCCTACTGACAGAAAAGAGACACTCTGAGCTGTCAAAAGGATAGACTGTGAAGGTGGTTTTGAAAAGGGAGAGAAGAGAATTTGAATGATCAGTCATATAGTACATAGACATAATCTGTAGACTAGGAGAATGCTGTGCTGGGTTCAAAACGAAAAAAAAGATTTGTTAAATGTTAATTTCTTACCACATACATAATGCTTAGCCAGCTAGGAAACATGCTACAAATATTAGCTTTAAGATGTATTTATCATGTGATGCTGTAGAGCTTGTGAACAGACACACTAGAGGAATGTATGTGCTTGCATGGAAAAACAGAGGTTGAGTGTTTTGTGGGAAACCAACAGAGTGATTGTCAGACACAGGTGAAGATGTGTTTTGGTCTCTCATTCTGTAATGAAGGCCTTCAACATATCCCTCCATTATTATCTGGCTCTTTCCCAGTCACACTGTCTTCCTCATTATAGGGTAGTATGCATATTATCATACTAACTAACTACCTCACTTTCTGTTCACACAAGTGCGCACGCATGCACGTACGCACACACGCACCCACACACACACACACACACACACACGCACCCACACACACACACACACACACACACGCACCCACACACACACACACACACACACACACACACACACACACACACACACACACACACACACACACACACACACACACACACACAAGTTAGAAATAAGGCATGCAAAGGATATGACAGCTGGAGGTCAGTGCTGTCGTGTCCCCTGAAATAACAAGGCGAGACACCCCTCTAATCAAACACTGGAGAGAGCATTGAACACCCAGACATCTGCAGAGTGCATGAGAGGACAAGTACTTGGGCATTTGCTTTCACCTGTCTAGTACTTACTTGTGGATGAAGAAAAGGACTGACAGAAAATCTGTGTCTTTTAGTGCTTACAGCCACAGTCTCAGTGTCAGGGTCAAAAATGATTATATTGCTCCTGCCTGTTCTCACATAACACAACACTGGAGGGAGCCAAATGCCACATTGCTGTGTATTTCATCTTATGAAACTGCACCTGCATTTGGGAGATGCCAGTCTGCGTTTAGCATTGGGCTGCTGGACCTCTATGTTCAATGATTTTGGTATCATTAACTATAGCCTAGAAGGCAATTAATTTAAAAAAAATAAAATAATACTTAACTAGACCAGCCAGCCCAATTAGGCATTTTACTTGCAAAGTCCAGACAATTGAAAACAGTAGGCCAACGTTAGTTGAATACCCATATATTTCACAAATAGGCTACTGCCCTCTTACATCTAAACCCAATTCACAGCATCTTTTATTCTCCGCCTCTCTTTTGAGTGTCAACTCCACTCTCCATTCACAATGTGCCTGGCGCATTCCTCCGTCACTATTAGCCAACGGCTGCCGAAGTGGGCGTGAATGCTTTCTCACAGGCTCTCAAGTGCCTGAAGTTAAAACTCTGTGCGCGCAATTTCGCACTGACAATGTCGCTCACCCGCACGGATACACGCATGGGATATTCCATCGCTCAGTCATTCATCTGTTTCCCCACCTTTGTCGGATTTTCATAGTAGGATAACCACACGGGACACTTCTCCTATATCCACTGGCTAAAAGAGCTTGTGTTGGATTTCTTTCACGGCCACAATGTTGTTCTATGGACTTCTCATCCTGGCTGTTTCGTTGACAGGTAGCGTCTTTGCGCAGCAGCTTGACAGTTATGGATTATCGTATGCGCTGAGGTCTGAGCTATCAGAGGATGCGATATTGGTAGCAAATAACGGAATACGCGTGCCTTTCGGGAGATCTGTTTTCATTGATCCCATCAACGATTTGGTCATTCAAACTGAGCCAGGGGACCGGTGCAGCATCACCGTTCTGGATAATGATCCGTTATCACAGAGACCGGGACACCTCTCTCCCAAAAAGTTTCCGTGTGATTTTGGTCCCAACGACCTGACGTATTCCCACTTTGGTTCGAGGAGTCCTTCAAAGGACAGAGTAAGGCTGCAGCTCAGGTATGACACTCAAACCGATACCGTTATCCTCCCGTTTATGATGGAAGTAGAGGTGGTTTTTACGCAGCTGGAGGTGTTAACCAAAAACATGCCGCTGACAGTTGATAAACTGAATGGCGTCAGTAACCCTATAGATAAAAAGATTTTAGAATTCACTTATGATAGAGATTCGCATAAATGCGAGGTGACATCGCTGGCCAGTGGCAGCGCGCTTCCCAGATTCGGCAGACTTGTAGATGAAACTAAACTCTCAAACATGATGGACTGTGATGAATTCACCCAAGCGGACATCCGCTATGAGCACACTTTTAATCTCAAATCTCCAAATAGAGACTATGTTCCTATGGTTGTAGAATTGCATGATAAAGAGGGCAATTTACAGAAAGAGGAATATTTTCATCTGATGATTCGCATCAGAGAGGGAGAGGAGAACACCCCTCCCAAGCCCAGCTTTGTGGCAATGATGATGATGGAAGTCAGTCAATTTGTCATGACAGCTCTCACCCCAGACATGCTGGGTGCAGAGGATGCTGAGTCTGATCCCGATGAGCTCATATTCAACATCACCTCCCCTCTTTCCTATGAGGAGGGTTACATTGTCAGCACAGATGACAGAAACCTCCCCATCACTTCCTTTTACCAGAGAGATTTAAGGGACCTGAAAATAGCCTATAAGCCTCCCTCCCTGGACTCTGAAGTGGAGAGGATTTTCCAGATTGAGTTTGAGGTTCTGGATACCGAGGGGGCCATCTCAGATCCTTTTGCATTCATGATCGTGGTGAAGCCGATGAACTCTCTGGCGCCGGTCGTGACTCGTAACACGGGCCAGCTGCTGTATGAGGGTCAATCCCGTCCACTCTTCAGCGCTCACAACCTTGAAATAAGTGATGAAGACAACCTTGATAGTGTCACGGTAACTGTCGTTGATGGGCTTCGCCATGGTGACCTCACCATCTTGGGCGCCCAGAGGAAGTTATTCACGTCCGATGACCTCATTTCTGGGGTTGTTATTTATCAGCACGATGGAAGTGACACGTACAGTGACAACATTATCTTCAGAATGACAGACGGGAAGAACGAGGTGGAGTTCCTGTTTCCCATAACGGTCGTTCCTACAGATGATGAGCCGCCAATCATAAACGCTAACACTGGACTGGTCCTGTTTAAGAATCAGATGATGCCCATTTCTCCTTTCATGCTCAGTGCTGCAGATATTGACTCTGAGGATTCAACCATTAAGTTCACTATCGAACTTCCATTTTCCACAATTGGTGTGGTACTGCTGAGGCAGTCTGATGCCCCAGAGGACCCCTCCTCCTGGAAGTTCAATGCTGAGGATCAGGTGTATGAGAAGGAGATGACAGAGTGGCTTCAGAAGGATATCACAGATGGAAAACTGTTTTACAAACATACTGGCCCCCATAACACTGACACTGTCATGGACCAGTTCGTATTCAAAGTTCAGGATGACAATGATCCCCCTAATGAATCAGGAGATAGCACATTCGTCATCAGGGTTCTACCCATTGATGACGTTCCACCCGAGTTGTTCCCTGGCACCACCCTACAGATGGTGGTTCACGAGTACCAGCTGACTCAATTTAGCAAGAATGTTCTCCGCTACACTGATCTTGATTCTGAGGACCGTGACCTGAAATACACAGTCATCCAGCCACCCACAGATACAGATGAAAACAACCCGGTCGTGTTTGGTTCCATTGTTCTGACTGAGAGCCCTGACAGTGAGGTTACTGAGTTCACCCAGGCCCAGGTCAACCATCACAAAATGTCATACAGCCCTCCTGATGTGGAGTTGGGCATCACTGCCCATGTAGTGCAGTTCCGCTACTCCGTAGAAGACACAGCTGGGAATACTGTTGAGGGGGCATTTACTATATTTCTCCAGCCAGTTAACAATAAACCACCCCAGATTATCAATACTGGCTTTACTGTGTTTGAGCGTGGCATGCATGTCATCTCCAATGCTGAGCTAGACACCACAGATCCTGATACAGACAGTAAACAGATATCTTTCACACTCATCCAGCTCCCCCTCCATGGCCATGTACAGCAATCATTCACAGACATGCCCAAAGGGGGCGTTTTCACTTTAGAGGACATCTCGAAGGAGAAAATGTCCTATATCCAAAATGGAGACGAGACGATGAACGATTCATTCCAATTGGACGTTAGCGATGGAATTCACGTTGTGACAGTGACAGTCAAAATCATAGTAAAGCCTGTTGATGATGAGACACCCACCGTCAGTTTACCGCCCGGAACGATCGGCTCCCACATGGATGTGTTGGAGAACGGAGCAACCGAAATCACAACTAATGTCATTCAGGGGAGTGATGAGGACACGGATGACCTCCAGTTGACCTTCATCGTAGAGGATTCACCTGCTTTTGGGGAGATTTTAGTGAAAGGTGTGCCTGCTGTTAGATTCACACAAGCTGACATCATCAACGGAGTGGTGGCGTACGCACACACCAGTGGGGAGATAGGCCTGGAGGCCATAGAGGACGGCTTCAATCTCACCCTCACAGATATGTCAGATGATTGGACAGTAGGGGGTAACAATGTCAATGGTGTCCGTGTTGGAGTCACCATCCTCCCAGTTGACAGCCAGGCCCCTGAGGTGACAGTCGGGGACCAATTCAGTGTCATTGAAGGGCAGAAATATGCCATTGGTGTCCAGTTCCTAGACGCTGAAGATAAGGACACTCCCAGTGATGATATTCTTTGCACCATCTTCGTCCAGCCCACGTCTGGCTATTTGGAGAACATCTCCCCAGCACCGGGCTCAGAGAAGTCTAGGTCAGGGACAGCGGTCAGTGCCTTTACAATCAGAGACATCAGAGAGGGAAATGTGCATTATGTTCAGAGCATCTATAAAGGGGTAGAGCCAGTAGAAGACAGGTTCACCTTTAGGTGCTCTGATGGTATCAACTTCTCAGACAGGCACTTCTTCCCGATTGTTATCATTCCCACCAACGATGAAAAGCCAGAGATTTATTTGAGGGAGATCGTTGTAATGGAGGGGATGAATATAGTTATTGACACTCCTATTCTGAATGGAGCAGATGTTGACATCCCAGCAGAGGAGCTAACATTTATCATCTCCAAACCACCCAAACATGGGTTTATCCTCAACCAGTTAGCCACAGGTTCAGTCTTAGTCACCAACTTCACTTTAGAGCAGATTAGAGAAGCTTCCAGTATCATCTATGAGCATGATGATTCAGAGACCACAGAGGACAGCTTCAACATCATTCTCACGGATGGGAAATTCTCTGTGGAGAAAACTGCCATGGTTATGATTATCCCAGTGGATGACGAGACACCTAGACTGCTTATCAATGATGGTCTGGAGGTTGAGATAGGGGAGGCTAAACAGGTCAATGATAAGGTATTACAAGCCACTGATTTAGATTCAGACGACAGCATACTTACTTTTGTTATTCGATATGGACCTGGTCAGGGTCTCTTACAGAGAAAAACACCATCTGGGTCTCGGGAGAACATCACCCTAGGCATGAACTTCACACAAAGCGAGGTGAATGAGGGGTTAATACTTTACACACACAATGGCCAGGAGGGCATCCGTGACCTCATCAAATTTGACGTTACAGATGGCATGAACCCCTTAATTGACCGCTACTTCTACATCACTGTGGGCAGCATGGACATGGTGTTCCCCGATGTGATCAGCAAAGGCGTGTCTCTGAAAGAAGGGGGCAGAGTGACTCTGACCACAGACCTGCTCAGCACCAGTGACCTCAATAGCCCGGATGAGAACCTGGTGTTTACCATCACCCGGGCTCCAGTGAGAGGCCACCTGGAGTGTACTAATACTCCCGGGATGCCCATTGTCTCCTTTACACAGCTACAACTGGCTGGCAGTAAGGTCTACTACATCCACACCTCAGATGACGAGGTCAAGATGGACAGCTTTGAGTTTGAGGTGACCGATGGCTTCAATCCTGTGTTCAGAACATTTAGAGTCTCAATTTTAGATGTGGATAATAAGAAGCCTGTTGTAACTGTTCACGGACTAGTGGTCACTGAAGGGCAGAGTAAGTTGATCACGCCTTTTGAGCTCACTGTGGAGGATCAGGACACTGCAGAACGGCTGCTGAAATTCAGCGTTACCCAGCTACCGGTGCATGGTAAACTACTCTACAACCACTCCACACCGGTCACCACCTTCACTAAACAGGACCTCAACGAAAACCTCATCAGCTACAAACATGATGGCACTGAGTCGCCCGAGGACTCCTTCTCCTTCACCGTTACTGACGGCACACACATAGATTTCTATGTCTTCCCCGATACCGTCTTTGAGACCCGCCACCCTCAAATGATGAAGATCACCATCGTGGCCATCGATAATGGGGTCCCTCAGTTAGTGGTGAATAAGGGCGCCCCAACATTGAAGATCCTGTCCACGGGTCACCTGGGTTTCCCCATCACCTCCAAAGCCCTGAGAGCAGAGGACAGAGACAGCAGTCCAGCATCCCTGGTGTTCCAGATCACCACAGAACCCAAGCATGGTTACATCATCAACCTGGGACGAGGGAATGACTCCGTCAACATATTCAGCCAAGGTAAGATTTTCTTAGAACATATTTAATTTTGTAATTTTTTTCTGGTCACATGAAGTTGCTCTTATACCTGTAATTAACAGGATGTTAGTGTTATTAAGTGGAAAAAGAACTGTTTCTTATTAGGACTATTCCTTATTCCATGTGTGTAATAACACAAACCTCCCAACTCAATCTACAATGCAATTACCTAATTATGTTATGTTAGTACAATGTTATTACAAGAGTAGATACAGCTGGTTGGTGGCTTTAATTTTTTTACATTACAACAGTGGGAGCTTCACATTAAAACATGTCCTTGGTTGATAGTTACTTAATCACGCAGTGCTTTACCAAGATTTAATTTAGGGGTGTATAATTACAGTATTAACTATCTGGTAACTACTGGCTGGGGAATTCCTAAGGCTAATCTTTAGCCTTTTAATTTAGCCATGCTCATCAATGTGTAATTGGAGAAAAGTAGAGTCTGATGTTTCATGCAAGAATATATAGACGGTTTAGAAGAAATAATTCATGTTTTTAGTCTTGGGGGAGATGTTTTGCATTAGATGTGCTCTACAGTGGTTTGTTAAATGAGGTAAAGGATCATAGGTCAGAGTCTTTCAGTGATTAGTTGGCATAGGAGCGCATACAATTGTTAGGGCTGGGAGTGTGTGTGTGTGTGTGTGTGTGTGTGTGTGTGTGTGAGAGAGAGAGAGAGAGAGAGAAACAAACAATCAATAGATTATTGAAATTAATTCCGTCATTATTATTATTAGTAGTAGTAGTATTATTATTATTTTTATTATTATAGCTTATAGCTGAGCCTATTATTAATGCATTGTAAACAGGTATAAGATTCACACACTCATGTTTGTAGAATGCCAGGGAGCAGTAGATACATGGGACTGAGGCCAAGCATACTCACAGGAGGAGAGCTCTGCTGTCTGTAGGAGAGAAACACATTTGACAGCTACTGTACCACAGTCACGGTTCTCTGGAAAAGGGCACACGCGAGAGAGTGATCGAGGAGGAGGTAGAGAGGGGGGGGGGGAGAGAGAGAGAGAGAGAACAGCGACAGAACGAAAGAGAGAGAGAGAAGGAGGGAGAGAGACTCAGCAAAGCAAACAGACTCATCAGAGGAGGCAGTCAGGCGAAAGAGACAATCCCTCCTTCTTTATTTACTCATCCCATTTCCAGGGGCACATCCCACAAGGCAACCTCTCTAAATATTTGATGACCAGAGTGCCCCTGGTTCAGAGTCTTGACTTTATGTGCCAGGTCCTCCTGCCTTGTACAAGGCTGCACCTCAGTAGTCTAAAGAGGCTTCCTCTCCTCATCTCCTTGCTTCCTCTGCTTGTCTCCTTTCCTTCATCTGCACCAATGTAAAAATAAATACAGGCACAGACAGATAGGTGATAGCAAGCCTGTGGCATGCAAGGATCAACATGTTTCTTTCTCACCCTTCCTGGGATTTCGAATCAGTGAAGATGAAAGAGAGGTGGTGAGAGGAAGTCTTCAGACCATTGAGATGCACCCCAGGAGTCAGGAGTTAGTGTTTATACTTTTATGAGCCTCCTCTCTCTGACATCTATTATTGAAGGTTGAGGTTGAGAGGGGTAAGTGTTGATGATTTTACATTTTTTTTTGATTCTACGCTCCTGTTTTTGGAGAACTGTGGAAAAATGCAGCAGAGTCCTCTAATCAAAGTTAGGAAAACAGCTGTATGATGCTGGAGCTGTAATTGCCGGAATCCTGCTTTTAACATTCTTAGCCTTGTCTGTCATTAGAAGAAGTTGCTGTCACCTGTTTTTTAGGTTACTGACATCTTTCTCAGACATTCTTTTTGGTTTTAGCATTTTTTTTTTTTTGTATGTTTTAGAGTTTAGCGGCTTGGGTTTAAGATGTAGCCTAGCCTACAGTAGTTCTTTTGCGTTTAATGGATGCATTACTCTCAGAATTCTTCTTCAGTAGAAAATGAATAAGAAAGAAATAGATAAGAAATAGAAATGCTGAGACATAGGAGGCCTACTGTTACAGTAGCTGATATTGCAGTGAAGTGAGATAGCCTCCATCTTTGAACAATGATTTGACAGTGGAAGTGGGTGAACAAGCCATTGATGCTCAACTTCAAAGTGCATTTGAGGATATATCCGTAGCTCACATGAAAGCTTTTCATTATACACTATTTTAAATGATTGAGTAAACATTCACATATTGACCACACATTGAAATAGACTGAATCACTTAAGTGTTAATACCATTTAAATCTGCACCAGCAGATATTTCTTTCGAATCAGTATGTAAAAAAGTACTATAATACTTAAAAGCACTTTTCTCAATCAAAGGGCCTTATGTTATAGTACAAGAAAGCAAATGCTAAAAGGCACTGTCTATGATTGAGACAAAGTCTTATTTAATGAATGAGGAATTAATGTGTCCCTAGAAAGAAATGTTACAATTAAAGGGATAGTGATTATTGTCACCATATTCAAATTTGTCTGCACCCCATTTTCAGCTGACATTGATGACCTGAAGATCTGCTATGTGCTGAGAAGTGAGGAAAACGCCACGACTGACCTCTTCCACTTCTCTGTCGAGGACAACGGTAAGACGGCACCTTTTCACCCCTGGTGGTTCATAAACACTCCTCCATCTGTCTACTCACCTTCTGCCTATTCTCTGAGGGTTTCTTTCGGATCTGTACTGTCTGAATATGTTGAACATAAGTTCAGTACAACGTATATACTGAATCTAATGTTAAATTAATATTTTATAGGTAATTCTCCTTAAATCTAAGAATTGCACTGCCAGCATAAACAAACCTTGATTTTTGAGTGAACTACAACTGCATCCTTTCAATTTAAGAGCTGTTGTGAAAAAAAACAACCAGTGCTTTGTTTGTAAAAGGGCATTGGAACCAAAGGTTGAATGAGGACTCAAGGCCCTGTTAAGACATTTTACCATAGCGGTGCTGAAGCACTTAACAGGTAACAGAAATGGCTCGGGTGTGTCTTTATTATTTTGTATGTGCAAAAGGGATACTAATTTATAGTCAATGGAGCATTCTCTGAACCCTGGAGCATTCTAAGAGGGCTGATAATGCTTCTGATGGAAGGCTCTGTTGTGGAACGCTCTGTAATGTACAATGTAATATGCTAAAAGGTGTCCTCCTCCATACTGTAATAACTGTGGTATACCCATGAGGACAGAGTTGTTTTTAATCTATTGCAGATAAAAGCTTTTGAGACAAAGCCGCTAATAGGTGGAAAAACATACTGTGTGTGTGTGTGTGTGTGTGTGTGTGTGTGTGTATGCCACTAACATAGACAAGCAAACACTAATGTTCACTTCCTGGTGAGAAAGAGAGACTTCCTGACATCAGGGTTAATTGGATAGCCGCAGGGCTATGGCCTGGTCAGTCCTCCGGCACAAAGAAGTGTTTGATATTTAAGAGCCTAGGCAAGCAGGCAGGGCTATTGATAATGAGAGCCCTTGGCTACAGAGCTGGGCGGAGCCCCGAGCTAGACACTGGTAATTACATGGACTATTACAGGCTCCTCTGTAGAGCAAGAGAGGGAGAAAAGACCCCCTTTTAGAGGTAAACCAGCTGGGCTCACTGTCTTTTTTAAAAGGTATTCTTCCCCATGATGGTCTGTGCTTGTGTGAGTTTGTCATTTCTTCTGGTTACTGTGATGAATGAAAAAAGGATAATGATATAGGATCTGGATAGTATACAATTTAAGTTAAAACTGTTGGTATTAGGTCCACCTGTTGTCTGTCTATGTTTGTGTATCAGTTTGCAGTCTGTTGGTCTGTGAGTTGGCTTTCAGTCTTTTCCCTTACTGCATAGCTTCATGTCAGTTGCTGTCAGTTGCCCGCTTCTTAGCTGTGACTGTCAGTGGTTATCCCCCTGTCTCTTACGTCTGGCCATTCTTGCATGGCCAACTAGAGACATGTCTTAATGGCATGAAGAAGAGGCGTCTTTCTGATTTCCCAGTCAGCTTTCTGTGTGGTTGTGTGTGTGTCAGAGCTGTTTTAAGCGTAAAACCCTTCCTGTGAAATCTCTCTCTCTCTCTCTCTCTCTCTCTCTCTCTCTCTCTCTCTCTCTCTCTCTCTCTCTCTCTCTTTCTCTCTCTCTCTCTCTCACTCTCTCTCTCTCTCTCACTCTCTCTCTCTCTCTTTCTCCCCTCTCTTCTCTGTCTCCACCTCTCTTTCTCTCCATGGGGCTCGGCAAACACAAAGGACCCCCCATAGAAATAGAATGAGTCGAATGGACATGGTCCCTCAGACCATGTTAATTTGGCTAGTGCACCAAAGGATGGCTGGCATTATCACTGCATGTGTAGAACACAGAGAAAAGCAAAACATTCAGAGACAGCACCATAGCAACTAAGCATTCCAATGGCAGTTGAGTTGGTTAGTTGTTAATAAAGCTGTAAACTAAAACTTTTTAATGGTACACCAAAAGATGGCCGCTGGTACACCCACCATGGAATGTTGATTTGAATGGGCATGTCTGTTCCCTTCTTTTTATTTCTATGGGACCCCCCCCCCCCGCCCCACCTAGCCTCAACCCAGACCCCGGCATAGCACTGCTTTATCTAGTTCCTAAAATAACCCCCTAAAACCCCCCCCAGCTACTACCTCCCCCAAACACAAACAAAACTGCCTTATCCTGAAGTACTGTAGGTATCCCCTCCTAAAAACACTCCCCTTCATCCATCAACGTTTTTTACATTAGGGAGCTGTGACTGATCTAACATCCAACCTCTTGTAGTTCTTGGAATAATTACCATGTTCAGTCTTTTTTGTTGGCTCGGTGCCCTTCACCTCTTTGCCCTCCTCTGAGAAGCGTGTCTTTAGAAAAAGTAATATTACATTCAATTAGGCATATGTATTGCAGTCCTTCTGCTCTGGCAGTAAAGTGCTCATTGTAATGAGTGACCACAAAATGGCCACCAGTGTTGGGGTCAATTCCAAACAGAATAAAAAATATCTTGATAAATTACTCTATTTAATTCTTGAATTGGAACATCAGTTCATCTCCTGAACTGAGTAGAAGTGGGGTTGAGAAGTGTGTCTTACCTGCTCCAGTGGGCTGTTAGACCTGACAGCTCTTTAAG
>NC_139656.1:6192109-6199609 GCF_951799395.1 Argentina silus | reverse complement strand
GTGTGTGTGCCTAGGTGCCTGTGTCTGTGTAAGTCCCTGTTTCTGTTAGGCTTAGGATGGGGATAGGAAGAGAAGATGTGTTTGTGATGGCCTTCATACACACACACAGTAGCATTAAACATGAAGACACATATAGACACATCAAGGGGAAAAAATGAAGCACATAGACAGATACAGACACACACACACACACACACACACACACACACACACACACACACACACACACACACACACACACACATTATACACAGACTGGCATTGTGGTTTAGCCTGACAAAAGAGGCAACATGCCCCCCCCCCCCCTCTCTCTCTCTCTCTCTCTCTCTCTCTCGCTTCACCCCTTTCATCTCACCCATTTATTCTAAGTTTGCCTCTTTATTCCCTCCTCTTTCATCCTTTTGTCCTCCATCCCGTATCACTTCACATCCATCCCTCTCTTTTCTCTGCAAGCGTTTTTGGCCACAAAAAGCAGCACCCCCTGTTTGTCTGTTGCAGTCCCAGCCCTTTGCTTTATAATGCAGTCCCATTAGCCTACTAGCTAACACTGGCATTTACAAGTTGTCTCTTAATCTGGAGGAACCACACACACACACACACACACACACACACACACACACACACACACACACACACACACACACACACACACACACACACACACACACACACTGTACATGAATATGCATGGAGAGGGATTCTGAGAATACAGTGCTGTTTATGTGTGTATCTACAGTATGTGTATGTTGTTAAGGAGACAGGCATATGAGAGAGCAGATGGATCAGGCCTGCTTTACAGTTATTAAATACACACACACACACACACACACACACACACACACACACACACACACACACACACACACACACACATATCTTGCACATCCTTCATGTTTTTGGAATAGCGACTAGATTTCACTTCTGATTAGATCAATCATAATACCCCCCCCCCCCCCCCCCCACCCCCATTCCACCCTCTGGGACATTTCTCCTTTGAAGGAGAAATACACTGTTGTTTTCTATGGCAGCCTCACGTGTTAGTTGTGGAGGATTGCGATTTGCTATTTGCAATTTGTCAATGAGAGTTTGAGTGCAGTATACCCCGTTTGGATAGAAAGATAGATAGACAGACAGGTAGGCAAGCAGGCAGACAGGCAGGAAGACAGACAGACAGACAGACAGACAGACAGACAGACAGATAGATAGATAGATAGATAGATAGATAGATAGATAGATAGATAGATAGATAGATAGATAGATAGATAGATAGATACTGTAGATAGCTTTTTCAGTTATCTACTGTATATACATATATATATATATATATATATATTCTTAAGCAGAGTATGTGGACTTCTGTTGTATGGGATTGTATAGTAAACCGATTTTATATGCAACACCATACTACAATTTAATTGCCCCCGTGAGCCATGGTATTTATTTATCTACTTTGAGACGTTGAACATTGTTACTGTGGGTTTGGTAGTCAAATGCAATTAAACACACTCATAAGCTACTTTGGCAGAACCCAGGGCTGAGCAGTGAGCAAGCACACCCACTCCCACAGTGGAGAGAAAATGTCAGGCTTGCCCCGGGGAATGTGTGTGAGGTGAACTCAGAAAGATCATGGATTAGAGCTCTGATCAGGAGGTTCGGCTTCTCTGTTTGTTTGTGTGGGTGTGTTTACTCTCATCTGACAACTAAAATGCACATTCACGGCTGCCAGATATTTGGGTTTATATTTGGGAAAGATAAAGGTTCAAATTGTATGTTCTATCATTGAATTCATACTTTAAATTGAGCTAGGGTTCAACTTTTCAACTCATACTGTATAACATCGTTGTGTATTTAGTTAAATGGTCCACAGTGGAGCCAAAGACACGCCTCTTTCCCACCTCCCACTTTATACTGATATGAACCACCGTCATGGCTACCACTGATAACATTTTGTGTCTGTGGTGTCACTGTGTTTTCTGTCCAGGGGGAAACAAGTTAAAGGACCAGCAGTTCCGTCTGGACTGGGCGTGGATCTCTCTGGAGAAGGAGTACTATGTGGTGGAGGAGGAGGCCAAGTTTCTGGAGGTGGTCCTCAGGCGCAGGGGCTACCTGGGAGAGACCTCCTTCGTGGGTGAGTCTGTCTGTCTGTCTGTCTGTCTGTCTGTCTGTCTGTCTGTCTGTCTGTCTGTCTGTCTGTCTATCCCTGTCTATCTGTTTGTCTGTGTGTCTGTCAGTCTCTCTGTGTGCCTTTATGTTGTTTGTTGTGATATAATACTTTAATACTCAATTAGAATAGAATAGAATAGAAAAAATAATATAATTATGGCCCAGTATTTCATATGTAGTCTTTGAGCTTTCCCGTACAACAAAATGAGAGTATAGCTTAACAGTCAGTTCAAGATAGATGAGAGGGGAAGAAGCGGTATACAATATGTACCATGATAGAACATTCAACTACCTCTCATCATTAGCATTCTGATCCATATGAATCACAGGCTTCAGGTGTTAGCGCCTTAGCGGTCTTAGCTGCGAGCCTTTTTCTCACTACGGTTCCACTCTGAGGAAAGAGATTTGTGTGTGTGCGTGTGTGTGTGTGTGTGTGTGTGTGCGCGTGTGTGTGTGTTTTCTCTGAGGAGAGTTTTTGCTGTGGAGAGTATCTCTGGGGCACACATGAAAGCCTGCGCCTCAGCTCTCATCTCTCACCACAGACGGTGTGTGAGCACCTGGTTATCTCCGACCACACACTATGCACACTCAGACACATATGCACAAACATATATTATACACACGCATGCACGCATGCACACACACACACACACGCACGCACGCACGCACGCACGCACGCACGCACGCACGCACGCGCACGCACACACGCACGCACGCACGCACACACACACACACACACACACACACACACACACACACACACAGATCCTTGAGTGCCCATGCTCAGACCTCTTCAGCCACAGTCTGGCCCTCCAATCCCCTCAGGCGCCAGATAGGAGGGTTAGAATCAGAGGTAGAGAGAGAGAGAGATTCTGTCTCCACCCTCACTCCCTGGGAGTGAAATAGAGTACACGGAGAAACACGGAAACAGAAGGGGGGATCAAAGGAGTGAGAATACTTTAAAGGAGGAAAGAAGAAGTAAAGACAGCAGGCGGGGAGAGAGAGAGAGAGAATAAAGAGAACAATTTGTTTTTCTACATACAAACAAATGAATGGTGCTGTAATCCATCAACCCATCATTGAACTTCTAAAGTCAGACAGCATTCCCTTCTAAGCAGCTGGACACAAAGCCCCTAACACAAGGTTGTCTTCCAACCTCACTTGTTTTTGGCACCAGTTACCCCCCTCAAGTCCCCAGCAATCATCCATCAAATCATTACCATAAACAGCACACCTGGAGACGGCTCTAACAATGTGTGTTGCTGCACATAAACAAACACGGGGGGGGGGGGGGGTTAGAGAGAGAGAGAGTACCCTGCAGCTGTAATGGAGACTTGAGGACATGTAAGAAAATAGTGAATTGAATAATGTAGTTTTAGATCCGTTTATAACATAATGTGTGTGTGTGTGTGTGTGTGTGTGTGTGTGTGTGTGTGTGTGTGTGTGTGTATGTGTGTGCATGTGCATGTGCATGTGCATGTGCATGTGTGTGTCATGTGTGTGTGTTATCAGAGGATGTTGTCGGAGAGAACATTGTGTAAGTCGATGCCGAACTGGTGCCCTGCAGCAATGCACAGCTTGTCTGCTTCTTCCTCCATCACCACTGGGCCCCAATGATGAAACTGTATGTGTGTGTGTGTGTGTGTGTGTGTGTGTGTGTGTGTGTGTGTGTGTGTGCGTGTATCAATCACAATTGGGCTATAATGATGAAACCTGCCCCAGTGTAGGGTAACCAGGATGAAAGGGCCAAAGTCTCATAACACCATGGAACCTCATGGTGAGATAGTGAACATCATAAGAGAGGAAATGGTTAAAGTCAGACCCACTGCCCCAGTTCAAAGCTCAGCCGATGAAAGATGACATGAAGGGACTGAGTGAAAGAGTGAAACAGAGGTGTAAATACAGAAACAGAGAGAGAGAGAGAGAAAGAGAGATGCAGTGAGAAGTTAAAATATGGTTCCAGTTGAGAGTTGGCTGATGAAAGATCTGCCCCAGTCTTTCGTACAACGCTGAAGGAAGAACATTAGCTCCTTCTCAACAGGACTTCCAATTAAAACCAGGGTAAGAGGAAGAGAGACATGAATATGTAACACAGATTCCCATGAAGAGCGCAGAGGCCGAAAGAGAAGAGATCCAGTTGGTGTGGTCACAGTGTATTGTCTCCCTCTGTTGATTAGAGGTAGAGAGAGCCCAGCTTTGTAGTGCCCAAAGACATACAATGAGTAGAACGGACATGGTCCTTCAGACCATGGCAATTTGGCTAGTACACCAAAAGATGGCTGACACAGTGAAGCCAGAGATTGTATATAACAGAGATATGCCACTCCCTTGATTTACTATTGGTTTTGTGAGAGACGGTGAAGATGGCACCAGTCCCGATTGGGAATACTTTTCTGGCCAAATACCACACAGTTATAGATTAGCGTTAACAGGTATTGTTGCTCAAATCACGTTGCTAGGATCCCATCATTCTTGCGCCATTTCCCCTAGCAACACATGTGTATAGCGGAAGGCTAGGAAGACTAGGACAGAACCATGGTATTGTCCTCCAGCCTTTCATCCATGGCCGTGTCCTCTAGTCTTCCTAATCCATGGTCGTGTCCTCTAGTCTTCCTAATCCATGGTCGTGTCCTCTAGTCTTCCTAATCCATGGTCGTGTCCTCTAGTCTTCCTAATCCATGGTCGTGTCCTCTAGTCTTCCTAATCCATGACCTTTCTCCCTTGTTATGTTCCTCTCCCGTAGTCACAACCTCTCTGTGGTGAGTCACCATTGTTCTCTACCTCTCCACGTCCCTCTTCTGTTTTTCTTTTCACCTACTCTGTCTCACCTGTGACCCATCTATCCTTCCCCCTGCACTCTCTTCCATTTAACCACTTTATTTAGCTCCCACTCTCCCCTGCAGCCTCTCCCCTACTCTCCCCATCTCCTGTGGTGTTTATCTCTTGTTCTCTCTCTCTCCCACTCCCCCTTCATCCCTTCTTCAAACACCTTGCTTCTTTACAGTATCTTCCTCTCCCCCTGTTCTCTCACTGTACTGTGCAGTCCAGTGTTCGTGTCCTGCGGTGTTTCTCTCATTCTCTCCCTCCACGTATCCTCTTTGCTACCTTCTCCTTATCTTTCTATCACTTCCTCTCCTTTGCTCACGCTCCCCTGCAGTTGTTCCTCACTATTTAGTTTTTCTCTGTTTTCCTACTCTAGGAAACACCTCTTCTTCCATTCCTTCTCCCATTGTTCTGCTCTTCTCCAAGTCTCTCTCATTCACTTCATTCTTCATTCTCTTCCTCCTTCATTTCCTTCCTTCCTCACACTCTTCCTCCCCTGCTGTCCACCTCCCCTGAAGTCCTCCTTCCTTGTACTTCTTCTCTTGCAAGCTTCCCCTCCTTCCTCATCCCTCTCTCCTCTCCTCTCCTCTCCTCTGCCTGTCTTCAGTGCAGTATGGAGGTGTGCTAACAGTGAGATGAGACTCCCGACGGAGACAAAGATAGAATGGAAAGCGAAAACTCATTTTTCCGTTTTCTCTTTTCATAACTCAAGGCCTTTTCTTTGAAGAGTAATTTTTTTTGATTCCATTTCAGTTCAAATCAAATCCAAACAGACTTTATTTATGCAGCGCCTTTTGTGCAAAATTGCAAGTCAAGGTGCTTAACAATACAATGAAAATACAACAATACAATGAAAATAAACGGTAATATAAGGAAATACAACAATACAGTGAAAATAAACGGTAATATAAGGACATGATAGTATAGGAAATACGAGACATGGTAGAACAGAGAGACCAGTGCAGCACAGTAGAGGGTAGATTCAAAAAAGATTAAGAGAATGCTTAAAGGTAGGCTAAAAAGATATGTCTTGAGATTTCTTTTAAAGGTGTTTACAGATTGTGACGCCCTCAGCTCCTCTGGCAGGCTATTCCAGAGACCATAGACACTAAATGCCGCTTCCTTGTAGTTCTTTGTCCTCACCCAGGGAACAACTAAAAGGCCAGTGCCAGAGGACCTGAGTGATCTTGAGGGAGCATATATTATAATCTATCCTAAAACTGACAGGCAACCAATGAAGGGACTTTAGGACAGGTGAGATGTGTGCTTTCCTTCTGGTCTTGGTTAGTACACGCGCTGCTGCATTCTGAATGATCTGTAGATTATTTATAGCTTTTTCAGGTAGACCAGAAAGGAGAGCATTGCAGTAATCAAGCCTGCTAGTGATAAAAGCATGCATAAGTCTCTCAGTATCTGCCTGGGAGAGAAGCAGTTGCACTTTAGCAACATTTCTAAGGCGATAAAAGGCGGTTTTAATGAGATTACTGATGTGACATTCAAAATTCAAATCAAGGTCTAGAAGCACGCCAAGATTTTTTGCTATGGGTTTGGTGTTTTGTGCCAGGGATTTTAGTGCACAGTATCTCTCTCTGGACTTTTGCTCCCATAATTAAAACCTCTGTCTTATGTTTGTTCAATTGCAAGAAATTATGTGACATTCGCAAGTTGATGTGATCAATGCATTGATCCAGTTTATCAATAGGGTTGATGTCATTGGGTGATAAAGAGATGTACAGTTTTGTATCATCGGCATAGCTATGAAAATTAATCTTGTGTTCTCTGATGATATTTCCCAGTGGCGGCATATAGAGACTGAACAACACAGGTCCCAAAATGGAGCCTTGAGGAACCCCACATGTTATGCTAGTGTTAGCCGAGGAGTGGTCACCAATGGAGACAAAATAGTCTCTGCTAGACAGATAAGTCCTAAACCAATCTAAAACTGAGCCAGAGAGGCCAACACACTTCTGTAGTCTGTTAATAAGTATGTCATGATCGACTATATCAAAAACAGAGCTTAAGTTTAAAAGTACTATTGAGAGTTTCTTGTCATCCATGTTCATTCTCAGGTCATTTACAACTTTAACTAGTGCTGTCTCAGTGCTGTGTTGAGGATGAAAGCCAGATTGAAACTTCTCAAATATACAGCTGAAATTTAGGTAATCATTTAGCTGTTTGAAAATTTTACTTTAAAAAGAAAAGTTTGAAATTGGCCAGAAATTATATAGCACTGAAGGATCCAGGTTACTTTTCTTTGGGAGAGGTTTCACAATAGCAGTTTTCAGTGCCAGAGAGAAAATACCAGTCAGCAAGGAGTGATCTACAATCAGTAGCACTTCATCCTCAAGACAATTAAACACAGTCTTAAAAAATGTGGTGGGGATAGGGTCAAGTGAGCAGGTGGAGGGTTTTAATTACATTACTTCGTTCCTGAGCATTTCTTTATCAACAGCAGCAAAATCATTCATAGCAGTCTTAGGGAAAGTGTCCAAAGACGGGCTCATGCACATTCAG
>NC_139656.1:6134609-6182109 GCF_951799395.1 Argentina silus | reverse complement strand
ACATGGATGCAATTCATCCCCAACCTCATTACCTCAGAAAAACCTGACCTTAAGAGACCAACATTCAAACAACAATGAGACAATGTGAGAAGCAGCTCAGTCTGCTTAGTAGCTCACCTGAGTTCATCTCTATTCAGGAAGTACTGAACCACTCGGTAAAAGAACAGAGTCTTTTTGTATTGTCAAGTAATTGAGTGTGTGTGTGTCAGTTTAACAGGGGAACTTAAGTTTAGCATCAGTACTAAGCGGTAAGAATAGCACCCTAAGGCAAGAAACTGAAAGCATGACACTCTCTCTCTCTCTCTCTCTCTCTCCTCTCTCTCTCTCTCTCTCTCCCTGTCACAATTCACAATTCCATGGCCCCAGTGTTGCCAGCTCAAGGCTGTAAATCTGTTAGTCTACTTTAACACTCTATCAGATGAACCCCTACAGTACCTGTCTCTGAGGCTCTGCATGGCTGAGTACACACAGAGACAGGCAGATACTGTGCTCTGCCAAGGAGAGAGGAGGCTCACACAGTGGAGTGGATATGGACACATACTGGATGACAGAGTAGCTGAAAATGTCTCTTGACGGGTGCAGTTTACTAGTTTGGTTCATTAGGATCCACATTAGCTTTAAACAGATATTTTAGATTCCTCCTTCCCACACAAACCCCAATTAATTAAACTGAACTCAACCCCACTTGAATTCAGACTCATGTTGTTCTGCCAGCTTGATGGTTAGATGAGAGATAACAGTGTTATCCCTTCACTGGAGAGAGAGCATGGAAGAGTGGTCTTATTTCCTTGAGGTGAGGGATAATTGTAGGGTGGTAGATTGGGGATTACGGAGCCACCCTGGGGGTGAGGATGTGGAGGGGAGGGGGCTTCACCTGTCTATGTTGATGAGGGGATGTCTCTAACACACACCTCTGGGTGGGCTTGTTTTGGACAGCTGGGAATGGCCAAGAGCCTACATCTGTCTCCATTTATGCACCAAAAGAAGCAAATGGTCAGAACACACACATACATACACACACACACACACACACACACACACACACACACACACACACACACACACACACATACACACACACACACACACACACATATACACACATACACACACACACACCATGTTGAAGTTCATTCATCACCCAGTCTGTGTGTAGAGACACAGCCATTCCATAACACTGTCAGGACACGCAGGGATGTTTACAGACACAAGTAGCTGTCTCCTGCTCTGTCAGAGCAAGCACCAATGTATACCTATACAGTATACTTACTTACAGATGTCTGATGCTTCTCCCAGCAATTATTGAGGTATGCAGGATGGCATACATTAAATACATATACATAATATAACACTTAATCAGTTGGGGATGTGTGTTTCCTGTTACAGACTTAATGACTGTTTTTTGTTTGCCTTTGGCTGTATCTGTAGATTGGGGGTATGTGTTATATGGAACACTCCAACCACAAGATAATGTTAGTCTGGCATGTTCAAAATCAGACTGATCAGACTCAGTATTTTTTGTTTTGAAGGTACATCAGTATTGTAACCATAAATAATGGCTCAGGAAGTACTCAAGTTATTTGTACTTCAGGAGGTAGGATGGCATTCTATGATTTGTCCTTTCATCATGAAAATCCATTCATGTTTGGATTATTTTAGGATGGCATTCTGTGAAGTGTCTTATCATCATCAAAATCCATTTATTTTTTGATCTCACAATCGGATGGAAGGACGAGATTTCAAAAGGACGTCAATGAACGTACAATGAACTTACGTTCATTGAACGTACAATGAACTCACTTCAGCTGAGACACTCTTGTCAGTTGTTTACGATTTTGGGCAAGGGAAAGATGTTTTATGAAGACCAATGCCATGTTTTTGCTTCAGGAAACAAAATGACAGTTCAAACAAGATCCTCCCTCTCTCTCTTTATCTTTCTCTCTCTCTCTCTCTCTCTCTCTCTCTCTGTCTCTCTTTTTGTCTCTATTTCTTTTTGACAGCAGTACTTGTCAGAGTTTCTGTTCAGACGACCATGGGTGAGGTTAGAGGTTGTGAGTAGCCTGAAGGTCATGACCCCCTGTGGTTTATCGCCAGGCTAATGGGCCTGGCCACTTTGAAGCCTGCTGATCGGCTGCTTTACAAATGAACCAGATCACTGGGTGCTGACAGGTCTAGGTTTCCACACACACACACACACACACACACACACACACACACACACACACACACACACACACACACATACACACACTCTTTGATGTATGAGACTGCAGAAGAAGACAATTGCAGAAGACAGGTTATTAGCTTGTCCTTGAGGTGAAATACATTCATAAATCAAGATGCAATCTTAGTGGAAGTAACACTTCAATCTACTCTTACCCAGTTTGTCTGACCACACCCCACACCTGTGCCTTGGGTTGTGTATTTTGCTCTGAGTGGAGATTTGTGGTTTAAACACAAATAAACACATCATGAAAAGAGTCGAAGACCATACTTGTATCTTTTACCTTAGCAACCGAGTCTCACCCTGATCCGATGTCTCTTTTTAGCTCTGGAACAAATGCCGCAAAGCAATGTCCTCGACTTTGAAATCACACACTGTCCTTTTCTCTAAACTCTAAAGCTGTATTCTCTCCCTTTTCTCTCTCCTCTTCTCTCTCTCTCCTCTCCCCCAGCCCCAGTGTTTTACTTTGGAGAGGTGGAGTACCGTGTTGATGAGAGTGATGGCTATGTGGAGGTGAGAGTGTTCAGGACAGGAACAGACCTCTCTAAAACCGCCACTGTCACTGTACGCTCACGCAAGACTGAGCCCGCCTCCGCAGAGGGTAAGGAGACCACAGGGTCTACTGTCTATGTTACTGTGCCTGTTAGAAGCGTGGCATGTCCCTTTGAAATGTTATTATCCATGTGCTTTCATTGTTTTCGATGAACATGTTTTATTCTATTTGACACAGCATTATACCATGTTGTTTATTTGAGGATTTCTTGCATAAACTATAATTGTGATTCTGCCTCCCTTCTCGCTGTCTCTCACCTCTCCCTCCCTTCACCTCTCTCTCTCTACCTCCCTTCTATCTGCTTTCACCTCTCTCTCCCCTCATACCTCTCTCTCTAGCTGGTATTGACTACGTGGGCATCAGTCGTAACCTGGACTTCGCCCCTGGGGTCAGCATGCAGACGTTCAGGGTCACCATCCTGGATGACCTGGGTCGACCGGAGCTCGAGGGAACAGAGAAGTTCGAGCTGGTCCTCCGCTTGGCGGTAAACGGCATCCTAGGAGAGCCTGGAAAGGCCACCGTATTCATCAACGACTCTGTGTCCGACTGTGAGTACTGGGACAGAAGCCACAATGATTTCTCTAGAGTCTAGACCAAGTAGCTTACAGTATCTTACATATTAAGGCTATCTGGTGTTTCACACTGTTGTCATAGACAATGCTCTCCTGCAAGGATTCAATTACAAGGGGATGCTGGGCACCCCTATAAAAAAAAAATTAAGGCATGCTGACCATCATACACATTGTGACAGTATGCTATCAAACATTTTGGCTGCCGCTTTTTGTCTCTAAACTTTTGTTACTTGGGTGATCATTATTAGGATTGACCATTTGTATGATTTTTTTGCCTAATAGTATTGCCCTTTTGCCTATTTTTATGGAGAGCTGTGATTGCTTGACTGACAAGAGTGTTCCTCGTGGATTCTATCTGTTTGACTTTATGGGTGGTGAGAACCATGAAGACTCAACCATGGAACATTACCATCTTGTATTACCCACGATGTTTGTGAGGCGCTCGCCTTCCTCTCTGCTTGTTGGCCAGCCTGCTCTACAACTCCTTCCCTCTAAAAGTACCTTTCTCCCCTGGCCTTCACCGGTAATTCAGCCTTCACTGTACGATGGGCCCTAGCAGTTAAATCGCATTGAGTAAGTCTCCACACCCTCGTTGCTGTTTGTTCCGCTGGAATTGTGTTTTGGATGTGTTATTGGACTGTGGGTCCTAGTGTTGGCTTGTTTCAAGTCTGGGGTCGGGCTCTGGCTTGCTGTGTATATCGACCGTGTTGGTTTTATGAACGGTGTGATTCTTGGAGGTCTTTTTGTTCCTACACTAACTTTTCTATGTCGCTACTCTGGATATTACTGTACTGGATATCTGGGCACAACGTAATACTGCAACATGCCTCCTTTTAATTCCCCTACAGTGGACATTGAGGAGGCTTCAGCAGAGGAGACGTCCCTCTTGCTCAGAAATTGTAATTCGGAAGACATGGTTACTTTAAAATGTGGCATGTGTCTAATGTTTTTAGTATCTATGAAGGGAGACTCCTGTTTAGAGTCAGAGGAACCTTTCGTGTGTGAAGGATGTAACCGGTTCATTGTATTACAGGCAGACATCCTCCACCTCATGGAGGAGGTGAAAGTGAAAGACTATTATTATTATTATTATTATTATTATTACTCTCCAGGATGAGCTGAGACAGCATACCTCCTACAGCTCAGCCCTTACTGTAGAGGAGCTTTTCAGCCAGGGTGCCTTCCCGTTACTAGACCGGTCCCCAAACCGGTGGTCGCAGGTAACAAGAAGAAAACCAGGCAGACGGCCAAGGGTGTCCCCAGGTTTGGCATGAGGTTCAGCAGGCTACAGCAGCTACATCGGTAGCTTAAAGCATTCTGTAACACAGAGGATATTCCATTCGTAGACAATTTTGACCTGTATTTTGACCGGCATTTTTTAAGCGTGACGGAGTGCACCCAAACAGAAGAGGAGCAGAGATCCTATCTGACAATATGGAGAAGGTGTTAAAGTGGTGAGGGGATGCTAGTCCTAGCCCTGTTAAGGTAACCCCAATATATTTATATCTCTGGTAGACAAACATGCCCCCTTTAAATGTCCTAGAATTAAGAATGGAACTAATCGTTGGTATTCCACAGAACTTTCAGATCTCCTTTTTTGTTGAGTAACCAGGCCTGGGCCAAAGCTAGAAAAGCAGACTCAGTAGCTGATTGGCAGAAGCTTGGAACTATGTAAAGCATACCTAAAGAGGCTTTGTCAGAATCTGGCCTCATTACAACGAAAAATTTGATAAGTAATGCCTTTAATCAGCATTTTATCTCTGCAGGCTTTTTATTTGAGAGAAATGGTGGTTTGGCTGACCCTGGTGAGACGGTCGACTGCGCTTCTACCCCCCAGCAGTTGGCTCAATGGGAGATCAGTCAACTACTAGCGAATCTTTGTTTCCATTTCAATAATTTTCTACTTGTGATGTACTAGATGCCCTGCTTAAAATGTACATAAAATCCATTGGAGCTGATCTGCTTGATCCAGGCCTATTGCAGCTTTCACCCCCCACTGATTGTGGAGTCATTGACATATATTTTCAATCTGACTGTTATCTCAGGCGCTATCCCCAAGGTTTGGCAGGCAGCCCATATGCTCCCTCTCCATAAAGGTGGTGACCCCTCCAACCTAGATAACTACCACCCAATATCCAAGCTATCTTGCCTTTCCAAAGTATTAGAGTCCCTGGTCAATTCCCAGCTAAGAACATTTTTATCTTCCCATTCTATTTAAAATGTGCTCCAATCTGCCTTTAGACCTGGTCATAGCAGTCTCAGCTGCTATGCTTGTTTTAGATGATGTGTTAAATTGCCTAGACCAGAAAAAAAATGGTGCTGCCTTATTTAATCTCTATAAGGCATTCGATATGGTCGCCCATTACCTACTCATTCAGAGGTTAATTATTATTATTGGTATTATTAGGAAAATTACTTACAGAATGCAGTGTGTCTTAACTGATGGTGTTAAATCAGGTTTTCTGGACATAACAAGGATCGATTCTTCGTCCGGTTCTTTTTACTATTTACATTAACAATATTGGATTATCTGTAAATAACTGTAACCTGCATCTATATGCCAATGACACTGTTGTATATGCTATTGCCCCCACAATTGACAAGGCTCTTTCTGAGCTACAGTCTGCATTCGCTGTCCTGCAGAGAGCCTTTGTGGGCTGAGGTTGGTGCTTAATGCTGGAAAAAACAAATGAATGTTATTTACCAAATCACATAAAAATGTATCTGATTTATGCATATGTACTTTGCGTGGTTCCCCCATAGACCATGTCCCCGCTTATAAACCTGGGCAAAGACATATAGAGGAACTTGTTAAAAAGCTAAGATTTAAGGTGGGCTTCTTTTATAGGAATAGATCTTGCCTTTCCCTGAACAGCAGAAAGCAGATTGTACAATCAACCTTCATGCCAGTGCTTGATTAAGGTGATATCATCTACCAAAATGCAGCAGTCACTACCCTTAAACCTTTGGATGCCATCTACCATAGCACCCTTCGCTTTATCACAGGTGGTAGTTTTAATACTCATCATTGCCTACTTTATCAAAAGGTTGGCTGGACCTCGTTAAAGTCCTGTAGATCCCTTCATTACTCCCTTTTTGTGTATAAAGCCCTACTGCATAAATTCCCAGCTTACCTAACCTCATTATTGAAATTCAAGAACATAAATTACCTAACTCTCAGAGCTGGTAAACTCTGGAGGTTCCTCAGGTTTCCACCGAATTGAGTAAATCCGCTTTTAGTTATGCTGGAACAATCTACAAAAAACATTTCAGTTGGTTGTTCTGACGCCTCTCGGGCAATTTAGAGTGTTGATTGAGGACCTATTTGGTGAAGGATGTGATTGTTTATTGTGGTTTTACATGTATATGTATTGATTTCTGTATTTAACTGTGTTGTATTTTTTATGTGTTTTGTAATTGTATAGATATTGTGGACAGGGTGCACCTGTAAAAGTGGCCTTGGTCTCAGTGTGTGTTCCCCTGTATAAATAATGATTACATACTTACGAATGCTGTTCTCTCCAGCACATGTTTAGCCCCCCGTAGTTCAAAGTGCTCTCCTGTGTGTTGATTGGTCTATCCCCCTCTTTGACAGTGCCCAAGGTCCAGTTCCGTGAGTCTGTGTATACAGGAGAGGAGAGTGAAGGCCGTATCTTGGCAACAGTGTACCGTAGTGGTGATATCAGCTACAAGTCCACTGTGCGTTGTTACACTCGCCAAGGCTCCGCCCAGGTAGTCACTGATTTCGATGAACGACCCAACACAGATGGGTCCATCATCACCTTCTTACCAGGTAACACACACACACACACACACACACACACACACACACACACACACACACAACCAACACAACAAAGGTCACACACATACCCAACCTACACACACTCAACACACTGTGACCCTACATACACTCTACTAAACTAATATGTCACGTCTCATTGTCCTTCTCATTTCTGTGCACAAGGGGAGGCTGAGAAGCCATGTGTGGTGTCACTGGTTGATGACACGCTTCACGAGGAGGTGGAGGAGCTCCGGTTGGTGCTGGGGAACTCCAAGAGCGAATCGCCATTTGGGGCATCAGTAGGGGCTCTGAATGAGGCCCTGGTGAAGATAAAGGACACTGCAGACAGTAAGAATGGGAGGGAGGAGAGAGGGGAGAGGGGAGGGATTGAGATGTTACTCTTATGACTCAAATATTTCCTCAAATCCATCAAAATGTATCATTTTCAGTTGCTTGTAAACTATACACTTGAGTAAATAGTGCCATACACCCTAAAACACCCCTCTTCTCTTCCTGCCTCAACCCTTGTCCTCCAGAGTCCATCATCCGTTTTGGGGAGTCCAAGTTCAGTGTGAGCGAGCCTAAGGAGGCAGGGACTGTTTCCGTGGTGAGGATTCCAGTGTTGCGGCTGGGAGACACGTCCAAGGTGTCTCTGGTCCGGGTTCACACCAAGGATGGCTCCGCCACGTCAGGGGAAGACTACCACCCCGTATCTGAGGGTAAGACATAGTATGAGACATAGTATATACAGGCATAGTATGAGACATAGTATATACAGATATAGTATGAGACATAGTATATACGTCTCATGTAATGTAACAAGAGTAGTTTAATACTGTAGTTAAATCAGAGAAAATGTATGTCTCTGAGCAATCACCACATCTGTGTGTGTGTGTGTGTGTGTGTGTGTGTGTGTGTGTGTGTGTGTGTGTGTGTGTGTGTGTGTGTGTGTGCGTGCGTGCGTGCGTGTGCGTGTGTGTGTGTTTGTGTGTGTAGATGTGGAGTTTAAGCAGGGGGACACTGAGCATGTTGTGGAGGTGGAGGTGTTGTATGATGGAGTCAGAGAGATGAGAGAAGCCTTCACTGTCCACCTGAAGCCTGACGACAATATGGTGGCTGAGACTCAGGTGAGGAACACACCTTACCGTACGACTATCTTAGAAATTAGATTTTGTCATAATTATAGACTAATAATTGGTCAGTTGGTTGTGTCCCTTCATCCATTCATCCGTTCATTCATTAATTTATTTATTAATGTATTTAATAAATACATTTATATATTAATGTAAACAAAGTATTTCTACTTTGTTTATCCTGGTTGGTCTCATTGATATAACTGAGGCTGGTCTAAGGCTGGTCCAGCAGCATCAAAGTTGTACAATTAATGGCTCACCTATATATTCATCCCCTGTGGTGTGTCAGGTGACCAAGGCTATAGTGTACATAGAGGAAACCAATAGTATGGCGGATGTCACCTTCCCCTCTCTGCCTCACGTGGTGTCCCTCCTCCATTACGATGATGTCACCATGACCCCAGACAACCTCCACCCTCCTGCAGGGTACCCCGTTGTGTGTGTCACGGTAAGTCAGCCAAAACCCCAACTGTCAATCAATCAATCAATCATCAATGGGCGCAGCTGTAGCCAAGTCACAAACTGTCAACAGATCACATGAGCTCAAAAACGTCATTATATCATCGTCAGAATTGTTCAGTATCATAGAATAGAAGAGATTATTATTTTTTTACCGAGGGAGATGTTCACCTTCCCCCCAACAAAGTTCTTCACCACAGAACAAATCCTTTAGGCCACTTGGAACCATTTACTCTGAGAGAAAAGTAGTTATTAAGATTGTTACCCCACAGGCTGCTGCCCCAACGTAACACTGTCCCGCTGAGCATTGTCAATTCTGTTCTTAAGACCCAGGTCACACATATGAATAGATTTCACTCAGACTCACTGTGCTTTTATATACAGGTGAATGGATTTCATTCAGTCTTAAAGCTATTAGCTTTTGATTAGGTGAATAGAATTAGTCTGAAGCCTTAAGACTAAGATTGACAGGTAAATGGGTCAGTTCTTTGGGCTTTCATTCCTCTGTGTGTGTGTGTGTGTGTGTGTGTGTGTGTGTGTGTGTGTGTGTGTGTGTGTGTGTGCGCCTATGTGTGTGCCTGTGTGTGCCTGTGTGTGTGCCTCTGTGTGTGCCTCTGTGTGTGTGTGTCTGTTGTGTGTGCCTGTGTGTGAGGTGAATAGGTTTCCCAGCTCTGTGGTTCAGCTCGGGTGTCTTAGGGGAAGATGAAATGAGGTAGTCTTGTCAAAGAGGTGCTGAGTGCTGGAGGAGGCACAGGGGGAGGAAGTGTCACAATGTTCGCTGAAATACAGTGTCTACAGCAAAGCTTCACTGCACAATTATGTGTGTGTGTGTGTGTGTGTGTGTGTGTGTGTTTGTTCATGTGGAAAGAAAGGAAGAATAAAACAAAAAAAAAGACTTTGAAAAATGCAAGCTACAGCAGTGTTGATTTTGTTCATCAGATTTGTTTATTCACACAGAGTACATTCTTTTATTCGTCGTTGTCGTCGTCGTCCCCTCTCTCTATCTCTCTCTCTCACTCTCTCCCGCTCTCTCTCTCCACCTTCCCCCTCCTCAGGCATGTAATCCTAAGTACACAGACTTCGACAAGACAGGTTCCATCTGCGTTAGCGAACACATCAACGACACGCTGACGCGCTACCGTTGGCTCATCAGCGCCCCCGCTGGTCCGGATGGCGTGACCAGCCCAATGAGGGAGGTGGACTTTGACACGTTCTTCACCTCCTCTAAAATGATCACTCTAGACTCAGTCTACTTCCACGCTGGCTCCAGGGTGCAGTGTGCTGCCAGGGCCGTCAACTCTAACAGGGACGAGGGCCTAGAGCTCAGCAGTCCCATCGTTACTGTCAGTGTGGAGGAGGGTAAGGACAGGTTTCTACAATAACATAGTCTACATGGAATACATACTATATTAACAAAGTTAGAGAAAAAGAAAAACGTTGTGTTAACTTTGTTAAATCTGTGTGACCCATACAATACACTATCAACTCTTACCATAGCATAGTAACTTCCATAAGCCCTGTGGCTTTTAGTGTGGAGGAGAGTGAGGAGACAATCCCCTGGTCCAACAGCTGCTCCTTTTCCCCGCCGCTTCCTCTATTCATTTGTTTTTTTGCGAACCCATACGCAATAAATAGTAAACCATTTGATGGAAGCTCTCATAAGCCCATAGTTAGCTCCTCCCTCTCTGTTGATTTCCAGTGTAATATCTCTATAACATCTCTATAACATCTCTATAACATCTCTATAATATCTCTATAATATCTCTATAACATCTCTATAACATCTCTATAATATCTCTGTGTTTTTCTTCTTCCTGTTCTTCTCTAGGTATGTGCCAGCCACGTAAGGCGGGCACGGTTGGTGCTGAGCCCTTCTCTGCAAAGCTACGCTACACAGGAGCAGACGACCCCGGACACCCCAACCTCATCAAACTCACGGTGAACATGCCACACATCGATGGTAAGACCGCAGGACCACTTCTACTGGAGGCTAGGTCTATCTTTGGCAACACCTTACATTGTGATATTTACATTTATGGCATTTAGCAGACGCCTTTATCCAAAGCGACTTACAACAAATTTGTTTAAGTAAGTGAATCATCTATCCATCAGTCATCATAAGATAAAGTAATCAATGCTCGGACCAGCGGCCATGTTACCAATGCAAGGAAAAATTACTTTTTTTGTTTTGTTTTTTGATATCTATAAGGCATTATGAAATACACTACGTTTGAAATGAAAAAGGCTGCATTTAAACAGGGAGAAACAGTTTTGATCTTTTCATGCTTGACTGGTATGAAAAGATCGCTCCAAGTCCATATCTCCTCTTTTTGATTAAATAACTGACATTTGATTACACTTAAGCCTACTTCATAGACATAGATTTTTTTCCACTTTGTAAGACAAAACCCCATGGGCATTTTAGAAAAACCTTAACATTGGTTTTTGGTTGTATCTTTGTATATGGTATGGTGCAGTAATGTCTAAATCCAAACATTGTATAAACATATGTAAAAGAATGTTGATTCGCTGACTTGTGCTAACCATAGAGAGAGGATGGAAAAACCAAATGTTGCACAGTAGAATGTGATAACACCATCATACCATGTTGGTTTATGGTGACACAATCTAAATTGCCCAGAGGGTAACACAACAATAAACTCAGGAAGCCCTCAAGCACAGTAGCTTCTTAGCATTCCATAGGCCTCCTTAATTTTTAATCAGTTTTCTTCTTCCTGATTCCTGATTCATTTCTCTCTTCCTTCTCCCCTCTGTAAAAACAGCATGACAGAGCAAATAACGACAACAATAATGACAATATAATTACTGATAGTAGTAGCAATAATAACCAGAAGAAGAATTACTGAACAATAACAGCAACAATATTTTTCCCTCATTCTTGCAGGTATGCTGCCTGTGATCTCCACTCGTCCTCTGTCCAACTTCGACATGACCCTTAGTCCTGACGGAACTCGAGTTGGAAACCACCGCTGCTCCAACCTCCTAGACTACACCGAGGTGTCCACAGGTCACGGGTTCATCACCCCGGCAACGCGTAACCCTGAGAGGGTGGGTGATACCTCGCCCTACCAGTACAGCGCCCCCCTGAGGGGGAACAGCACCCTGCGATTCTACAGGAATCTCAACCTAGAGGCCTGTCTGTGGGAGTTCACCAGCTACTATGACATGTCTGAACTGCTGACCGACTGTGGAGGGACCATAGGGACAGACGGACAGGTGAGAGGAGGACTGTGTGTGTGTGTGTGTGTGTGTGTGTGTGTGTGTGTGTGTGTGTGTGTGTGTGTGTGTGTGTGTGTGTGTGTGTGTGTGTGTGGGTGTGTGTGGGTGTGTATGTAAGTGTTTGCATGTCTGTCTGCCTATGTGAGCCTTTGTGTCTGTATATGTCTACCTGTGTGTGTTCAGTAGTTTTACTGCTCCCCCACAGTGTTGGTGTCACACAGACAGACAGAGTGGCACCTTGTCTGTTTGCCTGCTCTTAATCCCAGTGTGTGTGTGTGTGTGTGTGTGTGTGTGTGTGTGTGTGTGTGTGTGTGCGTGTGTGCACATGCGTGTGTGTTTGTATCATTCATCCCAGCATGTCCCTGACATGACTCTCAGCTCCCATAAAACAACAAACACACAATCACTGCCTAGCCATCTGTCAATAGCTCACCACTGATCAGTCATCAGCATCAGACGCCATAGCACTTCATCTGTGGAAATCTGTTAGAAACAGAATTTCCTCACATATTGTGTTTTTATACGTACTGTAGGCCTATAGCCAGAGTTTTATTTATTGTGTATCCAGCCAATGTTTTATATTAAAGAAGACAACCTTCCGGTATTGTGGGTCTGTCGTTATAGATTTGACTGGCATGTTCTGTGTGCTGTGTTTGTTATTAGAGGGACCGTTCTCCCCTCCCACACAGCAGTGTTGTTGTTAGCAGCATGAGTTGTCATTAGCCAGAGTGGCAGCATTAGCTGTGGCAGCATTAGCTGTAATGACTTTGGATATGATCGTATTGTGTGGATGTTGCCATTGTCGTTTGTGTTGGATCCTCCAGTCTGCGCACGCACACACGCGCACGCACACACACACACACACACACACACACACACACACACACACACATAGTTTTAAACAGGCCTGCATATTCAAAACCCAACCCGACCCGGTTGAGATGAGGCCCGAGCCCAATATTGAAGACATTAAAAAATAAATAAAAAAAAAGTCTAGAAAGCGGCCGTGCCTTTATCCATTGCGCACACACACACACACACACACACACACACACACACACACACACACACACACACACACACACACACAGAAAGGCTACAACATTAGTATTCTCCTGGTTGTTGTTCTTATTGTGGTCGAGGCAACAGAGCCCTGCTCCCCTGCTCCTATCCTGCTGCTCTATTGTGTTCTCTCAGCCTTTGATCTGTGGGCCTATTGTTACTGAACAGACAGGGCAGGGTGTGTGCGTGTGTGTGTGTGCGTGCGTGCGTGCGTGCGTGCGTGCGTGCGTGCGTGCGTGCGTGCGTGCGTGCGTGCGTGCGTTGTGTGTTGGGGATGGATGGGGGGTCCCATCATAAAACACTCTCTTCATCTACCCTCTGTCACAGCTCACGCTGAAGCTCAGCACAGTCAGGCTAATGATCGCTATTGTAACCCCCCTCCATGTCAAGACTGCTGGTTCTGTTCATTAAAGCACATCACTGTCAATAAGGGGGCGCCTCTCTGGTAGACTCTCTCTGTAGTAGACCCTCTGGTAGACTATTTATAGTAGACTCTCTTTGGTAGAGTCTATCTAGTGCTCTCTATGGTAGACTCTCTGGTAGACTCTCTCTGGCAGACTGCTAGACTCTCTCTGTCGTAGACTCTCTTTGGTAGACTCTATCTAGTGCTCTCTATGGCAGACTCTCTGGTAGACCCTCTGTCATAGACTCTCTTTGGTAGACTCTATCTAGTGCTCTCTATGGTAGACTCTCTGGTAGACTCTCTGGTAGACCTCTGGTAGACTCTGTCTAGTGCTCTCTATGGTTTGACTCTCTGGTAGACTCTGACTAGTACTCTCTGTGGTAGACTCACTGGTAGACTCTCTCTGTAGTAGACTCTATGGTAGACTCACTGGTAGACTCTCTGACGTAGACTCTCTCTGGTAGACTCTGTCTAGTACTCTCTCTGGTAGACTCTCTGGTAGACTCTCTCTGTCGTAGACTCTGGTCAAGTCTCACTCCAGAGTCTTTTCTTCATATTTCTAGCTACCTGTTTCTCACTCAGTGTGTGGATAGTTATGTATGTGGCATGGTAGAACAAGTATTTTTACTGATAACTTTATGTTTTTTTTTTTTTTTTTTCTTTAGTTTAGTCTGTTGTGTTAGGGGGGACTAGCAAAGTAAGATTTTCATTGTGTGGTGTAACTGTCGTTTTACTGTGCATATGACTAATAAATATCTTGAATCTTGAATCTTGAATCTTGAATGTCCCCTTAATGCAGGCTCCATATACCTCTGGAAGTGGGATGCTTCATTGAACATCAATGTGAAATACCCACGTATGAAAGACAGGCATATATAGTTCCAAGAAGAGGTTTGGGACAGGCAGTAGAAAGATGGGGATTCTGATTCACTTATTCAGAATAATTGGCTTCTGCCAGATTTCTTTTCTGTGTCTTCCTCATTAGGTAATTCTCTGGCTGTCGTGCTATTCTGTGATTATAATTGGATATGCAAAATGACCGAATGAATGAGCCTGCTAATCTGTGTTAACATAGCTCCTTTCCGCAAACTCTATCTTGGCCAACTGCCAGAGACAGTGAGGGGTATTTGAGAATAATGCATAGATGAACAGTGACACCTAGTGGAAATACATACTGATACTGCTTGTTCTGGTGTGAGGTTTCGGGAGCTGAAAAGAGGCCACCATGAATTTCATACTAAAAAGATTCAGCGACAAAATGCTCACTTGTATTTTTGGTTGTTTGTCATGAACCTGAATATCTATCAGATCTTCCGGTTTTTATCACAGCTGTAGCTGACATGGCAATCATTAACAGTTAGCGCAACACATTTTCTCTTCATGGCTATGTTTTTGTACAGCTCCTGTGTTTGGTTCTGTAATTCCTCTCCTTTAATCCATTTAACCCCTTCCCTCTCTTCTGATTGGCTAACAGGTGCTGAACCTGGTCCAGTCGTATGTGACGCTGCGTGTTCCCCTGCACGTGTCATACGTGTTCCACTCCCCAGTGGGCGCAGGGGGCTGGCAGCATTTTGACCTGCAATCTGAGCTACGTCTCACCTTCGTCTACGACACAGCCATACTGTGGAAGGACGGCATCGGCAGCCCCCCTCAGGCTGAACTACAGGGTAAGAATGAAAGAGGGACAGGGGGATTTAGAGAGAGAGAGAGAGAGAAGAAGATGCAGAGAAAGAGAGATGGAGATGGAGAGAAAGAGAGGGAGAGGGAGAAAGAGACAGGGAGATAGGTCATGTGTATGAATGTAGGTCTAGTTTCATGTACAGGTATGACCATATCATAACAACAACGTTGACTCTTGATGTGTTTCCAGGTGCCCTGTACCCGACCAGCATGCGTATCAACGAACAGGGTCGTCTGGTGGTTAACTTCCGCACCCAGGCCCGCTTCAAGGGTCTGTTTGTGGAAGCCCACTCTGCAGACAGAGCTGGTGAGACGCACACCCAATCTCTCATGTCCATGATAACATGCGTCCTTTTTCGTTCCATTGAAGTTATAATCACTGTTCTGACATAATAACTAGGTCTGTGCAAAAAGATAGTCAATGTAGCATTCTAAAAGTAGTCAATGTGTTTTCTCCAGAGATACCATGTTTCGATAAAGAGAAAAGAGAAAAATAAAACAGTGTTGGGAAATGAACTGAATGTGTTTATGAGTCACTCCGCGCTACTTTCCTCATATCCCTGTCACTTTACCCAGCATCCTCTCTGTCGTCCATGGTGATGTGCGCGGACCACCCTGGTCTGACCTTTAACATGAGCCTGGTGAGGAGTGAGCCCACCTACAACCAGCCTGTCCAACAGTGGACCTTCACCTCCGACTTTGCAGTGAGTATGATCTCTGATCTCCAGTCTCTGGCGTCCACTTGGCCACGCAACTCAGGAATACTGATATGTGGAAAAAGTTTTTTATAAACTTGGTACCCTGGTGTGGTCCCTGAGAATTCTAAGAAGTCTACTAAGTGTTCACTTTCATATGAGCACAAAGGAGACAGCATTTATCTTTGAGTATTCATTGTTTTGTTCATGGTGCAATTACATTGAATGGAATCTCTTTCCCCATTATACCTATTCTTGTGCAAAATCAAACCTGCAAAACCTTCAGAATATGACTGGCAGAAACACCTCCTGGTTTCTAATTGCTCTTGTACTCATCTCCCTTATCCTCCCTCATACCCCCTTCTCCCCCCTCTATCTCTCTCTCTAGGTGAGGGACTACTCTGGTACTTACACAGTAAAGCTGATCCCCTGTACCACAGCTCAGAACATGGAATACACTGTTCCACCTGTGTGTAACCCCAGGGAGCCAGTCACCTTTGACCTGGACATACGCTTCCAGCAGGTACCATCCATATAAACACTCAATACATTGATGATGACAGTATGATAGTATGGAAGTGAGATGTTTTCTTGATCTAGTAGGAGCTAACTGAATCATGATCACAATCTCTCTCTTTATCTTTCTCTCTCTCTCTCCCTTCCCTCTCTCCCTCCCTCCATCCACCACCCCTCCCTCCATCCCTCCCTCCCTCCCTCCCTCACTCCCTCCATCCCTCCCTCTCTAGGTGAGTGACCCTGTTGCGGTGGAGTTCAGTCTGAACACTCAGATGTTCCTTCTGACCAAGAGGAACCTGTGGCTGTCTGATGGCTCCATGGGCTTCGGTCAGGAGAGCGACGTGGCCTTCTCTGAGGGTAGGTCTCCACTGACAGCACCCCCTATAGACAGGGAAGGAGATATCACCTACACAACTCTAGTTATTATTATCAAATAATTTATACAGGGTCCCACTGAGACCAAGGTCTCTTTTTCAGGGGAGCCCTGCTTACATTAAAATACATTACATTAAATTGGAATTGCATTATATTAGCCTACTACAAATAATACATTATATTAAATTACAATACACTAGCCTACTGTACATTACAAACAATGTGCACAATATAATCAATCAAGACACGTACACTCCTCAGATGACAGATCCTTTATCAAGGTCTTAAACTAACTGATAGTCACAAGAACCTCTAGTTTGAGTATGTTTGGAAAAAAACTAAATGCCGATTTACCCAGCTCAGATGAAACATGTGGAACTTTAAGGGTTAGTCGAGCTTGGGACCGGTACTCTAGAAAGCGTGTCTGCCATAAAAGCAATGATGTGAAGGAAAATGGGAGTTTTAAAAGAAATGCTTTATAAATAAATTAAAACCAATGATAGGTCCTTCTTGAATTAAAAGACTCCCAACCCATAGACTGATATAAAAGACATTGGTGGGTGCGGAAACTATCCCTGGAGATGAGCCACAGAGCAGAGTGATAAACGGTTTGAGAAGCGTCACCTGGACAATCCTCCTCCTATATCAGGACTTAATTCTGTACAAAAAAAGCTTAACTCTCAAACTCTTAATCAGTTTTTCAACAAGTGTTTTAGTTTGTTCAGTCTAGATGGCACGTTTTGCTGAAAATGTCTTTATAATTAATATCCCCCATGTATAATTAATATCCCCCATGTATAATTAATATCCCCCATGTTTCAACATTAAGTCAGGGTGCTTCGAACCAATAGGTGTTTTGTTCATTATTGTTGTTAAGCTTGTTGTTAAATTGTTGTATTCATGAAACAAGATTAGTATTGCTTGCTATTACTAATACCTGTCCCCTCTTCTCTCAAGGTGATATAATCTATGGTCGTGTGATGGTGGACCCTGTGCAGAATCTTGGGGACTCTTTCTTCTGTAACATTGAGAAGGTGTTCCTGTGCACCGGCGCGGATGGATATGTGCCCAAGTACAACCCCACCAAGTTTGAGTTTGGCTGCCTGGCGGACTCTCCTTCTCTGCTCTACAGGTTCAAGATTATCGTGAGTACTTCAGGCTTCTTCTTATTTACCGAACAGGGCCGTTACAGTAAATATACAGACTTCTGCACAGTGAAATTACACACATTTTAATGAATGGGTCATTCGTCATTTGAATATCAAAGGAAATTACCTCACTGTTAAAATCAACATTAGAATGTCATTCAAATCTAGGTTAGTATGTCATTGTCAATAAAGATCACACTTGGAACTTTTTTTCCTCCCCCATCTCCCGTCTCCAGGACAAGGCCCAGCCGGAGACCCAGGCCCGTGTGTTTGGTGACGTTGGCTTTAACGCTCTCCTGGCGGTAGATGACCCCTTGGCTCTGTCTCTGGTCAGGCAGCCTGGGTCAGATGGCTTCAGACTGGACTCCACCGCCATGTTCCAGGTACTGGCCACCATCTCTCTGACCATCCCACTCCACTCCACACTGAAGCTGGGGCAACAATTCTAACATTCTTGGCTCTTGATTTGAAATGCTGTATATCCACAATCAGAAGATCAGGGTCAATTCTTGTATTGTTGCATATACTGTATTTGAACAAAATGGATTTTGTTTGTAGTAAGTGAGTCTATAGTATCATTTCAGGGTATAACTTAGTTATGCGTCTTCCTCAGGTGGCGGCAGGGCGTGAGTGGTACATGCACACCATCTACACTGTCCGCTCCAAGGACAACGCTAACCGAGGCATCGGGAAGAGGAGCCTGGAATACCATTCCATGGTCTCCATGGGCAACGACCTGGCCCTGACCCCAGCAGAGGGCAAAGGCCATCGCTCCCGAAGGTCAGGTGGCGCAGAAGTCCCTGAGGTGGCTGATGAAATCGGAGCAGACAACAACCGCGGCACCAACATCATGCACATCGCCCTGGACCGTACCAAGCGGGGGGCAGTGGGGGAGGGTGAGCTGTACGCAGACAGGCTGGAACCAAGTGAGCTGAGTGGGGGTGAAGGAGAGGAAGGGATGGTGACGGTGGTGGGGGCACTGGTGGGGATGCTGCTCACCTTCCTCCTCCTCGCCATCCTTTTCCTGGTGGTGAGGTCCAGACAGAAGGGAGGGAAGGACGAAGGGAGGATAGGGAAGACGGAGGTGGTGAGGGGGTCAGCCAGTATGGAGCCCATCGTTGTGGCAAAGTTGGCAGACTGCAGCGAAAGCTCAGAGGTCTGAGAAACGGATGAGATGGATGGATGGACAGATAGACAGATGGAAAGATTGACGGACAGAGGGATGGATATGTGGGTGTTTGTAATGTTTTTGCATTATGTTTTTCTACACTGGTAGTAAAGTACTTTTAAAACACCAAAGCTTGTGGCTGCACAGTTACTAGGGGAAGAAAGTAGTGTTGAAGAAAGATTTGATATATGAATTTAAGTAAACTCTCAGATTGAAAACACCTACGGCAGTACAAATATATTTCCTTGTATTCCATATGTTTCAACATTTCCCAACCCCTCTGCCACAAATTTTGGGTTTCAAAATCTTGTACTTTTGCTTATGTCATGGTTTGATGTTTCCTTTGTTGTTGCAAGTGCCTGAAGCAGTTCTTTACAGACTAATGGGGAGCCTGTTACAGTACAGAGAGAGTCCATCACATGGAGCTAGTGTCTCATTAGTGAGTAGAAAGGAGGATCAACTTTGCACGATGGTGGAGATGAAGAGCTCGTGCATACTAACATAAACTTTACCATTAACTATGCCAGTGCAGTGCAATAGCTGGGTAAACATGACTCACCATGTAAATCAATGTGTAAAAGGTATAATGTACATGTGTTTACATCCTTCTTCATACCTGGGCTTCACACTATCTTGACAGGTGATTCTTACTTGAAAAACTAGCATTATTCAACAATCACAAAGTTAAGGCATGTATGTTACCAGCAACCGCTCTGTCATACTGTTTCCTCCCTGATCATGTCAACTCTTATCCAGGGGTCTCCAACTCAACTCCTAGAGGCCCACAGTGTCTGCTGGTTTTTGTTCTATGGTTTTTGTTCTCTTTTATGTCTGGTTCTCACCGCGAAACTTGGTGTGTGCACTCCCTAGCCAATCAAATGACAGACACTGTGGCCTTCGAGGACTGGACTTTGATACCTCAGCTGTTATTGTAGTCACTTCCTTTGATGGTTACCAAAATTGATGTTTGTTGTCTGCGAAAGGATAAGAAATGTTTTCTTAAGTGATCCAAAGTTCATTAGGTAATTTTCTGTTGCTGCTGGGTTGGGGATATTCATTTTTGTTTTTAAGGAGATGTTCTTATTATTGGTCAAATATTTACTGTATATTGGAAATGTTGACACCATTGTTTATGTTACAACACTACTGTCATAAGAGCTGCTTTCAGAGTTCTATGTTCTTGCGGTTCTACGTTGTTTCACTGCCTGCTCTCCCTTTGATTGTCATGTTATTCAAAATACACTGGATATCATATAGAAACTGTGAAGTTAACACTGGATGAATTATGTGGAAGGCACACATCTCAGTCATTACAATTCTGAAGTCTGGATGTGTAGACTCCTTGCTGTAATACTTGATACAGTATTTTGTTGATCACAGGATTTGTGTAACTGTACATGAAGAGATTAATCTTTTAATCGTACTTTCAGTACTTTGGTCTGTTACACAATGGAGCGTGGTTGTGCCCACTTGTAGTGCTGTGATGTACAATTATCTACATGCAATTATTTTGTCACTCTTTTCCTACATTATGTGTACTGTTATATTGTATTTATCTGTTTTATATCATTTGTGTGATTGGTACGATGTGGTGTGAGGGATGTGAGTATGTCGATAGATAAATGAAATGGAAGACGCAGTGAGTGTGCACATACAGTACAAAGAGACCCAACCAATAATCTCAGAAAACAAAACTGTTTATTGATCTGTCATGTCACTGCACCGTGGTCCAGTCTAGTTACACAGTCTAGTTATACAACATATAATTTTGGCTCATTTCTTTCACAAAATATGTGTAGCAAAAACCAACCACCTCATTCCAGGAGGTATTTGTGAGTTCTTGCGGTTATCAAGGAGGATTATGTTTTTGTCCTGGAACTGAGATATATTTATCTGCCACTCCATGTGTTAGAAAGCCTATTACTGACAAACCATGAGGAGGTGAAAGTTGCCAGATAGACTACTGTGTGTAGGCTACCATTCTAATAGGATGATTATTGAGGTTTAGAGTCTTGAATCCACCAAAGGCTCCTCCTAACCAGGTGCCAAATCACATGGACTTGTTTCTATGATACACCTCAATTATAACACAATGCACTTTTTTAATAGCGACCAAATTCTCTCATATGTTAACCCAAGCTATGCAATGTAATCTATGGTGAAACACAACTTTATGCCCGGGTCTGATGTATTGCTGGTTTAATCTTACTACAAGTGTAATGATCATTTTAACCACCAAGGACTTGATATTCAATGTATGTCTTTTTATGAACTGATTTTTATGTACATACATATGTATTTATGAATAAATATTGTGTTGGGGAATGGTGTGTGATTTCAACACTGTACTTTTTTGTAGCAATTTTGTAGCAATCACAAAGGGCATAAAACATGAGCTTTATGAACATACAGTGTGTGACGACATCTACTGTACCAGTAAAAAAAAAAATTATAACAATATATCATTGATAATACATAGCAATATATTAGTACAGGTGATTTTTTTTTTCTGCACAAAATCTTTGCCCACCTCCAAACCATGCGTAAAGTTGGTGTCATCCATTCCAGCATCAAACTTAGATGCTGTTCCACTTTCTTGTTGGTACGTGACGTCCCTGAAACCAGCAGAAGCCAATTATACAGTATACAGTAGAAAATAATTTTAAAGGGATAATCTGGGATTCAAAGGGTTCTCCCCGCCTCTTGTTTTGGTAAACAGGTGAGAGATGGGGTTGGAGAAATGTAACCACTCTCAAATTCATAGACGGAGCTATGGATGCAAGGACTGACAATCCATGAGATCAAAATTATAGTTTTTAAGCTATACAGTGTTTGTTTACAATTATATTGTTTACAAACAATGGAGTAAAACAAGCATATATTTGGGGTTCTGATGGGGTAACAGAACAGTCTCTTTGTCTGTGAGTGTGAAGTCATATGCAGTTGTCCAGCATAGATTAGAGAAGAGTTTTACTCCTTAATGTTATATTGAGAGACCCGGAGAGTTTGTGGTCCACAGAGCATGGCACAGGGAAAATAAGATGGAAGAAGAAGGATCTCATTAAAGACTAAGGTAACCTGCCTTAATGACTACCGCCCTGTTGCACTCACGTCTGTCATCATGAAGTGTTAGAGAGGTTAGTTATGTCCCACATCAATTCCTCACAACCTGCCACACTGGACCCATTCAATTTGCATACCGCCCCAGCAGATCCACAGATGACGCCATTGCTTTCACCCTGCACACTGCCCTATCCCACCAGGACAAGAAAGATACCTACGTGAGAATGCTGTTCATTGACTACAGTTCAGCATTCAGCACCATAGTCCCATCCAAGCTCATCACCAAGCTCAGGGACCTGGGTCTTAACAGCTCCCTCTGTAACTGGATCCTGGACAGCCCCCTGCTCTAACAGCTCCAACTCCATCATCAAGTTTGCTGATGACACCACTATGGTTGGCCTGATCACTAACAACGATTAGTCAGCCTACAGGGATGAGATAAGAGTCCTGACGGACTGGTGCCAGGATAATAATATCTCCCTCTACATCAGCAAAACTAAGGAGCTGATGGTGGAGTTCAGGAGGAAGCAGGGGGGGGGGGACCCCATCCACATTGGTGGGTGCTGCAGTGGAGAGTCAGCAGCTTCATGTTCCTTGGTGTCCACATCACTGAGGACTTAACATGGTCACACCACACCCATACAGTGATCAAGACGGGACGGCTGAGGAAATTTGGCATGGACGCCCAGATCCTCACAAGCTTCTACAGGTGCACCATAGAGAGTATCCTGACCGGCTGTATCACCGCCTGGTACGGCAGCTGCACCGCCCTCGGCCGTAAGGCTCTGCAGAGGGTTGTGAAAATGGCCCGGTTCATCACGGGCTGTGAACTCCCAGCCGTGCACGACATCTATTCCGGGAGATGCAATAGGAAATCCGGGAAGATCATCAGGGACCACAGCCACCCCAGCCATTCCCTGTGCTAACGGTTACCGTCTGGCAAACGGTACCGGTGTATCCAGACTCGGATCAACAGGTTCTGGAACAGCTTCTACCCGCAGGCCATAAGACTGCTCTACTGACACCACCTCAATGCCCTAATCATTTCATTGCACTGTATTCTGTATATTGTGTATTTCATAAAGAAACTTTGATTTGATTTGATTTGGTCAAGGTGTCACATTTGCAGGTGACTTAACACCCTGCAAGAAATGATGCAAAGAACTCCCTGTTGATTTGAAACCCAAAACATGTCATGGTATTGTAATATGATAGGCTGATTTTGATTCCTCCCATAAGAAAAGACCAATATCTGCAACACTAAATCTGACGTAGAACCAGGTATAACTGTGAATGTGCACAGGAGAATTATACTTTGAGACATGGCTGATCCAGAACTTTCTCCCAGGCGCCTGTCTTGTCTGCTTTTGAGCCTGTTTTGTCTGCGCCTGTCTTGTCAATAAAGCATTGAATATATAATCTTATAGCCTACTCTGAAGATCCACTGTCTGATCCTTCATTATTGATCATTTAGAGTGCTTCATTTTCGGGGGGAAATAAATACATTTAACATTAATAAATTAACTTAGAGACAAGACATAGCCAACGTGAAGACAAAACAAACGCTAGGACAAGAAAACATACAATACACTTTAGGCCTACATGTTACACAACGCTCATACTAGCTGTTTGAATAAATCCAGATGGGACAAATGAATGGGGATTTTAGGCTTGAACCGGAAGTAAGTTCAACAAACTCGAACGAACTACATTCTGACAGCTACGGAACTCGAGGGAGCACTTTTATTTTGAAGGTTCAGCCAAACCGGAAGTTCCATAAAATTTGCTGGCTTCACTAGAAACGTGTGGTGGTAAATATGGCTACAGCTGGTTCCACGGGCTGTGGAGATTTGCAGAAGGAGTTGATTTGTGCAATCTGCCTCGACTTTTTTGACGACCCTGTCATTCTAAAATGTGGACACAATTTCTGTCGTTTTTGTATTCTTATGCACTGGGAGGAAAATGGTGGAGAGGACATCGGTTATCAATGCCCCGAGTGCCGAATGGTGTGTTGTTGTGTATTGCTGTATAGTCGCTAGCTCGTCAAAACAGTCTTTGTCTCCATGAATGTTAAAGACATTTTTGCCAGATAGCTTGTAGGTGTTATTAGGCAGTGCTGCATTTACTGCTGCGTGAGTTTGCATACGATATTTAGGATTAGCTAATGAAATTGCCAATTTAGTTAGCAAGCTTGAAGTGCTGCAGAAACTTATCTCTAGCGTAAGTGATATATTGGGAGGTGTACAGTATGCTTCGCAAGCCACCATTGCTAGTCAAGTCAACAGGATATGCATCCTATCAGTGCATGCATCGCTCTGTGACTGCCTGTGAATTGTTTGCCATAGCATAGTTATTGTAATACTTGTGAATCTAGTTTGATGATTAGTTAAAATGGTGTCAAACTGTCTTTTCAGGTTTTCAGCAAGATGAGTTTCACCAAGAACTACCTGGTGAAAAACCTGGTGGATAAGCTGAATGATATGGATTGTCTGAAGTCTTTAAAGCAGTCTGTGCCATATAAACCTGTCAAACTAGATGGCAAATGTGACCGCCACGGGGAAGAGCTGAAACTGTACTGCCATACAGATCACAAACCCATCTGTGTGGTATGCAGAGAGTCCAGAGCACACAGGTATGTGTTGGAGTTTGCTTGACCCTTGGACCTCTCTGAAGAGAATTGCTAACAGCTACTATTTTTCTGTCCTTGCTGTGGAACTGAAAAATGCATTCCTCTACAGTTTGGTTTGCAGAGAAACGCTTCCATAATGTTGTTGTGATAGACTTGTTTTAAGACTTGTTTTCTATTCATTGGAAGTTACCAAGACATGTTTTCATAACATGTGGTTAATGTTGAATTTCATAATTTGTGATCTTGATTAGGTAAGTTACATGCTGTATTTGTTGTGCAGGACTGATACACTGCAATATAAGCTGGTACATCTCTTAAATCCTTAATGTAAACAATAGTGATGTCACCTTTGTCCTGTTCTGTCAGACACCATGAGGTAGCACCAGTACCAGAGGTCCTGGAGGACATGAAGGTGAGTTTTTTTTTTTTGTGTCAGTGTTGTCATGTTCCTTGTTGTCATGTACTTTGCTTTTAGATCTGCATAGGATTTATTGGGATATGGTACAGGGGTTGATTTCAACCAGGACATTATTTTTCACCCTTTCCTTCCTTCACTCTCTCCCCCTGGGGAGATGAACATGTGACTGCACCACCCAATCTCCTGTTTGCAGATGATGGCATTGAACAGGTTAAACCATGGATATTCTGTTTCAGTTTCTTTATGGCCTATTTTATAGCTGTGGCTGCATCTCTCTCACCAGACAGTCTCACCAGATATACTTGAGAGCTGGCTGTGTGTAATATTCTGTATATGTTGCTAGGGATTTCAGATGTTCTGAAAGATGATAGAAAGTTTCAACACAGCAAGTCTATGCACAAAGACCAGAGACAAGGCCATGCATGCTTACATCACTGTTGCCATAACACACACACCTCTCAAGGTCTTAAGGCTGTTTCCTTAGTATTGAAGATTGGATAATCTGTCTGCTTTCGTTGATTGTTTGAACACACTAGCTTTGGTCAGTACTGTCCCTGGAGGGCATGGCCACAGAAGGCCTTAGGGTGTTTAGATCTGTCTAACCAGTGCGTTTCAGGATCCCCATGTGTGTGGATTAATGTGTATTAATGCTCAAATATTTGTGTTGTTTTCAGGCTGAGCTGAGGCTGAGGCTGGTCAAACTGAACTGGCAGAAGACTGTGTGCACCAGGCTGAAAGCTATGGATGAGCAGACCAAAAATGACGCCAAGGTACACAATGGGAATGTACCAGAGCAGTTAATCTTTATTTACACGTGTTGTTTGTATTTGTATTCAGTCATGTGAAGATGTTATTTGATAAGTTGTCATAAGTACAGTACTTATAAAACAACACATCCAGTCACAATCATGTCCCATCATGTTGTGTCCACAGCTGAAAAAGCAGAGACTGAAGGAGAAGATCGAGGAGGACGTTGGGGCTCTGGTCCAGTTCCTGCTGGATGAGAAGGACGGGCTGGTGGAGAGTCTGGATGCTGAGGAGGTGGCCACCACGGCCGTCATCGATGAGAACGTTAAGACTGTCGAGGCAGAGGCCACAGCTGTGGACAAGGCCATGGCTGAGATACAGAACCACATCAGTGGGACTACCAGCTTTGAGGTCAGTACCACACACACACACACACACACACACACACACACACGGAAATAATTACAATATTTGTTAGATAGTTGTGTAATTTCTTCCGCAGCAACACAATAGTTTTCAGGTTTGCAATGAGATGAAATAAAGAGATCTGAAGGTTGACGTCTTTTGGAGAGGGTACTTTATTCGATGTTACAAAGAAAAGATTCACTGTTTCAGGCTAGCAGGTTATCTCTCTGAGAGTCTCATCTCCCAGAGCAAATATACACTCACTGGGCACTTCGTTAGGAACACTATACTAATAATGGGTGTGGGCCTCCCTTTGCTCTCAAAAGAGCCTCAATTCTTCGTGGCATTGATTCCACAAGATGTTGGAAACATTCCTTTGAGATTCTGGTCCATGATGACATGATTGGATCATGCAATTCCTGCAGATTTTTCAGGTGCACTTTCAGTTTTCACTTTCAGTAAAATAAAATACAGATTGCCAGCGCTTATGACTGGGTCCTGAAAAGAAATGCCACTGCTGCTGCTATATGGCAACATTTCGGGGTTTCCAACCGATAAGGGAGAGCCGGTAGATTTGGACAAGGTTATTTGTAAGATTTGTGTGAAAAAGATCACAGCCAGAGATGGGAACACTTCTAATGTACACTCACACCTCAAACTCAAACAACCACTGACTTTGACCACATGTAACAGAGAAGTGCTGCCAGAAGTGGTGGAAGATGGCGTAGTCGTCACCACAACAATAATATATGGAGCAAAGACTGCTCACACTAGCCCGACCACAATGTTATTGTTTTATTCAAGGTGGTTAATACCGTATACCCTGTGAAAACCTCGAGGACAGTGTAAAGGTGTTAAAAAATACCGCCCAACCCTACTACACACATTTTTAGAACGGAATTTGGCACATAATGATTAACATACATGATTGTTCTTGGTCTCATATCAAACTACATAAATACAATTATTTGTAAAAAGGTTTAAAAGGGTTCACATATTCACAGTTCTGTTTTTTTCTCCCCACAGAGCGTCACTCATACATACAACAAGTAAGTTATTTTGTTCTATAATGTTCTTTCGCCTCCAGGAATTAATTAGAATACGAAAATACTTGAGGAATTAATTTACATACTGTTTTTAAAATAAATAAATATTTAAGTCTGTGGGCTGTACTGATGGTGCCTTCGCTCCCTCCCCTCCACAGTCCTCTCCAGGTCAACCCTCTCATCGCGGTCTGTAAATGCCCCCCTGACTGGACAGACTTCTCAGGCCCCTTCCAACTCATCATGTGGAAGAAGATGATGCACGTGCTGCACACCAGTGAGTTTACCGTGACACACACACTCACAAGCAGTGAGTTGGTGAGTTAGACCTACTCCTTCAACAAACCTATCCCCCTCTCTCTCCCCAGTGCCCCAGAACCTGACTCTGGACCCAGACACAGCCCACCCCAACCTGGCCATCTCTGACTTCGATACTCAAGTGGAGGAGGGCCGGTCCCGGAACCAGGAACCGGACCTCCCCCAGCGCTTCACCCGGTTCTGTGGGGTTCTGGCCACTGCTCAGTACTCGAGTGGCCAGCATTACTGGGAGGTGGACGTGAGGGATAAGGGGGTGTGGTACCTGGGAGTCACCACAGAGTACAGTAACAGGAAGGGCTTTGTGAACCTGTGCCCCTCGTCAGGCTACTGGAGCCTGTGTCTGCAGGACCGGCTGTACGCCAACGAGGAGGACGCCAAGATCCCTGTGGCCGACTATTGGAACTCTCCGCGGGTCGGGGTGTACCTGGACTACGATAACGGGCGGGTGTCTTTCTACGACGCGGTCACCATGAAGAGATTGTACTTGTTTGACGCCTACTTTGACGAGCCCGTCTCGCCTTTCTTTAGCCCCGGGAAGAACGACCCCGGAAGCAGACTGCAGATTTGTCATTATTACTGAGGGGGATGTTTGGAGAGTGTATGACTGTGTCTGTGGGCCTGGTTAGAAGAATACAGCCAACTCCTAGAGACAGAGAGAGTGTTACAGAATGAGTTTCTCCAGATTAACCTTTGACGTTGTGAGATATATTAACCAGGCATTCCATTCCAATCTTCTCTATGAGTGGAAGCTGTGTGAGCTGTTGGCCTTCTGGTAGAACCCTGGGTTGTTCTAGAGTTGTGTGGATTGCAGTGTGGCGAGAGTGTTTTAGACAAACTTGGAGATTCTGGAACATTTTAAACAAAAGAAATATCCAATGTAGCCCGACTGTAATTCAGGTAGAGATCCTCTGCGAGATTTGAAATTAAACCTCACTGAAGCTGGTCACGACCCACTGGTTTTTATGAATATTTTTTTCCATAATATTGGACTTAAAATTTCCGAGGTGGATCTTTATTCCACTCAAGGGGAAGCATTTGGACTGCGACTAGTGTCTGATCTTTAAACTGTATTGCTCTCAATGGCTGTGGGTGCTATAGCACTGTGTGTAGTTGGGATACGAACACATCTAATACATTTGTGTATTTGAACATAAACGTAAGATTCCACCTTTATGGTCATTATTTCATAACATTGTTTTTGTACAGAAACTACAATCTAATCTCGGGTTCATAAATAACCCCTTTTATTTGCAATGTACCGTGCCATTATATTGACTTCCTTTTTGCTGTAACCATATTGCTTTTGTAAATACACTAAATATTTTAGATTTTAATGTATTTTAGTTTGTTGCCAATGTCACATCACATTGTTTTGTCACAGTAACAAACTAAAGTGCAGGCACTAGCATTGTCACATATGTTGTTGCATACATGAATCTGTTCACAGGTGTCCGAGTTGACCAGGTGAAGCAGCACAGATCAGCTAGTCTTCACCTCACTTAGATATCTTAACAATGTTACCAATTCATAGATGTACACATCCATTTGATATATTGATTCATGGATCTGATCTGTGCTGGACCTGACCTTTAGATATCTGTGATTAGGAACGGGCTGTTTTTTGACTGGCTATGTGTTGGTTTAGGTCACATTTCTCTGGTTGCTCTTGGGTTCATGTTAGCAAGGTCGTCTTGACCGCTGTTGGTCGTCGTGTTGTGATTAACCTGGCCAAAGTGTTCCATGGGCTTTATGTACAAGTTCGCAAATACACATCTTTGAATGTATAAAACATTATGCTACGAATTTACCTTATGAATATAAGCATATTTCCTAATGTTGTAACTTTTGAATGTTGCATTTTATTGGTTATTTTATTTGAAATTCTTGGAAGGGTATAGAAGTCTACTGGAGAGATTAGACTCAGTTTTAATTGTGTTTTCTTGTTATTGTTTGTGCTAATTCATGCTCTATTACAAATGCAATATGTACCATCCTTGTACTCTGAACATTTCGAAAATAAAATGTAACTGGAAATATTTGTTGTTTTTGTATCAGCATCAGTAGGATTTGGAGAGGTAAACTAATCCTACAGCTGTGGCTTAAAATGGGTCATTTACTTTACTGCCAATGACAGCATTTCATAAGGGTGATACCAAAGGGACCTTCCGACCAACATCCCATTGACAGCCAAACTAGGTTAAAACCTAAAACTGACCCTAACCTTATTAATTAATTAAATCGAAAGTAAGCATAAGATAGATATGCATTCACTATAATGACTTTATAGTAATGATTCACTATAATGCGTCATCTCAATCGAAAAAATGTTTTAATGACATCAAACACCTCAATTAGGAAATGGTCACGCAGAGATCCTCCCATCATCCTAAGAGTAGCGCAAACTGACAGAATACATCAACATCCAAAACTGTTTGTATCGTCATTTAGTAATGGTGTTGAATCCGTCTATCCAACCAACCAAACCATCTTTAGCTTTATCCATTTATTTACATTTACATTTATGGCATTTAGCAGATGCCTTTATCCAAAGCGACTTACAACAAATACAGTTGTTTACGTAAGTGAATCATCTATCCGTCAGTCATCATAAGATAAAGTAATCGGGCAGGGGTTTGGGGGCTGACCATTGCTTATCAGCTGCCATATCGACCTCTCACTTTCTTTCAACTACCCAGCAAATCTATCTATCATGCAAACCATTGTTATACTTATGTTAAGTTATTTTGGATGTTCTTTTTCTAGTTTAGTAATTGTAAAAGTATATTGTACGATAATGAAGTAGGTTATGGACTGAAATTAATCTTTTGAAATATTTTTTATGTCTCAGTGAGAGCAAGTACTGCAGTCAAGTAAAAATATGAAATGTATCTTTTGAATGTTGTTGACGTTATTTATTAGTCTTTACGTATTCTTAGCCAGTGGATATTACTGTAGGTGCTACACAGTCAGGGTCTTCATTTTCTGCATGGCCATTCATCTTCAAACTTCAGTTAGGGGGGTAATTCTGACTTCAGTTAAACACAAGTACTGTATTGTAAATGTTGATCTGATCTTTGCGAACCAAAAGATTAGGCAAAGCAGTTTCATTGTTCATCCCCTTCTAGTGAAATTGTCTCTAGGTAAGTTTTCGGTTCATCAGAAACTTAAGCACTCCACTGCATGCCCTCACCTCCTCTACTGTCAGATTCCAGTGGTCCTCCAGGCGGACCGGGCTTTCCGGAGGCTGAGGGAGAGCTTCACCTCGGCACCCTTCCTCACTCTCCCGTATCCCCGTCAACAGTTCGTTGTGGAGGTGGATGCCTCGGACGTGGGGATCGGGGCTGTCCTCTCCCAGCGGTCTCATGAGGACAACAAGCTCCATCCCTGTGTTTTCCTCTCCTGAAACTCTCTCCTGCCGAGAGAAATTATGATATGGGAAATAGGGAGCTGTTGGCCGTCAAGGTGGCTTTGGAGGAGTGGCGTCACTGGTTAGATGGTCTTTAACAGACTTCATTTTTCCTTGTCATTCCGGCCTGGTTCCAAGAACATTGAGCCTGATGCTCTGTCTTGCCTGTTTGACCCTGACTCAACCCCGAGGTCTCCCACTAACATCCTGCCCTCCTCCTGTGTGGTGGGGGCTGTTACATGGGGTATTGAGGAAGAGGTCAGACAGGCGAGTGTTAAGGCTGTCCCCTGAACCAGTTGTTTGTTCCTGTCTCCCATCGCTCACAGTTCATCCACACCTGGAGAGTATGTGGCTGTCTGTTCTGTGTGTGCCCGGAACAAGGTCTCCTGACATGGTCGCCTCCTGGTCTCCTGCATCTGCTTCCTGTGCCTCATCGCCCCTGGTCTGACATCTCACTGGACTTCGTCACAGGGTTATCCCCCTCGGAAGGTAACACCACCATTCTGACGGTGGTGGACAGGTTTTCTAAGATGGTGCACTTCATCCCTCTGCACTTCATCCCTCTGCACTTCATCCCTCTGCCTAAATTGCCGTCTGCCAGGGAGACGGTGGAGGCAATGTTGTTCCATGTTTTTGGTATCCATTGATGTTTTTGGTATCCATTGATGCCCTAGGGATGTGGTGTCAGATGTTTGTCTTTGTTTCATGTTATTCACTAATTGTTTCCTGTTTTATTTAGTTTTTCTCACCTTGTCTCTCGTTTCAGACACTTCACTCCCTGCCCCTGTGTGTTTCCCACCTGTGTGATGTCTACCCGCCCTGATTGGTGTCACCTGTCCCTCATCATCCTTCCATGTCCTGTGTATTTAATCAGTGTGTTCCCCTGTCTCTGTGCCAGTTCATCCTTGTCCTTTGTGCCAAACGTACCAGCCTATCCTTGTGTTATTTGTTTTCCCGGTTTTTGATCTCCGCTATTTCCCTGACTCTGCCTTCAAGTGCCTTCTCCTTATCGGATTATATGCCTTACCCTTTGACTGCCTGCATGTGTACCGAACCCTGTCTTTGGTAAAGATTTTTGTCTCAGAGCGTTTGAGTCCTCTGCCTGCGTACTACAATCATTACAAAGTTTCTGTTTCCCATAACTACTACAACAAACAGACAAGACTGGTCAGAGAGGAGTAGGGTATCTTCTGATTGGGGGGTCTCTCTGGGTCTCTGGAGCTGGGGGAGAGGTTAAGGAGGTTAAGGACGAGTCTCACCGAATACTAAGTGGTAACCCAAGATTTTCTACTTTACTTTGATTACTCCCATAAGAAAAGACCAATCAGTGCAACTCTAAATCTGACGTAGAACCAGGTATAACTGTAAATGCACAGGAGAATTATACTTTGAGAAATGGCTGATCCAGAACATTCTCCCATGCTGATCCAGAACATTCTCCCAGGTCTTGTTTGCTGCTTTTGTGCCTGTTTTGTTTGCTCCTGTCAATAAAAACATTTTATTGTACTCTGAAGATCCACCGTCTGATCCTTCATTATTGATCACTTCAAGTCTTTCAGTAGTTTTGGTGCTGAAGGGGATGACGGTACAGTCGGAGGATAGAGAGGCCTGGGGTGGACTTCGAATCTAGATAGTGTCCCAATGGGGCAGCTGTAGGCTCTCCTTTTCCTTCTCCTTTTTGGAGAGTGTTGAGGTCGCTGGGTGGAGAGGTCAGGGCTGGTTGTGGCTGGGTGGAGTGGCGTGGGGTGGAGAGGCCAGGGCTGCAGGTAGTGGGGTGGAGAGGCCAGGGCTGCAGGTAGTGGGGTGGAGAGGCCAGGGCTGCAGGTAGTGGGGTGGAGAGGCCAGGGCTGCAGGTAGTGGGGTGGAGAGGCCAGGGCTGCAGGTGGCGGGATGAAGAGGACACGGTTGCAGGTGGCGGGGTGGAGAGGCCAGGGCTGGAGGTAGAGACTAGTTGGTGTCCCAGGCAGGCAGCTGTAGTGTCTCTCTCCCACCCTCTCTGTCCTCCTCCTCACCACCGGTCAGCCTGTTGGTCTCCTCATCCACGTCCAGACGCAGACATAGGACCACACTACAGATGACACACAGACATCAGTGGTGAATCTGATTCTATTCAGACTTATTCAGAGGTTTTTTTATTGCAGTGCTGAGTTGAAGCATACAGTTCATACTGCAGTTTACATTTGAAAATACAATACAGCTAGCTGGAGTTGGTATGAATTTACAGTTCAAATACGTATTGCCAATCATCTCTAGTACCGCCACTGAACACTGAAACTATTGTACAATCTGCCTTCCACCTCCAATAGAGAGATGACAATGAATCCTGTCGAATCAGAGTGCTTCCGATGACTGACTCACCCAATCAGAGCAGCAGGGATGAGGGTGAGGCCTGAGGCCAGCAGGAAGCTGAAGCCTGCGAACCAGGAAACCGTGACGGCGTAGGTGCTGCTGAAAATAGTGAGTGCCACACCCATGCTCAGCATCTCCACAAACGCAACACACGCAAATACTGCCCCTGGAGAGGAGGAGGAGAGAGAGTTTATGTGGGGAAAAATCTCTGTAAACATGATCCAAATAAAAAACATCCTGATAACTCATAGAAATTGTATACAACTTCAGTCAAGGGTCGTACACAGTGTGTTGTATTACCCTGCTGAGTAATGTGAAGTGTAGCCAGTTCTAGATGAAACATTGTGTGTAGTAGTAGTGTAGTGTAGTGTTACCTTGCTCAGAGCTCCGTACAATCTTAGACATCATTGATTTGAGTACCGGAGTGGGCATGATGGAGAGGAGTAGAGGCAGCCTCACTGCAGAGCACACAGAGAACACAAAACTCTTAGACCAAGATGAAGGGTCGGGCAAAAGAGGTCATAGGTCAACTTCAGAGTTTGGTGCCCCGTGGCCGTTGAAGGTAAATAAAGGCCGAGATATAGAAGCGGGGTGGTACAGTAGTTATCCTGAGCACTAGGCCACACGCTGACAATGATTTGTAATAGTAATAGATCACAATAGCCATAGTGATGGACCCAGTGTAGCGATAAACCATATATAACCATAGGTCATCTTAAGAGTTTGGTCATTGAAAGTGAATCAAGGCCCAGAATAATGATCCTATTGCTCTATTATTTTGCTTCGACAATGTAGTTAACTTTGATAATAGAACAGAGTCTCTGTCTGTGAGGGTGAAGTCATGTGCAGGTGTCCAGCATTAATTAGAGAAGAGTTTTATTCCTAAATGTTATCTCATGGCACCTGGAGAGTTTGTGGTCCTCAGAGCCTGGCACAGGGCAAGATAAGACGGGGTGAAGAAGTAGCTCATTATTTGGTCAAGGTCTCACCTCTGCACATTGCTTCATACAGCTCACTGTTAATTTGAAACCCAAAACCTGTGTTCTGATGTTCTATTGTTCTCACATGGTAGGCTGATTTTGCACAGGGGAATACTTTGAGAAATTACTGAATACTTGTATGCTTGAATACTTATCATCAAGAGTTTCTCTCAGGCCTGTTTGACCAATAAACATCACCTATACTCTACTCAAATCTACCGTCTGATATCTCTTTGTTATTGACCACTTCAGAGACTCCTTCAAAGAGGTGACACACACACACACACACGCACACACACGCACACACACGCACACACACGCACACACACACGCACACACACGCACACACACACCCTATTCTTACCCAGGAACATGAGGAGTGTGTTCTTGGCGAACGCAGCCATCATCATCCCTGCACTGACAGACAGCAAACCCAGCAATACTATGTATCCATCTCGTAGGCAGCGAGAAAGGAGAGAGACTCCTGCAAAGCTGCCCATGTAGATCACTGTGGACAGCGCTGAACCATAACCCACCAATACCTCACTCCAACACAGAGGGGCATTCAGCTCATACAGGATGAAGATGGACATACCGCCCAGCTTGAACACCTGAGAGAGAGAGAGAGAGAGAGAGAGATGCCTTTGAGTATGAAGAAAGATGCCTTGAGAGAGAAGAAAGATGTCTTTGAGTATGCCATTATTTCATTCATAATACGTAATTGGTTCCAACTGATGTTTGTCAACACAACCCAGGATGTCTGCTTAACTGTATGTGTTTCTGACCTTATAGAAGGCGTAGGCTGTAAGCAGCAGCCCCAGAATAGCGTTCCTCCTTCGAGTTGATGCTGCAAACAGCAGATACACACCCTGCAAACGACCAATCAGGGCCTCCCGTTTGGGGAGGTAAGAGGATCCAAGCCCAATATGTGTTGGAGACAAGGTTGATGGTGATGAGGATGATGGTGAAGATGAAGATGGTGTGTGTGCATGGGAAACCATGGACTCCTGGAGGACACACAGCACGTAGCCCAGGTTGAGGAGATGTAGCAGGGCTGCGGTGAGGAAGGGCCAGGTGAAACCAGCGGCCCGGATAAAGAAGCCGGTACAGAAAGAGGCCAGGCCTGACAACACCCCCAGGATCATGTCCAAGACTGCCATATGCACCGTACGCCCCCCACAGCCCCGACTGCTGACCCTGTCTCTACTCCCATCTCTACCTCCACCTCCACACACCACACTTCTGTCCCGCTCCTCACACTGGTCCCCACCCTCACCTTTATCCTTCCTCCCAACCCCACCTCCCCTCTCCTCACCTCCATCTCCTCCCTCACCCAAACCACTGTCACTCTCCTCATATGGATCCCTACCCCCACCCCCATCTCCTTGTTCACAGCGGTCCGCCACGTAGGCGAAGCATCCCCCAACCAGAGTTGTGGGGCCCCCCAGGAACCCGGTGAGGAACGAGGCCCCCAGTAGGTAGTTGAGACTGAGGGAAAACCTGCTGACGATGACATAGGAGAGTGCAAAAAACAAGTCGCCCACTAGAGGGGGCACTATGGCTGCCTTCCTGCCGCAGTGGTCGCTGTAGGAGACCAGTAGGAGAGAGGAGAGCAGGCTGGGGAACAAGAAGCAGAGCTCACTGTGCAAGAAGAAGAGAGATGCCTCCTTCTGGACCTCCTAGAGGGGGTAGGGGAGGGGTAAGGGCGAGAGAAGAAAAAAAAACGTAAAGCACAAAAAGAGAGAACAATTGCACACAATTGCACCTATTCATTTCTCTCACCTCTCTTCCTCTGTCCCTCCCTCCTCTTTACCTCTACTCCCTCTCTCCTTCTTTCTCTCCTCTCACCTTGTGTATGGAGGTCAGGTTTGTCTTGTTGTCTGAGCAGGGTTGGTTGAGGTCTGCAGGGTAGGGGGCGCCAGTGAGCTCCTCCCACAGTCTCCTGTAGATATACTGCTGTAGCAGGGGGTAGATCATAAACATGGAAAAGGCATATACCGCAACCACGGGCTCTATCAGGTACACACGCCTCATTATAAACCTGAGGAGAGAGAGACAGAGAGAGAGAGAGAGAGAGAGAGAGAGAGAGAGAGAGAGAGAGAGAGAGAGAGAGAGCGAGAGAGAGAGAGAGAGAGAAAGAGAGAGAGAGAGAGAGAGAGAGAGAGAGAGAGAGAGAAACAACATACACACTCTTACATACTGCAGATCAGTCACATACTTTACTATAGATTGAATAATCCCTACACAGTGAACTAACTGAGTTCAATGAGTGTAGTAGTATACTTATCAGCTGTGTACAGTAGCTGTCAATAAGGTTAGGGTTATTAAATTATTTAATTAATTAAACATTAAATTATGCTAATAAATTCAAATCCTATCACATAATACCCATTGACACCTGTGTGACACCTACGTAATTGTCACGTCACAAGCGAGCAGCCTGGTTTAGAGTCCCAAAAAGGAAATACATCCTCTAGAGAATGGGTGGTTCCAGTTGCATATCCATTTCCTGCCCCTCAGCGTACACACACACACACCAGCAGACAGTCACCAGCAGTATACACACAGTGTCAGTTTGCAGAGCAGCAGGCAACTTCCTCAACCTGGGAGACACAAGAGAGAACATCAACACATTAGGCCAACTGACCTTTGTTTTTTGAAAGGAGACAATGTTGGGTAAATGAAGTTTGCTAAATTAAAGATAACACAATTAAAAATATTAGGTTTAAATGTTCTATAGCAATGCATTTACAATACAATCACGCTACCCCTCGATTGTGTCTTTTAGACAGTTTAGAAGGTGGAGATGACATAGCAACACTGTCCCATAAATGTATTCTATGTATTGTATTCTAAGTAATTTGGTAACCGTAATATAATTATGAGTGTAGTAGTATACTTATCAGCTGTGTAGAGTAGCTGTCAATAAGGTGCACAAAACATTAAATTATGCCAATAAATTAAAATCCTATCACGCAATACCTGATATCGGTGCAAAATCATGTACAATGGAATCAAAAACAATTTACCTGTGAATACAGTAGGAGTGCATCTAGTTTACATCCACAGACATCATTTATCCTTTCCCCAACAGTTCTGACGAGGAGGAACAACCTATTCACCTCACCTCAGAGACTCAATGTTTCCAATGTGGAGGTGTGGGTGTGTCTGTCTCCCTACCTGAGCCCTGAACACTAACACCTTCCTGACGTCATGTGGTCTACCGTATACCCACGTACAGTACAGCAGCTACTCCACACACACACACACACACACACACACACACACACACACACACACACACACACACACACACACACACACACACACTTAATACAGAGAGTAGTCTTACACATACACATACAAACAATCCTGCTGCTAAGCAATATACTTGTTTGTGAAGTCTGTTAATCCTCCACAGTACACACCCCCAAGGGATGAAGAGAGAGAGAAAGAGAGAAAGAGAGAGAGAGAGAGAGAGAGAGAGAGAGAGAGAGAGAGAGAGAGAGAGAGAGAGAGAGGGGGGGAGTTAATCCTCTATGAGGAAAATAGGTCTGAGAAGCAGTATCAAATATCCTGAGGAAAAGGACATATGTAATTACGGTGTTTCACAACTATGAGTGTGTGGCTTGTGTTTCTGTCACTGAAAACACCTAGACTTACTTGTTGGTCATGCTATGCTAGTATGGTGCAAAGCAAAGGTTGGATATGGAAACGTTTCCCGATACCATGCACTGTAACAGTGTAGTGCTGACTAACAGAGTCAATTTTGGGAGTGGTCAGAAAGGTAAATATGCAGGCTATTATATCATTGGTGTTATCGTTGTATTACTGCACTTACCTTTATGTCAACATGGCTGCTCCGGTTGGCACAAACTCCGGGTATAAAGTGCAACATAGTGATTTATTTTACAAAACGATTCCTTCATCTATCCTGTGTGCCAAGCTCACAATATGGAGTAGTCCTTGTTATTGTCCACCTGTCTGAATGAAGTACACTCAAGTTACCAACTGTGCTCATTGTACCAAACATCTGAGGTGGTTAAACATCCCTTCACCTCATTTGAACTCTCTGGCAGCTACTGCCACAGCATAAAAAAACCATTTTGGATTTTATTTTTAAAACATTTAATAGGGCAAGAACAACCAGGAAACCTGACTGTTTCCACATTCAATGACACTAGACTATTGCTTTGACGAACAAACACGACAACAACAGGTTTGAAAGCATGACCATGGCACCAGCTTCTTTCTTTTGTAACTGTTTTAATATCTTAATCTCTCCAAAAAGTGCAAATAAAGGCATCAACATACTGTATTCATACATGTGCATCTATTTCATTGCTTGTCTCTAGTCCTTTTATGCTACAGTTACAGTTGACCATCACAATGCAGAGAGAGAGAGAGAGAGAGAGAGAGAGAGAGAGGGAGAGAGAGAGAGAGAGAGAGAAATAAACAGCAAAGACAAAAGCATGCTTCTGCTAATCTGTGTGTGTAAATGTAGTAAATGTATTTACACTGAAATGTACAATCAGAGTCAATGATTACAAGAACATAGAGACATTGATAGAAGTATCACTATTGTCCCTCTACTGGTTCACATGAGTGACCTCATCCATAGTATTCTAGTTGTACTGTACCTCCAGGGTTCCATTTATAGTGGTACCATTGCTTCTAGGCACTCCCATAACCAATCAGGGCCCCTCCATAAGCATTCAAATATTAGCATTGAGCTTGTGTTCTACAGGGGAGAGAGACACAGCTGAGCACTACACATTGTCAGGTTGTTCCCTTCATTCAATGTTATATGATGTAAGCCTCATTAACATTTTTCACATTCAGTAGATAGATTTGGGAGACAAAGATGTCCACAGGACACATTGGAGAGTCAGTGCAGTTCCAGTACCTGATTAAGAGACCTACATTAAGCTCATTATACACTGTACTGTATGTTGAAAACATCGATAAAGGGGACATCTATAACTTTCATTTTCAGTCAAAAGTGCTGCCTCATCACTTGTTTGTGAACAGATAGGGTGGGTCTTGGTGAATATCACTGTATGTTTTTTGTATCACGGCCAGTCGGCCAAAAATGCCTGTAGCAGCTGGAGTTACCAATGGGGAAATGAGTGTTACTGATTGCCCCTTTAAAGTGTTTATTGAACACATATCAACACTGATAAGTAGTTTAAAGGACTCAGAGAGCTACATCAATAAACAAATACCCTTGACCTTCAATTGGCAAATACCCTTGACCTTCAAACACACTGAACATCTTTTGTGACCTATATAATTATACCAAATTAGCTTATACACAGAAATAAAACATAGGCCATTTCAATAACATAGTACTTTGTTAGAATATTCTACAGTAGAATACATGTTTGCAGCTGGCTGGTTTCTTGAGTGATTTTCTGAGGTTCATTGAGGTTTTGGTATTGGCAATATTACAATAAATTGTATTCACTCTGCGTTCATACTAAGAATGATGGCAGCAGGCTGGATCAACTGTAATTCTAAACTTTCTAAACTCACAGTGAAACTTAAGGACTAAATATTCACTATGCCATTCTGACTGTTGATTTGAAACAAAACCATATGGTACAGAGACATTCTTAGAAACAGTGAATAATCATTGTGGAATACATTTAGACAGAATTGAAGAGATACTTTTCCCAAAACCAAAAAGTAAACATGTTTTTACATTTGGAACATTCTTTGTTGAACAAGCACCATACCGTACCTGTACAGGTACCGTAAGAAAACATTGAGGGTTTGTAATACAGTCAATTTCGGATTTGGTAGTAATAGGCTAACCTTCAAGAGCTGGTTTTAACAGTCAAGACTTTCACTAGAGTACTATTCATCTGTCCGTAACAGGTAGGAGTTGACCTTAGGCAAACATCGAGGATCAGGTTACATTAGCCAGATCTAAGGAAAATACTAACCATGAAGTAATTCTCCTTTATCACTACTCAATATGTCCTCCTGGCTGGTATTTGGATTGCTTGAATGTCAGCAACCAGTGAGTGTCCCCTACAAAAGTGTCAATGATAATAGCTTAAAAATGGGTCACACTGTACTTTGTACACTGCAGTTTATATCAATTCTGTCAGCATAGATGAATACTGGTGGAGAGGACCCTGAGTGTTACTGGGCACAGTACAGAAAATTACTGAAAGTCACTCATATTTGATATTCCATATCAATAACGGTATCTTTAGAAAGCTCATAAAGCACCCTCTAACATGTTTTGGGACACTCTATTACCTCAGAAAGGAGGTCTATATACAGAAGGATTCCCTGAACTGATGTAAACATTTGCAGTTTTTCTTTCTTTCTATCAGCTACTACAGTACCTAATGAACCGCCTATGTTTAATCAAGACGATAAGTGGGTTTTCAGGTTACAATAGAAATTACATTCTTCTTTTTCAGAGAGAAAGCAAATGCTTCTTTATAGTTCATATTGTTGATAATTGTGTCAAATTACCTAGTTTTATTGAAAAGGGGCCTTAAAAAGAAAGATAGTTTCCCTCTAGTTTTATCTAAGTAGGCCTACTACACTCTTACCTACAAAGAGGTAATAGGGTGGTTGGTTATCTGCATTACAATACAATTCAAAATGAGAAGTGAAACATTCCACTCTTCTCCTATTGGAGGGGTATGACTTCCTGTTTTAAGAGTTTTAAAAAGTTACAAACGTGTGTTCTCTTACCCAGAGAGCTCAAAAAGAGATGAAACATCACAACAATCTGAGGTTATGTGTAAAGACTGGAAGACATTCACAGTACATGCTTGTTAAAGTAGCAAAAGGTCCAATAAATAAGTTACAAATGTCACTTTATAAAACAATAACAACAACAAAACAACAACAACAACAACAACAACAACAGCAACAACATTTACCTCAACAATTTCTATGGTCGGCATCTTTATAATACAACCTCTAAACCGTTGAATGCCCCTGTGGGTGTTTTGTTGAGGTACAGACACTGAGACAGTGTTTCCTCTGAGTCAAATACAAAATGGCGGACATAGCTTATGCAAGTCGACCTGAGGGATACCCAGTGTAGGGACCATCCATATGGAGAGATAGGAAGACCGGACCGGATTTAGATAAGAGTCTAGATTGGAAGCGCTTTGTGTGTTGCTGGTACAGTTAAACTGTTGAGTGCTACATGACTGTTGTGTTAACTACCCCTGTGTGACAGAGAGACAGGGGTAAAAACAGTCCATTGTAAAACATTATGAAAAGAGGCTGAACAATATACTGTCCTGGGAAAGTTTGAACTTTTTCATAAATTATTAAAAAAAAAAGTTAAACTAACTCTGAGAGTTAGCTTACTGTTCACTGTAAACAGCTCTGTGGCTCAGTTGGTAGAGCATGGCGCTAACAACACTTAGGTTGTGGGTTTGATTCCTGCTGGGACCATATATACTGAAATGTATGCACTCACTGCAATGTAAGTTGTTTTGGATAAAAGCATCAGCTAAATGGCAGATATATATTATATTAGTATCTGTATCTGCTGGTGAAACAGTGTATTGACAGCCTGGACTGGACCTTAAGGTGCTTCTTTGAGAGAATACCTCATTTTTTTCAATTTGGGTCAATTCCATTTCAAGCCAGTAAACTCACTTTTTAAATTCCAATTTAAGAACTGAAAAACCTGTATTCTCACACAGCACTGTCAGTCTGTTTGTCTGTCCATTTAGGACCATGCAAGAGAAATCTACAGTCTACATTTCACTGTCCGTGCTTGAACACTCTACAGTCTACATTTCAACACTGTCCGTGATTATAGGTTTACCTACAGGCCAAGCACTTAGAACACCAGCTACTTAATCCAGAGGAGGACAGAGAGCTTGGACACAGAGTGGTCTACAGTGTCCTTCAATATGCTGGTGGCGGGGGACAGACAGGATGGTTACCCCCTAATGAAGTCCACAGGGTAGAGAAGAGCTCTGGTAGAGTTAACCATGGTCTGTGGTCTGTCTCTGCTTCTCACACTGCCTTGTCTGTCCCATATCAACACAGAACGCCCCCCCCATAACCACACAAACCTTGTACGATGTTCAAGTACTGCCACTATTGAATTAGCTAAAGAGGGTAGAAAGAAGAACGAGAGAGTGAAAGATAAATAGAGGAAAGACAGAGAGAGAGAGAGAGAGAGAGAGAGAGAGAGAGAGAGAGAGAAGAAAAGATGTGAGCTCATCTTGGAAGGGAGTTGAGACGAGCAGGTGACTGACAGTGATTTGCTGAAGCTCTGTGAGGAGGCGTGGCTGGGCCTGGGGAGTGATTTTGATTGGTTGATGCTCTATGAGGAGGCGTCGCTGGGCCTGGGGGGTAGTTTTGATTGGTTGCAGCTCTGTGGGAGGGGGAGGGGCAGTGAGTTGGCGTAATGGGCAGAGGAGAGCCCCAGCACTGAGAAGGGGAGTCATTTCCCTGTCCAGGAGAGGAGGAGAAAAAGGGGGATGAGGGGATGGGGGAGGTGGAGAAGGAGCGGTGGATGGGGGAGGAACAGGGGGACATGAGAGGACTGGTCTGCAGACGCCACAGAAGCTCGTCGTTGTTCCGACTCAGACGTTTCTTCTCAGTGCTCTCCTTCTCTACACACCCATGGAGGTTAGCATTCTCCTCTGACAGCTGCCTGTAGAGGGACACACACACATGGCAAACATAACTAACCATACACACACGGCAAACATAACTAACCATACACACATGGCAAACATAACTCACCACAAACACATGGCAAACATAACTAACCACAAGCACATGGCAAACATAACTAACCACCACTTACCACAAGTAATGTCTATTCTTGTGAATTGTGTATTTTGTACATCACCCTCATGAATAAAGGGGTGCACGCACTTCTCCTATCACTGAGTATAGGTCTTAGATTGTGTATCTGTGTGTGTGTGTGTGTGTGTGTGTGTGTGTGTGTGTGTGTGTGTGTGTTACCTGGACAGGGCAAGGTTGTTGTCTATGCGGGCCATCAGATCCTCGTTCTGTTGCTGTAGCACCTGGACCTTCTCCTCCAGAAACACGTTCTTATGAGCCTGCTCAAGAACAGAGTGAAACAGCAGCGCAACATTCAATTTCCCCCCCCAAAAAAACTCAATGGGAATATATACAGTATCTCATATCAATGGTACTCCTAGGTGAGGTGGCATACGTGTGTGTGTGTGTGTGTGTGTGTGTGTGTGTGTGTGTGTGTGTGTGTGTGTGTGTGTGCGTTTGTGTGTGTTATAGTGTATTGAGTCTACCACTATCTCCAAGTCTGAGATCTTTTTCTCCTGTTGGTGGATTTGCTGGTTCTTCATCTCCACAACCTCCTTCAAGCTCTTCAAATCTTCCTGAATGTGCTGGTACGGAGCCAAAGCATCCTGACACACACACACACACACACACACACACACACACACACACACACACACACACACACACACACACACACACACACACACACACACACACACACACACACACACACACACACACACGCACACACACATAGATGGGTTCGGGCTGTAGGACTGCCCAGGACTGTGTTTGTGTTTTAATCCAGTATGTCGATATCATGAAACAATTTTGCGTGTGTTGCAGTACCACAATCTGTTCGTCTGTACTCCTCCTCAGAGCTTCCTCGAAGCGCTTGGCTTTGTCCCTCAGACCATGGTTCTGAAACATCAGTGTGTCCACCTGGTCCTGTAGAGGGACAGGTCATAGAGAGCTGTAGTAGTATCAACACATAACTAAATCTAGGGACATAGACCATGGTTCCTCTACTGTACCTGTAGAGAAAGTCTGAGTTTCTCAAAATTCTCTTCCAGCGTCATCTTCTGCTGCTCATGGGCCTTCCTCAGGTCTACACAGGGAGAAGGAGAGAGGTAGGGAGAAAGAGAAACAGAGAGAGAGAACCATGTTTCTATAAGATAGTATAAGAAGTGTCTGGGGGGGGGGGGGTTTGGTCTTCGTTGGGATTTGGGACATATCATTGCGACACAAACATGTACCCCTCATGGTTCGAGCGTGCTCCTCGTGCAGGGTTGCCATGGTGATATTGTGCATGTCCCTCAGGTCCTGAATCGATGCCTGGTGGTTCACCGTCAGCTCCTCCACCTAACACACGCAAGGCGTATTGATAAATGGCACTGCATTCGCAACCATTCATTTCCATTCTTGCTAAACACAATTCCATTTGGTGCCATCATACACCTTGAACCTGGTGTCCTTTACAATCCATACAGGAAGAACTACATTTCCCACGCTGCCCCTCACCTGCTCCTGCTGCTGCGCCCTGAGCTCCTCCACTACAGACTGATGCTCTGCTCTCAGATGTTCTGCCTCGGCTGAGTGAAAGTTCCTCAGCCCCTCCTCCACAGCGGCTAGCTCCGCCTCCTGCTGCAGCTGCAGCTCCCGGAGCTCTTGCTCAAATCCCATCTCCAGCGCTGTCTTCTCCCTCCGCAGCCTCTCCCATTGGACAGAGTTAAAAGCTGGGGAAGGGATGGGGGCAGGAACATTTCAACGTTTTGTATTTGAGGACATGTTCAATTAGACATATTTGAATCTGACGAATCAGAGACGGATAAAAAAAGAATGTCACTCACCGACTTCATCTCTGATGTTCTGTAGCTCCAGGGACAGATCCTTCTCCTTTTCTACTGAGCTCTCAGTCTGAAACACACGCACGCACGCACACACACACACACACACACAAACACATTACACTCTACTGCCTCATTAGTAACAATTTTACCATGTCTATCACCGTAATCTGTCTCCACTCAGTCTTTACTGCAGTGTCCAGACAGAGAGGGCAGGTCAGCCAGGGTCTACCACAGGACTGACCCATGAGTCTGACCTGACATGACCACACACACACTCACACACACACACACACTCACACACTAACCATGGGTATGCAGCACAAGCAGTGGGAGTGCTATCTCCAATACTGTACAATGTAAAGCGAATGTAGTCTGAAAGTGTTGTATGTTAAAATAACACAAAGCTCAGAATCAGCCATGACAGCTACAGCAAAGGGATTAAAGGGAGTGTAGTACATGCAACTTGCACATTGAGGAGTTGAAGTGAATAGTGAATTACTATTTTAATACATAACAGTGCATAACAATGTGCAGGGCAAAACAATTCCCTAATGAAATATTGTGTTTCATAAAGACGTTGTATAGCATAGCTAGGGCTACAATATAAGAGCCTTAGGAGACATGTGGTTCAGACAATAACTGAGAGTTGGACTGCAGTAGCACACATACAGACAGCAGGGGGGGCCCTCTTCATCCTAAACAAACCCTTTGTCCTCTGATGGTCCTGTCCATATCAATGGAATGGTTACCGACTGACAGCTTTTATCACAAATGCTCCAGAATCAGATTAAATGTATCCTGTGACGCAAACACAGAAGGCACTGACATTGCCATATACGATGCTTGTATTAAAGGTCTCCCAAAAACAACACTTTATATGCTACCAGCAATTGGACATGTGATCCCAGCTAGTACCCAGATATATATCAGTCTCTCCTCCTGCATGAGCCTGGCATTGATATATCACTGGCATTCCTGCCACCTCATCTCTCCCTGCCGTGCCCCTGGCCAGCTGATTCAGCAGAGACAGAACCCAGGGCAGAGTCACTCAGCTGTGTGACGCACTAAACTCTGCCACATGCTTCACAGACACACACTACACACTGTACAGTCACGCGCCACACACACTTTGCTCACTGACCTCGTCCCTGTGGCCTAAGAATGTGTGTGTGTGTGTGTGTGTTTGTGTGTGTGTGTGTGTGTGTGTGTGTTTGTGTGTTTGTGTGTGTGTGTGTGTGTGTTTGTGTGTTTGTGTGTGTGTGTGTGTGTGTGTGTGTGAGAGAGAGTAACAGTGTGAAAACAGAGTAATGACAGAGTGTAATAACAGGGGTAATACCTTGAGGCAGTACTGCTGAGTAGTGATGATGAAGGCCTCAAGGCAGAGGGTAGTCTTCCTCAGTTCATCTCTCAGAGCTCTGAGTTGCCTCTCCTGCTGCTCACAGCGACCCTGCAGTCTCTGGACCTACAATGAAGCCATGATAGTTACTAAGTAGAATAGAATAGAATGGAATAAAATATACTTACAGCTAATATATATTGCATATGCATGGACAACGCAGGAATCAAACCCACAACACTGGTCACCTCGGCTTTCTGTGCCTCCTTCTCATTCTCTCTCTCCTGCACCTCCCTCTCTCTCTCCTGCCTCTGTGCCTCCTTTTTCTCCCTTTGTAGGTTCTCCTGCTGTTCCTGCTGTGGCCTAAAGGGGGCAACGCGCTTCGGGGAGCCAGACGGAACTGAGCCTCGGACCGCCGCGGCTGGGCGCTGCTTAGAGTGGACTAGAGAGAGATGGAGACAGAGAGAAAGATGAGGAGAAAGGGAGGGGGTGGTCGTCAGGGTGAAAAAGCTGTGTGTTACACTAAGGAACAATCATGTTTGCATTCGAGGTCTCTATTCATATGATCAAGATATAAGTCCCTTAAAGGGGCAATCCTGGATTCAAATAACAACAAAATGGTCACCCCTGAGATTTGTTACATTTCTCTCTCCCGCTGAGGGAAAGGTTGGGAGAAATGTAACAAATCTTAAATTCATGGACAGAGCTATGGATGCAAGGACTGACCGTCCATGAGATCAACATTCTATTTCTAACCATGATTTGAAGCTGTACAGTATTTGTTTACAATTACTTTTTTATAAACAATGGATTAAACAAGTTTATATTTTGGGTACTTAATGAGGTAAGACAGTTGAACTAAGTTTGTGAGGCATTTATAAGTAATATTCTTCAGGAATCTTTGATACATTTCTAATTAAAAAAACATTTGTTTAAGATGGGAAATGAGTTTGTTATTCATCAGTCATCAAGCAAGAATAACCACCAAGAGATTACATCAGTGATTAACTTGATGAATATTATCTTTGAGGAAATTCTACCTGACCTTTTGATGAGAGTTAAGTGTATTTCTGCTGAGGAAGAAGCCTGGGGTGATTCACACTGCTGGCATGGTGTCGGTACAGAGATGAATCTCTTATGCTGATGAATCTGATCAGTGTCTACTCTTTATTGAG
>NC_139656.1:6124609-6127109 GCF_951799395.1 Argentina silus | reverse complement strand
GATTTATTCTATTAGCAGAGTGAAGGGGAAGACCACAGCTTTGCAGCACTTCTCCATATAACATAATAGATTTCGTTAATGACTAAATTGCATTTCAATAGTCCCTCTCATCACTAAAGATATGACAAGTTGATCTGCTCATGTGCAATGAGGCTGTGTCTGTGGCAGACTTACTGCCTGGGTCAGTTATGCAGCAACATGGATAGACTCACAAAGAACATACAGCAAAGCATTACTGGGTGGGGCAGAGAGGAAGAGAGGATATTGGGGAGGGAGGGGGGAGAGAGGGAGAGAGAGAGAGGGAGAGAGAGAGAGAGAGAGAGAGAGGGAGGGAGGGAGAGAGAGAGAGGGAGAGAGAGAGAGGGAGAGAGAGAGCGAGGGAGAGAGAGAGAGAGAGAGAGAGAGAGAGAGGTGTATTTAATTTACAGGGGAAGGCAAGGTGATACGCATCACTGATTGGCAAAGCGCCTGGCAATGATGGATAGAGAAGGGTGAGCAGGACAGGAAGAGAGGGAGGAAAGAGGATGGATTTTATGGCTAAATCATCCATGACTGAGGGAGGAAGGGAGAGTCAGAAGAGGAAGAGAGATGAAATGGATGGTGCAAAGAGAGAAACATAACGATATTAGCATATTCTACAGCTCCATAAAAGCACTGAGTCAAACAGGGGCAATGAGCAGGGAGAAAAAAGAGGAACATACAAGAAAGGAAGGATTTTTTTTTTCTTCCATGCTCAGCAGGGGGTCGTTTTCCAAACGGGCTGACTCCACACAGTATGGGGAAACGGCAGTATCTCAGAGTAGAACTAAAGCGCAGGAAAGAATAAAATTATTGAGCTAGAGGACAATGAGCAGTAAGGGGCAGGGGAAAGGAAATATACACAGGTAAGGGTGATTTATATGATCAACCAGCTCTCTCACAGCAGTCCTCTATACCGAAGCTCTGGTTCTTGAGTTGAATCTAAGCAATGAGTTGTCTCACTCTGAGGCTAGCGGAACCCAAGGCAATAAACAATACACAACACTGCGTGGTGCTATTCATTAGACCGAGTTGGTCGCTGTTGACTGAGGTTCCTGTTTTGATACTAAGGACACTACAATATATAACTGACTCTTGGTGCATGTCTGCTGACTCTCCTATTAGGTGTGTGGGTTAGTTCAGCGTGGTCTACCCCCCCCCCCCCCCCCCGTGTGCTGTCTACAGCTAAAGCAGCTCCTTCACATTCTGAAAGGGAAATTCTCCTGCCCCAGAGGCATCGATTACATCCATGGGAGGTTGCCCTGATACAGACATTCATCAGTGTAGAGATGTACAGTACAGCTGAAACAGCACTTCACTCACCCGGGAAAGGAGAAAGAGAGAGAGACAGAGAGAGAGAGAGAGAGAGAGAGGGCAGGGGGAGTGAGGGGGACACAGGAGGATGGGGAAAGTTGCTCTGGACTAGATTATGTCCTGCTCTAAAGTTGGCCAAACTCCCCTTAGGCTTTCGCCATGTAAACAGTTAAACATCCATCGTCATGGCTACATGTTGCTGTGTATCTTAAAATACTACAGTGGCGCCGACGAATAGAACTCCTGAGAGAAGCAAACTCTGGGTTTCTGGGCCACAGTGTCTGAGGAGCAGACTTGACACAAAGTATACTGTCTGGGTTTATATTTATCAGTGTTAAATAAGATGTCATTGCATCTGCATCTGTGTGTGCAGGTGTGTGTGTGTGTGTGTGTGTGTGTGTGTGTGTGTGTGTGTGTGTGTGTGTGTCTGTCTGTTTTCTGTGTGTGTGTGTGTGTGTGTGTGTGTGTGTATGTGTGTGTGTGTGTGTGTGTGTGTGTGTGAAGTCAGATAGCCCTTGTGTGGTATCCCATTGTGTGTGTGAGAGCGAGGTAATGAAAGCCCTGTCAATTCCCAATTTACATGTAACTGCATGAACAGTATGTCTGGAAACCTCGGGGGTGTTGTGTCCTGAGTTCTGAGTTCTGAGACTGTGTGGGAGGTCCTTATGGTTCGGGCCTGAACTACTGTAGATCTGGGGCTCCAGTGTGAATACACACACACACACACACACACACACACACACACACACACACACAGACACACACACACACACACACACACACACACACACACACACACACACACACACACACACACCCAGGAGATGATGACAGGTGACATAGAAGGAATCTGAAAGTCAAGGTTACAGCTGCATACATAAAGCAGGGTGCAATCACCCAGCGCAGACTCGCTGCAGTATCCTGAGTGACAGATAGATTAGCTGATAAGACAGAGCATGACATGAACAGGCAATGGGGCTTCTGTCCTCCGTCAAGAACCAAACGAATTCAAGGGATATTTCAATCGAATTATATCTTTTTGGAGGTAGTTTATAGGTGAGTAGTGATTACAGTATAGAACCATTAACACTTTCATGAACAACAACATCCACTACCAGCTAACATTAGCATCAATTTCCACAAAACAATAAGGTTCAATAGTGCCCGT
>NC_139656.1:6104609-6109609 GCF_951799395.1 Argentina silus | reverse complement strand
TGTGTGTAGGCTGAAAGCCTTGATGGCAGTGATGACACCTGGTAAGGCCCGTCGGCAGCCTGGGGCTTGACTTGAGGACTCTTCCGGATGTAGGTGATGATTTTGGGGCGCACCCCTTTGGGCTTTGGGGGGCAATTGGGAGGTGGGGACCTCTCGCTGGAGCTGGGGTTGGGGGGGTTCTTTTGGGAATGGAAGGGGGGTTTGGGGATGCCAGTGGTGCTGATGTTAGTCTTGACTGGTGGTCTCAGGCCACTGCTGCCATACCCCTGAGAAGACACCTGTGGCTGTCTCACACCCCCTGAGACATTTCTAGAGGGGGGGTACATGGGGGGTTGTTTCCGTGGTGAACCCTGGGGGGTCCTGAGAGGGGAGTGAGGGGCCCCTGCCCTGTTGGGGCTTGAATAGGGCCTATGGTTGCTAATCTGAGACTGAGGTCTCCTCTCCAGGCTAGAGGGGTTGGAGGGGCTGGAGGTACGCCCGGCTGGCTGCCTACCCAGAGATCTAGCCTCTCTCTGGGCTGCCTGACTAGGCTGTCTAGACTGGGGGCCTCCAGGGTTAGAACTGGAGCTATAGTGGAAATGGGAGATGGGGTAACTATTACTGTTGACCTCTGAGGGTTCATGTGAGTGTGTGTGTGTATGCCTGCCATTGGCTCTGTGTCCTGTATCGGTTGAGGGGAAGGAATATTGCCCAGTTTGACAGGCGTCGGTCATTGGCTCTTCTAAGCTCTGGCCTCTCCCTGTCTCGGTCTGACAGAGGGGTCTGACTAGCTGCTGTCTACGAGGTGGGGGCACCCTCTCCTCAAACCCTCCTTTCCTCCTCTGCCCCAAACCCCCTTCTGAGGTGACCCCGTTTCCATGGTGACTCCTCTCTTCCTGTTTCTGAGCCAGGCTGTGGTGGTGGGGTTGCACTTCTGGGTCGTGTGGCTCCTGATACTGTTGATGAGGAGGAGGGGAGTTCTGGTTCAGGTCCAGAACTCCAGCACTGTCCAGGGCACTGGCCAGACTCCCACTCATGGTGGAGACAGTGGAGAGGCAGGACACAAACATGTTGTTTTCAGAGAGACATCTGGACTTCAAACCCCCTTTACCCCTCTCCCTCTCTTTACCTCCACCTGATCCCCCATACCCCCTATCTATGCCCTCTCCAGAACTGGTAGTAGCAGAGTCTAAGTCCTGAGAGCTACGGTGGGACATCCTTCTCTCCCTCTCCATCCCTCTGTTCATTCCATTGCTGTCGTTATCATTTCTGTCTTTCCTCGTCTGAACTGAAGCAGAACTTGAGGTTGAAATAGAAGATATGGACATCTGTCCATCATCTCTTCCTCCTCTGATACTCCCTCCATCCTCCTCGTCCTCCTCTCCCTCTCTCAGGAAGGTGTGTATTTCCTGACACTCCACCAGCTCAAAATTGTGGAGCTCCTGGTCCAGACACTGCTCCTCTGTGCCCCAGATCAGCAGCTTGTCTTGGGTGTCACTGGACACCAAGGGGGGTAGAGGGCTGGGGCTGTCCCCCGGCTCCCCTGTCACCTGCCCCCCTCCCTCCCCATACTCATCTGCTGGAGCTAGCTGGTTAGCGTTAGCGTCTCCAGTAGGGGCGAGGATCATGGGAGCTTTGTTGTTGTTGTTCTTTACCTCACCTCCGTTAACGTTCACCGTCAGTGCCTGAAGACCAGCTGGTACACTCATGTTGGACAGATTCATCAGGCTTTTTTCAAAGACACCTCTCGGGTCCTGAAGCCATTAATGGCGTGGTGTTACTATTATTCTCCTCCGTTCCTCTTTCTCTCTCTCTCTCTCTCCTTCTTTTTCTCTCTCTCAGGGCGCTTTCTGTGACCGTATTTGAGCTGGAGAATGGAGGAAGGAAATCTCATCTCACATTTTTCTTTTTCACTCCTCCTTTGCTTGATTCACCTTGAGGTCACTGGGTAGAGCTCACCGATGACATTGTCTTGGGATGAGAGGGACGTTCTGACCCGATGTCCTCTCTTCTCTTCAGTCTGCAATGAAGAACAACAAGGACACATTTTTGCCATTTAACAGATGCCTTATTAAAGAGATGCTACAGGATTTCTGTATAAGATTTCTGTATAATTTCAGCCACCAGTTCTAAAATAAGCGCTCATGAGCCAAAAACAGGTGCCCGAAATAGACACATACCTCCCCACTCCCTTGAGCAAAAGCTTCACTTGTTTACCTTAAACTGAGGACTGTTTACAGGCTAGCCACATCACACATTGAAGCTCTGAGCTGTATGACATGTCATACATCACGGCACGTGGAAAATAGTGAGGATAGGATCTAAGAAAATAAAATGCATTGCCCAACATACACATACTTTGACCTAAATGGCAAATTTCTTGCTTGAATCATTGTGCAATAACATCATGCAGCACCAGGATGTCATACATCACTAATGTGGGCCTTTATGTAATGAGACGGAAACACCCTCCTAATATGAAGACAAGTTATTTCCCAAAAGAGAAACAGTCATCCACACCACAGGCTTATGATGAATGATATCATTCACACAGCCCAGGGAGTATCAACAAGCCCCTCCCATGTCGCATGACAAACCACTCCACTACCCAGAACATCTACTTACAGTACCGACTCTAATCACAGAATCAGACTCAGAGAAAGATGCTCGGATTTGATAACCTCATCCTCTGATCCTCTCTGTCTCTCTCCCTTTGTAATTGTGCGTCTCTCTTTTTTATCCCTTCCCTCTCACACATTGTGCAACACACACCTCTCCCTCTGCGCTCTGGTGAAAACAACAAGAACAACAACAACAAAAACAACAACAACAACGACAACCTCTATTTTCCAGACCGTTATTTCTAGCTTCCTGGGATGTCATAACAGAACGCGTGTCCAAATGGATTTCTCCGTCACGCTCCAACCGAATCTAATCCCACTCAGCCACAGCAGGCAGCTTTTATTTTTCTATCCCTTCCTTCTGTGCTTCATTTCTATAATTTCTATCTTTCCATTCTTCATTCTTGTTCGAGATCCAGCTCCATTTCTTATGGGTTCTTCTTTTGCCCTCTTAATGCTCTACTAGTTCTTGTGTTGTAGACACTGTTCACCAATCCCAAATGTACCAATACTAAAACTCCATCATTTTGTATTTCTATTTCTGTTGTACGGGTTTGAACAGTGCTTTTCAAGTGAATCCCGACTCAACAATGTTTTGAATTAAATTGCTTTTGAACAAGGCTTTAGAGCAGGTGGCTACACAGGCTGGGTGAGTAATTAAATGTTCAAACCACCATCACCAAGAGTAATGCAGCAGACGGAATGTGGAAAGCAATTATTACCAAATGGAGATGAATGTTCTTTGTAGTGAAGTAAAAGAGGAAAAAAGAGAATAAGAGGAGAGAGTTGAGCCGACAGAACGCTTCTCTGCGAGCAAGAAAATCTCTCTGAGGACGGATGACGCAGAGTGAGAGAAGAAGCGGAAAAACAAAAGGAAGGAAATAGTGAGAAATGTTTTGTAATTATCTGATCCCCCTCAAGAGGAGGTGGAAAAAAAAAAGAAAAGAAAAAAAAAACTCAATTAAAAAAAGATTTCCAACCACTTCTGGTAACATAAATAAACCATCAACCACCATGTTCTATATGTAGTGTGTCGGTCTCCTGAGGTGTGTGTGTGTGTGGGGGGGGGGGGGGGGGGGGAGGGGGGACACGGTGGCTTAGGGGATAAATCCATCACAACATCTCATGGATCTGTTCCCCTGCAGTCCTGCTTTAACCATTTACACACTCCCCTGCCCACAACGATCCACATCCCTCCTCAAAAACTCAATATGGCTGCCTATGTCAATGCTTCGATTGGACAGGGAGGGCAGTATTATAAGACAAAGAAAGCTCAGTTCAAACACAGAGTTTAGACTAGGACTTGGGAATCAATTGAAAACAAAACAATATCATAATAACACTAATATGTATTTATTTTAGTTGAAATTGTTGTGTGTGTGTGTGTGATGAGCCAGCAGCAAGAGGGAGACAGGTGAGTGAGGTTGATCTATAACATGTCAAGTGAGTGTATCTGAGAAACAATCCCGGGAGGCAGAGATATTGACCAGGAACAACAGAGAATTACACTGTCAGGGTATTACACACACGCACACACAGAACACACACACATGCACAGACACACATACATGTGTACGCAGACACACACACACACACACACACACACACACACACACACATTATTGCTCCTACAGCACTGGGGGCTCCTGACCACAGCACACCCACACAACACAGCTACAGCATCAACCTAATCCTACAGATTACCGGACGAAGTAGAAGAGAAGACAAGGGGAAAAGTTAGAAGAGAAAGTGGTGAAGGCTTGCAGGGAAAGAAAAAGAAAAAGAGAGTGAGAACGGTACTCAGGGGGAACTAAAGGGCCCATACATCATACTCTCCTCTAACACAAGTCAGCACAACCTTCACTTCCAACACAGGCATGCATGCACGCACACACATACACACACACACACACACACACACACACACACACACACACACACACACACACACACACACACACACACACACACACACCCACACACACACACACACACACACACACACACACACACACACACACACACACACACACACACACACACACACACACAGAGCAGTACCTGCATTGACACAAAGCGGAACATAGCCTGATATTAAATTGGACATGACATTATATACCCTACTATGTTTAGCCTGGCTAGAAATACCTCACCTAACGAAACAGCACCCTTGGAGACAGAATATGACATCCAAAACCTGACTTGAACTTGAAACATTAGTGTGTTTTCAGCAGATATCTCACGCCAACATGTAGAAAACAAACAGAATCCTATAAATAACAGTGTGTCAGTGTGTAAACCCTGTTGACTGGGAGAGTGACAAGTGATCACAAGAGATCAGACTGCAGGACAAAGAGAGTGCTATGGATGTCACTCACAGCGTGTGTGTCTGTGTGTGTG
>NC_139656.1:6079609-6089609 GCF_951799395.1 Argentina silus | reverse complement strand
TCCTACACTGCCAGCATTTTGGGACAATGAGTACGGTAGTTATTGAAGTCCTCCACTGTATGGGCTTTGTCATATCTTACCTTTTTTCCTTCCAAACGAAACAGGTCAAAAGTCGTAAAAGGGGGGATATTAATGCCTACGATTGAAGCCAATCTCTAATATAATTCAATGAGCCTTTATATTATCATCTCTGACAACGACCCAATAAACTGATCAAGGATCCCTAACAAAAACAACCAAAACAGTACTCTGCATGACAACCAGCCGTGCTGATGTACGCGCACCTGCAGCGAAGTCATGTGGGTATCGCTATATAGAATAACAACCTAGTTTACATTTAAAGAAACCCATTTTAAGCTTATTTCGCGATAGAAATCTGCGACACTCTTACCGTTTTTCGCAATGGAACACGCAATGGTGGTCCTTTCGCAGGTGGTGCGCCACACGGACCCTCTCGCCTACTCCGAACAAGGATGGAATGAGCAGCGATGTGATGCAGCAGATGATAGAGATGGTGCTGCAGCTCACTCACATGGACCATCTATTGGAAGCAACACTACCTTGCCTTGCTCAACATATTAGCACCCTCTGTTGGTCGCGATCATTACTACATTTGAGGTGCACCCTTATTCTTTTTACCAATGGGTACACTCTCTGCATCTAGATCATTCAAACGTTACAGTATCATTATCAATAGGACATCTGTGAAATCCATCTCAAAAAGCTTGTTTTATTTACAGTAGTAGAAACAACGATTTTACATGACAAAGGATACAGAATGAACCATTACAGGGAAGACGGTGTAGGCTATATTAACAAACACCTGTCACATTGAAATGGCCCAGGGAGATACACAACCATTTACAAACAATAAACAATGATAGGTGGGGGTGAGGAACATGGGCTAGTTTCATAGACATAAATATCCCTGTGAACAATGATATGTGATGGTTGATGCCTAGTTGCCACCTAATGCACCCAGCCCCAGGACAGGTATGCAGCCTTTTATTCCTGACCAGCATTGACAGACTTAATTCAACTACTTAGTCAACTATCATCAACGAGTTGTAGCTCTCCTAGCTGGTAGACCCCTCCTCAGAGTCGTGAGCACTCTACACTAGTCTCTCTGAGGAGGGTCTCCTAGCTAGAGCTCTCCAGGGTGGGGGACTACTAGTCTCTCTGAGGAGGGTCTCCTAGCTGGAGCTCTCCAGGGTGGGGGACTACTAGTCTCTCTGAGGAGGGTCTCCTAGCTGGAGCTCTCCAGGGTGGGGGACTACTAGTCTCTCTGAGGAGGGTCTCCTAGCTGGAGCTCTCCAGGGTGGGGGACCACTAGTCTCTCTGAGGAGGGTCTCCTAGCTGGAGCTCTCCAGGGTGGGGGACCACTAGTCTCTCTGAGGAGGGTCTCCTAGCTAGAGCTCTCCAGGGTGGGGGACTACTAGTCTCTCTGAGGAGGGTCTCCTAGCTAGAGCTCTCCAGGGTGGGGGACTACTAGTCTCTCTGAGGAGGGTCTCCTAGCTGGAGCTCTCCAGGGTGGGGGACCACTAGTCTCTCTGAGGAGGGTCTACCAGCTGGAGCTCTCCAGGGTTGGGGACCACTGCCCTGTAGGGTATGGCATGGGAAATCACAGTGTCATGGTGGGCACTTGTTGCTGCGGTCCTTATGGTGATATGTATCTGTGTGCGATGCATACTGCACATTTTACTCAAGTGCAAAACACATGGCGAGAGGTCCTTAGCCCTGAGAAGGCAAGGGTTTAAAGGCAATCTTCTCTGACACACAAAACAATCTTCTATGATACACAAAGACTAACATTGTTATTTTTTTAGTGAACAGTAACATCTGTAAAATGCATTTGCTCTACACACAAACATCCACCGAAACATGACCAGACATTCACACAAAAACCCATGCACTAAGGCATTTAAAAATAAAAAAGCACATTTTTTGCAATTTACAAATAATTTACTGCAAGAAATAAACAATATTTTATGTACAGAAAATGTATTGTGCATATTGCAACACTTAGGCCCGTCTTGCAAACAATGACATTTATTAACCCAGTAAATGTTGACTTAGTTAAATTTATGCTAAAAAATACATCAAAACTTAAACTATTTCCTTTGCATTTGTCAAGATCATTTAAAATTGGACTTGGCCAAGAGCGGTGCAATAAACTAAATCTCTTTAGGATTTATACAATTAGAGAGAGAGATCATATTTTTGTTAAACATTATTGGATTATAATAAACTTTTAATTGGTTATCATAACAATAAAATAAACAAGAACAGTTACACAGATCTATCTGTCTGTGAAAGGATTGGGCAACACATATCTACTTTCCACCATACCTTCCAGCTACCACCAGGATACAGAGACCAAACGATTGTCTTTAGATGTCATATTCTAATACAGATATCTGTCCGGAACAATCTGACATAATACATTGACATTAAAAAGCTAAACTAGAAAGCACAAACATAACCCAGACCATACAACATATTAATCCAAAAATATACTCTTAAAAATGTGTTTTCTTTTCTACTACCATCTCTGAGATGAGTATCTAGGGAAACAGCAGCAATAACAAGGCACCTGGGAAGAATTTGCATAGATGCAGTAAGACACAGCAGCCAGCACTGTGACCACCAGGTATCCATTACAACCAATCAGTGATCAATAAGCCCTGATAAGGTGTATCGTCACTCATTAACTGTCAATATTCACCTTTCAGGTGATAATGTTCCCCGATCAGTCACTACTATTCAGAAATGAGTTATAGTTAGTTATTAGTTAAGCCGACATTTATCCATCGTGTATTAATATTCACATGGTATCAATATTCAATGGGTCTCACAAGGATCAAGACGGTGTGTCTGTGAGCTGCAGAGCCCCCTCTAGTGGTGAGCTACTGCAACCACACCACCCTGAGGCAGGGGTTTCAGGGCATTGCACAAGCTATATCCTGACCTAGAAGAAGTTGTACCATTTCAGACTGGGACACAAACTTCTCAGACGACTGTGTGAGGTGACATATACATAGGTCTACACTATATATAACTCATGTCATAGTGATATCATTAAGTATTGGCTCACATCCCTGATTCTGGCTGAGTTATGCTTTGACAAAGGTCTGTCTGACCAAAGCATTGCTCGTTAATAAAGTCATACTACGTTTTTCATTGTAGAAATGCATGCTGTTATGGTATTAGATTACTGGTCAACTCAGTGCTGTGATTAGAAAAGTAGCTAAACTAATCTAACCTGTTTGCTAAGCCTAGCAGTGCTTAGTGCTCTGGAACTGGATAAACCTTTGACACTGGATACAATGTTGACCTTTAGTATGATATTTAAGCATGACATTTAAGTATGACATTTATGCACAACCAACTGACTATTGCCATTGTAAAATGCTTCTTGCACCACAAAGTAAAAAGCCAAAAAGAGTCTTTTGGTTTCTTGGAGGAGAAAAATACTGTGTAGGCACATCATCATGAGCTCAGAGAAAACAGTACACAGCATACAAGGCACAAGGAGAAACTGTCCAAACACAAAACAATAGGCTGTAACTCTGACTAGAACAACCCAGACTCTATCCAAAACTCCAAAATGGAGGAAAACCCCAACTGGGCTTCCCTTGGGTAGGCATGTCTCTAAGAAGAAACCCCTCTGGTGAAGCACAGTGGTTGGGTTGGGTTGAGTCTAAGGCCAGGCAGGGAGGCTGTGGAACTTCTAGAAAATAAGACATCACATTCGGGAGCGTAGATCAATGTGCGGCTATCACTTCTGCATTTGACGTTGTCCTTGTGTTACCCAGCACCTGAGACAGAATGTCTCTGTGTGCGATTGTGAGTTCGGTTGAGGGCCAGACGTTTTTTTTTACGGGACCCTCCTTGGAAACCCGGACGGTGTATGCGCCCCAAAAAGGAGACAGTGTTATCCGATGAATGAAGATGTCAAACCGAGACAGATGGCCGGGTAGGTACGTCGGGAGGGGGTTGCTGCGGATGCGCCGCTGGGTTCTAGAGCTCCCCGTCGTCGTCGTCCCCTCCGGCCTCCTGGCCGTTATGGAGGAAGGCCTCCTTTTCAGGTGACATGGCCTCGTCGTGAGAGTGGCTGGGCTTGTAGCCGTTGAGCTCCGTGTCGGTGGAGGAGCGGGCCAGCGCTGCCTCGGCGCTGTGATGGATCCCATAGCCGAAGTAGATGACAAACCCTAGAGCACGAGGAACCGCGGGCAGAAGGACAGAAGAGCCGTGTTAGTAGATGTTCTTAATGAACACCGGGAGATATTCAACTAGCCAACTAAACATCAAGACCTCAGCTGGCTGAATCAAGCTTGGAGGCGAGGTTACATCAGTGTCTTATATGAGGGATGGGGCCTGCTGTACCTATAGACATCCAGACAGTGTCTTATATGAGGGATGGGGCCTGCTGTACCTATAGACATCCAGACAGTGTCTTATATGAGGGATGGGGCCTACTGTACCTATAGACATGCAGACAGTGTCTTATATATGAGAGAGAGGGCCTACTACTGTACCTATAGACATCCAGATAGCGAATCGTATCCAGGTGCCTCTGTCCAGCTGCATCATCAGGTAGACGTTGACAAACATGCTGACCACTGGCAGGAAGGGCAACAGGGGCACCTGAAGGGTCAACATCAATGAGACAGAGAACACCTTCACCAAACCACTAGTCGGCACTAGTCAAAATATACACTTCTTTACACTTTCTGTGTCAACCAAACTCGACATAAAGCTGTGGTGTGTAGGACAGCTCAAAACAAGCAGTGTGAAAGGAGAAGGGAAGGGATGTCAACAGCAGACCTTGAAGGAGAGCTTGGTCTTGCTCTCGGGCTGCCTCCAGATGATGAAAGTGAGCACCATGCACACTAGGAAGATGACACTGAGAGCTGCCACGTTCCACACCGCTAGTCCACCCTGCACTGCTAACACACTGAACACCAGGATCAACAGACCTGGGGGGGAGAGATGAGAGAGGAGACGGGATAGGAGGAGAGAGGGGAGAGATGGGAGACCGATCAGAGAGGGGAGGAGAGAGAGGGGAGGGAGTGAGTAAAACAAAGTAACGATGCCGGAGCTGTGTGTGATCTGTGTGTGATGGCGGTGGACTCAAATGAAGATGTGTGCGTGTGTGTGTGTGTGTGTGTGTGTGTGTGTGTGTGTGTGCGCGCGTGTGTGTTGTCCCTCATGTCCCTACCCATGGTGCTGACACAGATGTTGACAGCGAACCCTGACAGGGCGGACGGCTCAGTGTTGTCAGGGAACAGCACAGTCTTGAGACTGAACGTCTTCTCCACGCCAGGCAGAATGCCCATACTGGGGGCACTGATGCCATCACTCAACTCCACCTCCTCCTGGGTACTGGCCATCTGGTAGGCGGCACTGGTGGGCTCCGGCTGGTACCTGGCATACACCCACACAGACACAAGGTTAGGCTAGAGAAACAACAGATGATGATAGGGCCAAAACCCCCCCCCCCCCCCCCCCCCCCGTGATGTTGGTGTGTCTGAGGGCCACTGACCGGAGCACCAGCACACAAGCAGCCACCAGAGTGTAGGCCAGCAGAGTCCCTATAGACATCAGATCCACCAGGTCCTTCAGGTCAAACAGGAACGCCATGACGGCTGAGGAGAGAGGGAGGAAAGGAGAGTGGGAGGGAAGGAGAGAGGGAGGGAAGGAGAGATCTGTTTAGAAAAGAGAATTTCACATGTGGAATATAACTCCACATGTGAAATATATATATATATACACACATACACACACATTAGGTGTAAAAAAGCAAAGAAAAAAAAGAAGAAGATGCAAAGTATATTAACTAGTAGATCAGTGAATAATGACCAGTCGTTGAATCTTCTGTGAACAAAAAGTAAAACATAACTGTCCACTTGGCCACGTCATCGCAAGACCTTGAACCACATTGACTTGGAAAGTGGCACATTTAGGATATAACCGGTATAAGATGGATCTCTGCTGCTCCCACATATGATCTTTATAGGAGCAGTACGGTACATACTGCAAGTGCAGGCGGCCCGCCCAGCGTGGAGCCCACATCAAACCCAACAAGCTCATGGAGCAGGTCATATGTGTTGATTAGGATGTATTGCTTATTTAAGGCATCGTCTGTGTTTTTGGCCCCCAACATGTTTGGCACCCCTGCTGTGTGAGAAGAATTAAGCTAACACCCCCCCCGCCCCCCCCCTTCTCTCTCTCTCTCTGTCTGTCTCCCTCTCCACCAGTCTTACCAGACGTAACCCCAGCAGCCATGGTGGACATGATGGGGGTCTTCCTCTCGCTCACACGCGCCAGGAAGGAGAAGAGCAGGCCGTCACGTGACATGGCAAAGATGATACGAGGGAGGGGGAACATAGAGCCCAGGAGACTGGGGGGGGGGGTGGGGGTGGGGGGGGGGGGTGGTGGAAGGAGTAGGGGGTAGGGTGGTAAGATCAAGGGAGGGGGTAGAGGGGAGAGGGGAGAAGAGGAAGGGGTGAGGGACAGGTTGGAAAGGAAGGAGAGGCAGAGAGGAGGGGAGGGAAGAAGAGGAAGGGGTGAAGGACAGGTAGGAAAGGAAGGAGAGGCAGAGAGGAGGGGAGGGGTGAAGGTATTGTGGTGGGGGGTGGGTGGGGTAGGGGTTGAAAACAGAAGAAAACAAAAAGGGGTAGAAGAGAATGATAACACTGAGGTGGAGCAGCAGGAGACATGGCGTCAAAAAACCCAGACTACGATCCTCCCTACACTCCGCCGACGAGACGCTCTGCATGCTTTCATTAGTCACCAACAACGTTACCAAGGCAACGCTCCAGTGGCAGGATGCGGTTTGAGCATGGGGCACGTTGACCACCAAGTACCACTGGAGCGTCGAGTTGACTGTAAGTTGACCATGCTTGTTAGGTCCCGCTCCTACCTACCATGACACAGTTACAGCCCCCTAAGGGAGGAACCTCAACCGCCAGTGGTCAAATCATTAAACCATCGGTTGAAACGTGCGTGTTAGTGTCATTGACCTGGTCCCCACTCCCGACGTTGACCGACCCTCCACCGTAAGTGGACACTATCTGGCCATGAGAGAAAGGACAAAAAGAACAGTGCTTTCTGATCACCAAGCTGATTTTAACCACTAAACCCCTAATCTTAACCCTAACCCCCGAAATCAATATTGTCCCTTGAGTCCTTTCTAACGTGGCCATGGTCGTGACTGTGTTTGGTGTATGAGGTAACCTGGAGAGAGTGTGTGTGTGTGTGTGTGTTAGTGAGTAGGTCTCACCTGCGACTATGCCGGAGGTGAGGGTTGCGATTAGTGGGGTTTTGGTGCGGGGGCTGATCTTTGCCATGTACTTGAACAGCAGCCCATCGTCCGCCATCGCCCAGATCACACGTGGCATAGGAAACATAGCCCCCAGCAGGCTAACAGGACACACACGCGTACACACGCACACACACACACACACACACACAGACGGACACACACACACACACGCAGACACACACACACACACACGCAGACGGACACACACACACACACACACGCAGACGGACACACACACACACACACGCAGACGGACACACACACACACACACACACGCACGCACGCAGACGGGCACACACACACACGCATACGGACACACGCAGACACACACACGCAGACGGACACACACACGCAGACACACACACACACACACGCAGACGGACACACACACACACACACACGCAGACGGACACACACACACACACACGCAGACGGACACACACACACACACACACGCACGCACGCAGACGGGCACACACACACACACACACACGCAGACGGACACACGCAGACACACACACGCAGACGGACACACACACACACGCAGACGGACACACACACACACGCAGACGGACACACGCAGACACACACACGCAGACACACACACACAGACACACACACGCAGACACACACACACACACACACACACACACACACACAGGGAAAACACACCATGCCATGCAAGTTAATGAAAGAGTAACAACACACCCTGCATACACCTGGCCCTGACCCCAGTACAGGGATGCTTTAAAAAGGTATGCGGACTGTGATTTGATTGATTATACAGGATTATGTCTATATTATGTCTATATTTTGAGTTAGTAGGAGGGGTTATGATTGGGAGAGTGGAGAGAGAAAAGTTTAAATCATCATGCAAAACCAGAGGTTATGACCCAATAGGCAATTTAATAGAGTTACAAACACAGGCTGCTTTAAGGAATAATAATTCAACAAAAATACATTTGATTAATTAGAAAAACCTTTAACATTCATACATGCATATACAGTACATAAATACATAACACATTTGCCTGAGTTGAATCGTTGAGACATATGAAGTAAGAACTTTCTTTCATCTCTGGGTACTGTAGGTTCAAGTCAGCATTACATAACAATATGCTAGATTTATTGTGCAATATGCCCTGCCAAATATCTGCTCATATTTTTAGCTAGAGGGATCAAATTCTCACCTCAGTTAAATATACACTCACATACATGCACACACGCACACGCGCACACACACACACACACACACACACACACACACACACACACACACACACACACACACACACACACACTCATACACCTAGAGAGCAGCAAACCTACCACACCCACCAAGCGAACATGCACGGGGTGTGTGTGTGTGTGTGTGTGTGTGTGTGTGTGTGTGTGTATGCTTGAGTCAAAGGACTTGTGTCAACGAAAGATCAAAGAGAGAAAGAGAGTACGTGCATTTCTAGTGGCTAAAGTAAGGCTAACTGTATGTGTGGAAGAGTCTGTGTGCGCTCCAGTCTATTAGTGTGTGTGTGTGTGTGTGTGTGTGTGTGTGTGTGTGTGTCTGTGCATACCTCGTGGACAGAGCGCACAGCGAGCCCACAGCCACCGCGTAGGTGGCTCCTTCCCAGCCCACGTATGTGAAGGCCACAGGCAGGGGGCTGTTCTCATCCAGCATGTAGTAAGGCATCATCATAGTGAGGGCAGCAGAAACACCGAAGTACGCCACGAAGCAGATGAGCAGGGAGGACACGATGCCGATGGGGATGGCCCTCTGGGGGTTCTTCACCTCCTCACCTGGGGGGGGGGGGGGGCACACACGGCCTTGGTGTTAGTGCCTTAGTCAACACGGTAACACACACACACACACACACGGATTCATTTAGCGTTGTGAAATCCTCCTCATGGCTGTGCTGCCTCGAGTGGCCCGTCAAAGCCAAGAACTGTCATTTGACTTACAAATGATCAAACTGGTTAAATGAGGTAGGGTGAGGTGAGGTGAGGTGATGCACGCACGCACACGCACACACACACACACACACACACGCACACTTCGTTGTTGAGCAATAGGCCCCACCATCCAACGCCATAACACTGCAATTCCAGATCACACTCCAAATTAAAACACATTGCTCACTTCTAGCGATAAAATATTGGAAAAGGACTTGACAAAAACTGACGTATGTTAGCATATGACGCCGGAGATGTTTGCTGTTTGCGTTTTACAACATTTGTGTTGACCAACCACATTCCTTCCAGTATTACCATGTCATTCTCCTCATTACAGTATTCGACTGAGAGAAATGATGCGACGGCCTTTACCAAGAGAGAACACTAGAGGCTTGTCTTGCAGTGCAACCGTACAGCGCCAATGGAGTGTATGGAGTGTGTGTTTCAAAGACAGCGGTTCCCAGACAGGTTATCTACTGTATGCTGTGACCCAAGTAAAAGCTTCTGAACGTTTCTTGGGACCCATCAGGTAAACACATTCTATTTCTGGTCAGGTCTACCCATAAAAGTTCAGCTAAAGAGACACTAGTGAGCCTTACATACAGTATTATTCAGGAATGATGGTGCTAGTTTCGGGTCAGCAGGGCAATGTGTGTGTGTGTGTGTGTGTGTGTGTGTATTATGGTCAGTGGTCTGGCACAGGGATCTGAGATTGACCTTGCTAG
>NC_139656.1:6069609-6074609 GCF_951799395.1 Argentina silus | reverse complement strand
GACCTTTTCCGGTTCACCAGAGAGCGTTCAAACTATCAGGTCTCCTACCTCCCTGGCACAGGCACCACCGTAGCCAGGCGCCACGCCATTGCAAGCACGGCAAGCCACACTCAGCTATAAAGCCTTTAAAAGCGGCTCCCCCAAAACTATAAATCTACCCACCATGTGGGAAAAAAAACATTGTAGAACTTACACTCCTTCTACATCATATCCTGTAGCCCCTACAGCTACTTCAGAGCTCACAATGACTCTGCCCAATGGAATAAGTGATTAGTGGCTCACATTGCACATAATAATCCTTAAATTCAGGAAGTTCATTAAAAAGAGATTACAGTGATAACAGTTGAAATATGCAGAAGCAATCATAACACTCTTAGGATTGTGAATGAGCTTGGTCACACACACACACACGCACGCGCGCACGCTTGCTCACACACACGAGCACACACACACACACACACACACACACACACAGATTCTATTAACACAATAGACACAGTTCGATTAAATTAAATTCGAAAGAGCCACAAATCCTCCCTGACCCCACATTCACTAAGCAGACCATACCCATGACCATCACCATGTCCATACATGCCTGCTGATGTGAACTTCTGCTTTCCACTTTCCAAACTAGAGCTGAACTCAGGTTAAGAAATAGCAGCTAACAGGTCTACAGCCAACACATCACCTCAGTAGCCCACATGCACGTAGACCCCACTACAGTAACAACGTTTCAAGCCTATAGCACTGACAGTTCCCTTAACTTAAGGAATAACATGGAAATGCATACTCACTCACAAACACCCGCCACAAACGTGTGAGAGAAGGAGGAGAGAGAGAATAAGAGAGAGAGAGAGATACTGGAGAGGAATTAAAGAGATATATCTGTTAACTATTCTTCCGCCTCCTGTTCAAGTGTTCATGTGTCGTTTAACGACAGCGGTTCTAAAATAGAACGTAGAGGAATCACGTGGCCCGTGCTATTCCAAGCAGCTCCACTCTGCTACTGGGCACTCAACTCTAATGCTGTCAATCCAACACACACACACACACACACACACACACACATTCGAACTTGGCCGCAAGGGCAGTCAAAACCATACTGTGGTTGAAACAGTCGGAGCCTCTACCCTCCACCGCCCACAACACACAGTCAGACAGTTCACCTGTACCCAGTCAGACAGACATGCTGAAAAATATCCATACTGAGCCTGATCCGGGCTCCTATGATGAGTGGATGGATTCATGCAGTGATCCAATAGCTTCTGTGCAAGCAAACACACGCTAGTGTGCGGTGCACGCGACTCACACACACACACACACACACACACACACACACACACACACACACACACACACACACACACAGACACAGACACAGACACAGACACAGACACAGACACAGACACACACACACACACACACACACACACACACACACACACACACACACACAGACACACACACACACACACACACACACACACACAGACACACACACACAGGTATTCCAGATGGGGATATGGGGATACGTGATCCTCAACCTGTCAGAACCACTCCACACTGTGTGTGTGTGTGTGTGTGTGAGAGACTAGAGGGTTTGAGCCTCGTCCTGCTGGGATGTGCATTTCAGGTTTAACATTGCTTAGAGGTTCACTATGGTGAACAGCATCTGTGACAGTACATCATGTACTATATACAGTACAGAGGTTAACTGACTCGGTGTGGCTCAGGTAACAATCCACATGGGCCTTTGGTATCTTTCTGTCTGGCAGTCTGTCCATCTCTGTCTTGCACAGTATGACAAGCAAACGCACATTGAAAAGCAGAGAATTACAAATACTACCAGCCTGTTGCCTGTCAGTCCGTCCGTCTGTCTGTCTGTCTGTCACTCTCTCTCCAGTATTTCATTTCCAGTATGTCCTGCAGAGTTAGTTATGCAGGCACATGGATAAGCATTAAAGGGGGCTGTCTAACCCCCCCATTCCCCTAAAAGCCAAATATAGTAGGTGGGCAGAGAGGGGGCTGGTGCTGCTGTCCTCCAATCCCAGTGCTGGGTATGAGTCAGAGTCAGTGCCCTGGGCAGTGGTGGCAGCACCCAGTGACAGACAGGAGCTGAGCACACACACACACAACTGACTCAAATTCACTCTTGTGCTCAATTACTTAAGTTCTTGGGCATGGCCTCCCGGAGAGAAGGACCGAACATTTGGACGACCTCTAAGGTCATGGACCTCTCCCTAAGCCAGACAGAACCATGATGAACGTGTGACATGACAACAGAGAAGGAGAGAGAGAGAGAGAGAGAGAGAGAGAGAGAGAGAGAGAGAGAGAGAAATGGGGGGAGAAGGAGAGATGTCATTGGCATTCCAGGGCACTAGCCCAATGTAGAAGCAGAAACTTGTGACTGCCATGTTATTTTGGTACAGAGTGAACAGCATGATTGTCTATAAACACACGCACACACACACACACGCCCCCTGTTCAAATCAGCAGCGGAAAGAACTCAGACAGGTGTCAGAGTTTGAACTAAAGCTTGTGTTACAATGATGCAGGGTTGTCCTACAGAAAAGGTTGCAGACCATTCAGAGCTTCAGAGAGACCCCCGCCACACACACACACACACAGCTATGCCAGTATGGGGGGGGCTATAACCAAAAGGTGAAGGGCACAACACACTCATGTCACCTATTTGAAGTGCCGCCGTAAGTGTGAGCGTGTGTGTGCAGCGATTGTTCTGGATAAATCACCATGTGAGCGGAAGAAAAGTGAGTTGGTGGGAGTGCCTCTCAACTGGTCTCTCACTCACACACACGCCTGCCAACTTTACACCGGTGAGAGTCCTGTTGACTTTCCCACTCTGACAGCAGCGGTTGACACGACCACACAGAAATAACAAAAAAACCACACAGAACATTTCGTCAGACAGATGCTCCGAGTTCATCAGATCCATGCAGGATTAATGCATGCATTGTGCAATACGGCAAATAGGCAATAACAACATTCCACTCCATTTTGAGAAAGCACATCAAGCCATGTAGGCCCACACCATATTAATGGTAGACTAGATTCAGGAGCTTCCGAAGTAACTCAAGTATTATAACCATATTATAATATACATTTTTCAGACTTTAATTTTTTTTTTTTTTAATAATAATACTTTTTTAACCTAAAGCAAGATTAGCTAACCAGAGGCTTTGGTATGAAATTATTCAGTATTCTATGTCTATGCAGGAATAACATCCACAACTCTGGTGTCACAACCACCATGCTTCGACAAGCTAACCCATAAAGCTTAGCAGGGTGTTTCTGTGAGGGTTTCTGGAGTCCACACACTGTTAGCGGGGGAGATCAGTGAAACATGAACCCATGGCCTTCTGCCAAATCATTGGCAGCATGTCATTGAACCTCCACAGCCTCCAGAGAACGTCCAGAGAACACATAGGCTACATACATACATATTTACATACGGTCTCTGGCCTGTTGTGTACCAATTCCGCTAGGTACACTGGTGACCCAGATTCAGACATGCTATACTTTGGGCTCAAGAGCAATAACGAGGGCCCGTCGTTCTCCTCAGGCCACAGCTGATACATGTGTGAAACTGTCTAGAAGCATGTGGCATGACAGGGGGAGGCCGGTGCTAGAACACCCAGAGGCAGTTCCCATTTATATTACCAACCATGTTGGTGCACGTGAGGGATAGAGACAAGCTCAGCTAAGTTTCCTACAGAGATGACTGAAAATAGTGGAGGCCATAGGACACGTTGGGACATGGCTTGCATTGGTTCAGTTCAGAGAATGTCACCTCCAGGTCACTCCCACGTCCACCAGCACAGATCCTGAGAAGAAAGTATTGATGCCTAAAAATAATGCATCCTTCCTTCCTCTCTTCCCTTCTGGATTCCATACTTCCTCCTCCCCCCTCCCTTCCTTTCATAGTTCCTGCATACCTATTTTGCTGTCAATATCCCCCCAATTCCTTCCATCACCCCTTCTTTCGTTCAACACTCCCCCTCCCCTTCCTTCCTTTATTCCTTCCTCCCATCTGTCCATCCCTCAAGGTGAGCATTGCCCTAGCAGAGTTATTGTCTATGGCAGTATCTCCAAGCAAGGTAGTATTTCTAATTATATATGTATACGTTGAACCCTTGAATGATCGTCTAACTATGAACAACAATCATTCAAATATTTGCAATTGAATCATTCTTGGCGATGCAGTTCAGGTTGGATCTTGATATCGGTGATTCACAATCTCCATCAAATGTTTACCTTGCCACGTTTCACTGTTTTGTGTCAAGCTGTTGGTGACCTGAAAGAATGTCATGTTAACATGGCAGTGACAGAAAAGATAGACCATAAACCAGACTACAACGCAGGGAGTTGTTGTCAATAATAATACCTCCCTCTGACCCTGGCCATTTTCACAACTCTCTACACGCACAAGAGATTTACAGCTCAACTGCGCCTTTAAAAGACCTCTTTGTTGTAGCAGAGCAGACTGAAGATTTAGTAGAAGTAAACAATGTAATATGTTGTGATCAGCTCTCCTGGAGGATTACTTGATCCCCTGCCCGGGCACAGGTAGCCTAACCTCACTCACCAGGCTTTAATCTCTCACAAAGGTAAATTTGTGAGAGTATGGACTACTACTACAGTTAAGGTTGACTATCAACATGACCTGACAGTGTTGTGGTGGTTTTGCTGTAGTCATTACAATGACTCATTGGACTCTCCCACTGTTGGGGGTAATGAAATTTCACTTGGCTTTACAGTTTCAAAAGAGGATTTTACACCACTCATGTACCATAAACCATAAATGCTGCTGAGTATACAATCCTAACAAAGAATGGAAATATTCTATAATGTCTTGTCCGTTTTTCCTTTTTCTTTTAATTGAACGAGTGTCATATGAGTGCGTTACTGTACTAGGACATACAAGGGTTCTAAAATGTTACATGTCCAATACACATCAGTAACTTTCTTATTATCGCGCACTC
>NC_139656.1:6057109-6064609 GCF_951799395.1 Argentina silus | reverse complement strand
CTAACCTAATCAATCAATATATGATACAGGGTCTTTTCTAAAAAAACCTTCTAAGAAATGATATTTTTCAACAAGATGAAAGAAACATTTTTGCATTTGACAGGTGGGTCAACAAAGGACTATTGAATTCTTTCCTCCCCATATTCACTTTGTCTTGCTGATACCATTCATATTCATACCCAGACAAGATTAGCATTTCATGGTCATCGAGAGACACACAACTTGGTTTTGAATCCACTTACCTGGCGCCAGCATTTTATCAACATTACAGTCAGTCATTTGACTTAAAGATCTGTCAGTGACTTTGACAGAGCTCTTTCACCGACTTTCAAGTTTTTGTCCCTGAGTCAAAGGGACTTCAGACACGGCTGTGGCCGTGACCAAATCACCTCAGCCACAAGAGGACCACAGCTCAAACAGCCCCTCTATTGCGCGCGCACACACACACACACACACACACGCACACGCACACACGACAGAAGCATAACAGGAATAGGTGAGAAAAATAAAAGGGGTCTAGACGGGAGGGGGTTTAACATCTACATACTGTAGAGGACGGGGGGGGGGCACATACACGCTCGCGCACACATACAGAGAACCAACGAGGCCGTTCAAATAAATAATAAAAACCTTCAAGATGGACTGACTTGAAAGGCTTGCAAACTCCGCCGATTCATCTTTAATATCATCCTGTCTTCTCTGGACGAGTCGCGAGGCCCGTTGCCTTAGTAACTGGTGCATGGCAGCCTCCAGATCCAGGACGGCAGGCACCTGAAAAATATGATACCTTCTGTGACCTCTGACCAGTACAGGGGGTGGAGACCGAGTCACGGGGAGACCTGATTGGTGCAGGGACCAGAGAGCGACGTGACAGACAGAAACTCCCCAACTATCATACTTACCTTTTAACTGCTTTAATGTATTAATTATCGGCTGTAATGTACGATTCTAAATGTAATAATGATATTCTATACCATGTCAGACATGAAATAAATAATGCGATTGTATTATTCCATGGCAACTGTAGAAAGACGCATTCTATCACAGTGCTCTCTGACCCCACACCAACAGACTCCATTGACCATAATGCATCGTTCCTCTGAGGTGAGCCTATGGAGTAAAATCATTGTTAGAGAGTTGGCTGTTTGTCAGCTCGGCCAATGACTGGTCCCCTCCTCTCCTTGTGGACACAACTGAACTGCTGCAAGACTGAGGCCATAAGTCAGGTGTTAAGAATGCCTATCATTTTTAGATGTTGATTATAAGCACTATTGCAGTTGCAGTTGTCCATTGCTGTGATGAAAACATTCTACTAAAACTTACTTGGACTAGACGAGTTAAAATACAAGAGACCACTTTAAGTCACTACTTTCACTGACAGATAGTAAGCCTTAAAATGGTAGAACATCGCAAGAGACAGATATATAGCCATTACTCTATTTGTAATCATTATAAAACGTCTCAAAATCCACAAAAAAAACAAACAAACAGAAAGTCAGGCAGCAGATAATTTCTCCCTTACCTTTTCACCGAAACACTCAAGCAAGTCTCGAACATACCCTCGCATCTCTTGCAAGAATTTGTACTGCTCTGCGTTGTCATTGGACGAGCCCTCCAGGCGCTGTATGGCACTCTGGGAGGTCACTAACTCTTCTTGGATCGTCTCGTAGCGCTTAGCATTAGCGTCGTGCCCCGCACGCATTTGGCTAAGCCTAGAGACACAGCACACACAGGAAAGACACTGGGGGTGAGTGCCAGCGACAGGGGGGGACTGCCAGGGGTCAGTTAGCACGTCTGAAGGTATTGAGGTAGAATACAGGTGGAGTGTAGTGTGGGGATCTGTCCACGGTGACTTAGCATTAGCATTAGCGACCCTGCATTCAGAGAGCTGAACCTGGCCCAGGTGGGTAGACAGGAGAGGCAGGGTGAGTAGAATTACTGTGTGTCATGAGGTAGATGTACATTTACAGGTAGTAAGGTAGAGAGGATAATGAGGGTAATTGTTCACTGTTCCGTACTACCCCCCCTGGGTCAAGGTATGGCATGGGTTATGTTTCAGCTCATGTGTGTAACCTCGATAGAGTCATGTGGTCTGGATCTGCTGGTAGCTGCCCTGGTCTCCAGGCAGGAAGGAACACAGGACTGACAGTAGTAGTAGTAGTAGTAGTAGTGGTAGAGGTGAGGACTGACGCCACTCGACCTACCTGTCTCTCAGACGTTTCTTTACCAGATCAGTAGTGACAGGTGTCAGGTCGCTACTAGGGGCCGTATAGGGGACTGAAATCTCTGTTCTCACTGGCTTGCTGTCCTCAGCTCCCACAGCGCTGTAGGTGAATGGCATGCTATAGGTCGAGCCGTAGGGCTGCGTATCATAGCTGCTCTGGTAGTACATGCTACTGTCCTCCGGCTGGCTGCTCTGGACCTAGGACAATAACAACAACAACAACAACAATCACATTTGGCTATCACCAATAGCAATGCTCATACAGTTAGAAAATGTTATTTAACAAACACATGGAGGATAACCTTCTGTACTTTGTTTTGAAGCCAAGCTGAAGGATGCTACAGTATATGGTTCTGATTGGCGGTCACACTATGGTAACTTACTGATTGAACGTTATGTGTTTTATGAAGTCTTTCAGGTCTAATTGGCGATGTGTATGATGTATGTCTCTCACCTGGGGGATGCTGATGCCCTTCCTGATCTGCTCCTGCTCCCAGCGGTTCACCTCCTCATCATGCCCCCCTGTATTCAACGCCTCGTCATCACTACCCTCGATGCCTGTGGAGATCAGGGGGTGAAGGGAGACAGGTGTTAACGTCAACGTGTTTCCCATGTCTGGGAGCATAGGGATAGACATGCTACTCTATAACAGAGATCATAGAGAGCCTCTTTTTTTGCTGAATTCAAAAGCAGCCCCCTTGCCCCTAATCTCTTCTAAACACTCCTGATTTAAGCAGATTGGTTGTTCTGTTTGGTAGCTACGCAATGTCAACACTGCCCTACCTCTGTAGAAATATCCTGTTTCCAACCCATCTCCCTTCTGTCTCCAACTCGCATACAAGTTCTCTAACCTGCAGTGCCTGTCTCCACTGCAATCTCGTTTCTCGCTCTCATTCCTGGCCTTACTTATCTCTGAGCTGATTCTTATCTAATATCTTCTCTGACTCACCCATCTCCTCTCTTCTCTTCTCTGACTCACCTATCTCCTCCGCGATCTTCTGTCTCTGGCTCTTGTTCCTGACTCCGCTGAAGCTGATCCTTTTGTCGTCCTCGTCTTCGTCCTCACTGCCGTCCTGGTCCTCCTCTCTGACCAGGCGTTTCTTGGGGGTCTCCGTCTCGACGAGGGGGGGCTCGCCTCCCAGCTCCCTCGCCAACTGACGACGTTTCCTCGCCGCGTGGATAAACGCTGCGTCCGGGATCTCACCTGGTGGGATGGGGGATTCAAGTTAGCAAGGTGGCAGTGGATTCCTGTCCTTGTCAAAGTGAAGACAAGGAGAGGAAACCTCTTTAGACTGTTGGGGTGCACCACTTGTTCCTGTAGTGAACATACGAGTTGTGTACCTGGTTTGAGGGTGCTGAGAGTGGAGAGTGTGTTGGAGAAGGCCCCTGCAGTGCTGTTGCTCTTGGAGGTCTGACTCTGACCCTTCTGATCCTCCTCCTGTTCATCAGTGCTGTCGACCTCCATCTCCTCCTCCCCCTGCTCACTGCCCGCAAGGCTATTGGGCTCTTCCTTGATGACCGCCAGAGGCTGGCCAGAGGCATCTGGAGAGGGAGAGTATACACAGTGTTCAATTTGTTTAGAAAGCGCAATATGAGGTGAATTGTCGACTGAATGACCTGTTTTGAACTGTCACTACTTATGTCAAAGCATACTTGAAGTACTGTCAAGTGTGAGGTGCTGTTAGCCCACCTGTGTTGGACTCCTGTTTGACATAGCCGGTCTTCTCCAGGTCTTCCTTGTATTCCTTCTTCAGCTGTTTGACAATCTTCTTGCTGTAATTGGATTTCTTCACTCTGAACACCTCAGTCTCATCTGGACATCATATGGACAAAGAGGGGTCAAAATAACAATCCACTGTTAATAAATGTTGGTGACTGGTGCAATAAAGCAGATTAATCTAATGTTGACATCGGAGAATGTAAACATTAGCGAAGATGCTGGATTAAGACATTTCTGTGCACAATGGGGAAAAATGTATATTTCAGATTTGCTTGCAACTAACTACGGTAACACTCATTGCTGAATGTATGCAAACTTACAAACTAGCTCACTAGTTACAATAGGTAGCTAGCCTTTATACAGTGTTTGCTAAAATGCCACCGCTACCTAAGTAGCTTAGCATGCTAGTTAGCTAGCTAACCTACCTTCATCATCATCGAAGCTTAGCAAACTGGCTTTTGGGGGACCCTGTACATCCCGATTCTTCTTCTCCTTCTTGACAGCCTTTATGATGTTTGACTGGAACCCATTGCCGTGGTGTACTTCCATGCCGCGGAACCCGGCGACGATGTCCGTGTTGGGGACATTGAACTCCCGAGCTGCGGTATCCTCCGCGAAAGGCCCGCATGGTTGCAGCACCGTCTGCTGCAGTGGCTGGGGTTGCTGGATGTCCTCCTTTTCGTCTTCATCAGACTCATTCCTCCGTCGGAGGTTAGCCTTTTTTGCTCTTTTAAACATGATGTGCTTTGTCTGAAACGAATATTGTCTCTAACACAGGAGGGCACATCGAGATAATCTGGAGTAGCGCGCAGAAAATGCTTCGCAGTGAGAGGCAGACATTTTCTGCTGTCAAAACGTTTCTTCTTCGAATGTGACCCACTCGGGCACATTTCAACGGCATCTCAGCGCATTACTGCCACCTGCTGAACGGACTAGGTTTGGACAACTTCATACGAAATCCATGATGGAATGATGAAAAACACAAAACTTCGATGTACAAAACACATTGATATACAATATTGCTCAAAGGCCTGCTTGTGAACACTTTGTATTGCTCTATCTGTCCGTATATCTTGAACTATTTATACTTATATACTTATACTATTTATTTATACTATTTATACTGTTTATACTGTATATTTTTTAGTACTTCTATTTTATTTTATTTTATTCTATTTTAAAACTTATTGTATTGTTGCACTACTCTGTGGCACTGTCACCTTCCTTTGTCTTTTCTCCATGTTGCTTTCTCTCTCTGAGATTTGAAGGGTGTAAATTAAAGTGGATGGAGTGGATGAAAGGCTATGTGAGACACAGTGTAGGCTACCTCTCTCACCTCTCTCGTTACAGTACATTGATGAAGTGCATTGCATTGCATTTATGAAATGTGCTATATAAATAAAGTTTGATTTGATTTTGTCATGTACGATAACTTGGTCCTCTACCCCTGTTTCACATAGACTAATCCCTTTCACAATCATACATTCCCTTCTTTCTTTAACAGGCAGTTGAGTTTAGGAAAAGGGCAACTGTCTCGTTTACATTGCCTGAGGCCATGACACAGGCAGTTGAATTCGAGTCTATACTCACATACTAATTACGTAAACAAGACAACAAACACAAAGACATTTATGTCTTGAAAGCCTCAACATGTCTTCAGTTGAAGCAAATCTACAGAACTGAATGCTTATAGCAAGACTGAAGTAAGGTAACAAAAAGAGAAGGAGATAACAAAAAAAAACTTTGTTCTATGTCCTGCTGAGAGACCCGGGGAGGTTCACTGTGTGCAATCCAATGGTTCTCAAATTCTAGGATTCTGCCAACTTTATTGAGTCTGATCAGGTAAATTGCATTAATGTTTAATTTGTGAAGTGTACATCATTTAACGGATGATGAAAAACTATTTTTAAAAAAATGTATTGCCCATTCTCACCAAGAAGACAATTATGTGCTATAATAGCATTATTGTGGTTTAATTAATGAGAACTGCTGTGATCCAGTGTAAGATATGTGAGCTACATTAAGTTAATATTACAGGGCTATTACTGCCATGTAGCCTCGCGGAGGTGATTACATTGTTGAAATTAAAACGCCACGATAGATTAGATGGAAGTGTGGGTGACGTAATATAATTAATCACACAAGAGAATAACACTTTGACATAAAAATGATAATGAGGAGAGATATTCTATCTGGTATAATGACAAGGTACTTTAGTTTTAGGGCTGTTCCAGCAAGTTATTTATAGCAATACTCTCTGGTCCTTTCCCCTGTATGGAGTCCTCACCATCTGGCCATAGAGAGGATGGAGGTGAGGAAGAGTATCTAACTAATTGATCCTACCTTCACCCTCAATGAAGACCAAATACTACACCTATTCATCAGTTCTGGCAGTTTCTCCAGTTTGAAACAGAAGTAGAAATGCAGGTCCATGTGGTTGTTTTTTTTTATTATTTTCATCATCCCATCATAAGCCACGACATTTTTCCATAATACACTTTCCCAGCACTTAGTACACAGCATTCAAACAACCGCAATGAAGTAACACATCATGACCTCAGACCTCATGTAAACATGGAAACTGTTCTTCTGAAAATGGTACATTGTTCAGTGTGTCATCATTCTACACGCACACAAAGGCCTAATCTCTGTGGTGAGTCTTTCAAAAACAGGTTTTGAAGGCGCTGATAATTCTAAGACATCGGGAAAAAAACATGACTTTTTCTTAAGCGTCTTACAAGGCTTGTAAAGATGCCGTTGGCAACACTGCAAACTCTTGGCTGGACCTTTAGTTTGAAACCAGGAACAGGTGAACATGTGAAAATTGGTAAACGTCTGTGTGTGTGTGTGTGTGTATGTGTGTGTATGTGTGTGTGTGTGTGTGTGTGTGTGTGTGTGTGTGTGTGTGTGTGTCTGTGTTGCAGGCTCGTCTCTCAGATGACATCAGGAAGGCACAGGTTCTGGGCACAGCAACATCCAACATCTGGCTGCAGAGAATCTCAGCCCACTTCATTAGTAACAGTAATCTATCTCTTCATTGGCCAGAACCAATGCAGTCCGGCAAGGAATGTACACCTGAGAATGGAAGAGACAAGTACAGACAGGAAAGAGAACATAAGTGATTAGAGACAGAGAAGAAAGGAAAGAAAGTGAGAAAAGGAGAGATGGAAAGAAGTCATTTGTCTGTATTGTAGTGTGGCTCTTTCACAGGCTCATTTAACAGCTGTGGGATATTGATGGACTTTGCAAAGCTTCTTCACAGTATGTGTGTGTGTGTGTCTGTGTGTGTGTGTGTGTGTGTGTGTGTAACCCTTCAATGAGATCACTAGAGGTTAAAACCCAAGCGATCCTGAGGCAGCCTTGACGAATAGCTGCTATTAAGAAGCAATTCAAGATAGCCAACTTACAACTCACAGTCACACATAAACACTTACAAAGCAAAAGCCAACTTGCACCACTAAAGGCAATGAGGAAAATACATCTCTTAAGGGGGAGAAGAAAGGAAAAAAAAGCTTTATTACATTCTGAAAGCGGTCAACGATCAGTTGGGTTGGAA
>NC_139656.1:6042109-6052109 GCF_951799395.1 Argentina silus | reverse complement strand
TGATGGGAGAGGGATGTTGGATATAATAAAAAAGGAGGAAATGAAAAGAGAGAATTTGCAATGTGAATGTTTTCAAGATGAAGGGAAGGTAATTTGGGGAATAAATCCAATCCTTCTACGAAAAAGTGAATAAAATCTCCTTCTCGTCCCCATATACACACAAACACACGCACAAATGCGCACACGCACACGCGCACGCACGCACACACACACACACACGCACGTTTCAGCACAAAATACATAATTCAAAAGCACATACAGTCCTCTGTGGCTCAGTTGGTAGAGCATGGCACTAACAACGCTTAGGTTGTGGGTTCAATTCCCGCTGGGACCATATATACTGAAAAATGTATGCACTCACTGCAATGTAAGTCGCTTTGGATAAAAGCGTCAGCTAAATGTATATATATATATACATGTACAGTATGATGAATGTTACACATGCATTTCTCTACCTATACTGTATATAGCTTGTCCGCACGCCAGGCAAACACACCACGCACACTGAAGCTTTATAACTCTTTTCATAAAACAACTGAACTAATATGAAATTCAGTGAGTTCAAAAGTAGAAGGAAAAGAAGAAAAAAAAAAAAAAAAGGAAAGAGAAAAAGAGAGCCTTTTGGTCATTTTCATAAAAAACTTTTGAGAGATGCTAATCCCCACTTACCTACCTGTGGGAGTGATTACAGTGTGTTAATGTACTCTGCCTCAGGACATGTTCAGGCAGATTGAAGAGGAAAAGAGCCTTTTATTCCGACGAGTCATCAGTAACTGTGTAATTACTCTAAAATGGAGGGGGGGGGGAAGTATAGCGGTATGGCGGAGAAGCACACTGAAGTACTAAAGCATACAGTGGGATGTGGAGGAGATGCGGAGAGAAGACAAACACACGGTGGGATGAAAGGACGGAACAAGAGGAGAAGTCAATAGGAGTTCACTCAGGTAAGGGAGAAAGAGCCGGTTTAATGAGGAGTGGAGGTCAATGATCAATCGGCAGAGTGGGTTGAATAAAACAGGAGTGACACAAAGAGGCAGAGAGAGACTGATGTCTATGACTGTTCTAAAGAGGGAAAGAGGAGGAGGAACAAAATGCTAGGAAGAGAGAGAAATCGAGAGTAATGGGGGACAAACGCTGCATAATGTGCTTTTGGAAGGTGGGTGGGGGAAGGTATTGACACCTGCTAGAGGAAACCAATGACCCAGCGCTGGATGTAGTAGGAAATACAGGGATGTTTCTAGGTAATACAGGGGTGGGGTGTGGGGAAAACATCCTGGGTACTGACCTTCATCGAGTTGGGCTTGTCCTTGAAGGGGTGGGGCTCAGTGAAGAACTCAGTGTTGAGGTCCAGCCGTCCATGGCCACCGTACTGCTCCGCGTCCGAGTCCAGCTTGATCTTGTATCTGCAGGCAGCGGGTTAAGGGTTAAAAGGTTCAACAACAATCCCAAATCACACCCACCGCACAACCCCTACAGGGGTAGCAGGAGGGAGCGGGTGTGTGTGTGTCTGTGCACACTGGAGGGCCTCACACCAGGGTCTCTATTTAATCACCACCCAGCCAGAGGAGAGGCGAGGTGGGGGAACAAAGCTGCGCGCCAGCCATCCAACCTCTTCCCGTGACAATCGCTGCTGCATAGGCCTGCTCTCTGTAGGACAAGCCAGGAGAGGTCATCCCCGGCTCCCTCTCTCCATGCTGTCGCCGGGGCGTTTGAAGATGAGAGAAGCGAGGGAGAGAGGGATGCCCCCAGGAGGAGGAGGAGGAGGAGAGAGTCAGATCCCCTGATGTTCTCTTTGAGTTGCTAATCACATACACACACCCACCCACCCACACACCCCTCTACACACACACACACACACACACACACACACACACACACACACGATGAATGGCATGTTCTATTTTTTTTTCTCTGAAAGTTGAATTTCAATAAGACGCACTTTCAGTTATCTCGACCTACCTCACACACGGTGAGGTAAAGCTACCTTTTCTACCTATTACACAGAGTAAAGCTTTAGAGTTTGGGGAGGGATGCTGAGGGTAATCTGGAGGGAGGAGGGAGGGAGAAGGGAAAAGGTGAGTTGAGGAAAGGAAGAGAAGGTGGTAGGGACGGTGGCGGGGGCAAATGAAGGAACAGAGGATGGAGGGAGGGTGAAGGATGGATGGAGAGAGGGCAGAGAGAGGAGGTGAAGGAGCTGGGTAGTAGAGGATCAATCATCTATCCCGCTGGTGTGTATTGATTCTCTGGTCTCTAGGGGCTAGCTAGGCGAAAGTGCTTTCAGGCTATCAGATGGGTCGATGTAAGAACGTGCCTGGCTCACGCTTGGGTCTGATAAGGGATGTGTGTGTGGGTGTGTGTGTGTGTGTGTGTGTGTGTGTGTGCGCGTGCGTGCGTTCGTTCATTCAATACTGTAGGTACATTCTGTATGCAGTGAAGAGTTCAGCTTGTGATCGATGGAAAAAGAATACATGGTTAGAGAGAGTGAGTGTGTGTGTGTGTGTGTGTGTGTGTGTGTGTGTGTGTGTGTGTGTGTGTGTGTGTGTTAAAGGGCAATGAGGAAGGAGGACATTGTTTTCCCCAGTGACTTGTGTCACCTAGCAGCAATGGTTATTACTAATCATAATATATAAATGTAGGTCTAAAATACCTTTGAGTGTGTAGAGGGAAATCAAACAGATTTCACAAACCCAGACACACACACACAGACACACACACACAGACACACACACACACAGACACACACACACACAGACACACACACACAAACACACACAGTAACGGAGAAGGATAGATTGAAATCAGGCACACACACACACACACACACACACACAAGGTGAGGGGGGAGGATAGATTGAAATGTACAGCTCTGTCTAATCATGTGGATCAAAGCAGACATGAGATCTGTCATGAGGGAATTCCCACTGCAGGCCTTCAGAGCAACACATAATCAAGCATCCGTCCTAGGCCTGTGTGTGTTTATGTGTGTGAGTGTGTATGTGTGTGTGTGTGTGTGTATGTGTGTGTGTGTGTGTGTGTGTGTGTGTGTGTGTGTGTGTGTGTGTATGCCAGCTGTCCTCTAGTGAAACAGAAGGGATACAGTAGTTTTGTGAGATAGGGAGTCAAATAGATGGAGAGAGAGAATTAACTGAGAGTATTAACTGTCTGAGGAGAGATGATGAAAGGATGAGAGGGAGAGAGAGAGAGACAGAGAGACAGAGAGAGAGAGAGAGAGACAGAGAGACAGAGAGAGAGAGAGAGAGAGAGACAGAGAGAGAGAGAGAGAGAGAGAGAGAGAGAGAGAGAGAGAGAGAGAGAGAGAGAGAGAGAGACACAGAGAGAGAGAGCGATAGAGAGAGAGAGGCAGAGAGGCATGCATGCGTCTCTCTGGTCCTTCTGTCTCAAATAACACAGATTGTTTCCAGAGTTTGTGTTTCTATGTGTACTGTAGGTTGGAAGAGGAACTTCCCTACTGTATCTCAACCGTTCCTGTTGCTATTGCCTCTCCTGTCAGTGAGTGACCCACATAGCTTCTGGCGTCAGGCTTCACACACTGTTGTTTTCTTAGTGGTGTTTGTTAGAGGAAGCATCCCTACTGTTCACCATGGAGGCCCCTAGTTCTACCGAATCGGGCGAGGTTCTCCTGGGTCCTGGTTGGTGTTGGGTTTCAGGGAGAGCTCCCTACTGTGCTGTTCCTGCCTCAAGACACCACAGACAAAACACATTCTCTGGCTGGGCATCAGCTTAGAACGCTGGCTTGTTTCGGTTTGTTGGAGTTACTTTGAGGAAGTTTCACACTGCTAACTGTGTACATTACCCTTACCCAGCTGCTGTATCCCTGCTGTCAAGCCCTACCCCCTACCCCTACTGTCAGATAACCATATCAACCATATATCTCTCTGGGTCTCCTTAGGCCAGACTACAACTACACAACCAGAAGGCTGAAAGGAAAAAAAAGAGGAAGGAAAAACAGAAGAAAGGGAAGAAGTAGAGGCAGAGAGAGGCAAACGGAGGTATGGGGTCGATCTATCTGCAGAGTCTTTCTCTACTCTGGTAGAGATAAAGGCAGGAAGAGAGTCAGACCGAGAGAGAGAGAGAGAGAGAGGCTGGTGTCTCTGCGAAGCCTCACTCCTCTCTGGGAGAATATTGTCTTCTGTTTGCTGGTTTTAACAGAAATCCCTCTCAAAGCCCCAATTTCCCACTGATCCTTCTCTTGCTTTCTTTTGATCCCGCCCTTTCTCATTGTGGAGGATAAAGCCATGATGGGGGTGTGCAAGTATAAGCTCTGCTTTAAATGATGGGCCAGGTGTGTTATCGGGGTGAGAACAGCAGGAAAGCCCGGGTCTGTGTGAGGTGTGTGTGTGTGTGTGTGTGTGTGTGTGTGTGTGTAGGGGGGGGTTATGGTAGATTAATGAGGCTTCTTAGTGCCACAGTGCTCTGAATTTCTTTCCTTTTTTTCCCCTGGTCATCCAATCATCAATCATCCGAACGGTTTCATTCGACTGACAGCCTGTGACAAAGAGTGATGAATGATTGACAGGTCGTGATAACACAGTCCATCGTTCATTGCAGAGGTTTTCCGGTCCTCAGGGCAAACCTCTGTCTAGACTTCTGTTCTTTGTTTCTGACTGCAGATGGATCTGTTTGCCCACAATGTCCAATGAATTTGTATCTCATGAATCAAAATCAGTTGTCAACCATTGTGGACACAGTCTTGTCTACATGTATTTGGATTACATCTGTGTAAGTGCTTCAGGGGGGTAACTCACTCTGTCCATAAACTATCCAGCAATCTTACCAAGCCTGATATACCTAATGAGCCACAGACAGAGTTATGTCTAAGAACAGATTGACAACATGCACTCCAATACTGGGGTTGAGATATGGCTCTCAGAAGGGCAGCATGGAGTGAGTGTGAATTGTAAACACATTAGGGTAAAAGTAGGCACATATTGAGGATCAGTTTACCCTCTCTAAGTACTAACTGTTGGGGTGGCAGGTAGCCTAGAGGTTAGAGAGGCCGGCCAGCAATCGGTAGGTCGCTGGTTCGATCAGGAGGTAGCCGGATGTGAGCTGGTGACTGGAAGGTTGCTGGCATCATATCGAAGGTGCCTACCACTGCCGTTGTGCCCTTGAGCAAGGCACTTAACCCCTAACTGCTCCAGGGGTGCCGAATAATGGCTGACCCTGTGTCCAGAGCTCTGGGGGTGTGCACGTGCGTTGTCTCAGAGGGGGGGTGTGCAGTGCATGTGTGTTGTCTTGGGGGGGGTGCAAAAACTACCACATTCCAACAATTGATGAGAACTGGTTGCATGGCTAATAAACAGTCTTGGCTAAAAAGACTTTCTTTCTTTCGCATTGGAGGAGGGATGTCAACAAAGACCCGTAGGCCATCCACACAGTCCCTCTGCATCTTCCATCCACCATAACCCCTTTCTCCTACTTTTAAAATGCTTCCTTCCTTCCTCCCGTCCTTCCTTTCTTTGTTCCCTACTTCCTTGAAGTAATAACTTTAATGTCATACTAAAGGAGATGAAAGCAAGTTTCCACTGCTAAGCTCACATCAAGTGGTGAGATCAGTTCCGTAGCTCAGATCAGTGATGACTCAGAAAGGGAGGAAGGAGATAAGAAGGAAGGATTTTTGAGATATGGGAACAGAGCCCATATTCTCCCTTAAAATCACCTGAATGTAAGAGAAGCTAGTACAGTCGGTATGCACTCCTGCTTGCCATCCCAGGGAGGGTGGGAAATAAATACGGTCTGAATGAATAACCGAAGCAAAGGAGAGAGAGACAGAGGGAGGAGAGGGTAGCGGCAAACAGAAAAACTGTTTCTTTCTGGCAGATTATCGATCAGTTCACACCTCCCTAAAGAAACGCGAAAAAGGCAGTCCTACAGTGTAGAAAAAAAAGATAAAGCTCTCTCTCTCTCTCTCTCTCTCTCTCTCTCTCTCGATCGAGACTTTGAATATTATCTATGTAAGATAGTGGGACAATTAGAATGAGAAAGCTCGTAATCGGTCAAATCCAAAGAGCTTGAATAAATCACTGTACGTCTGATATTCACCCAAAAAAAGCTGATTCATCACTTCTGTGCACTTCGATGTAGGTGGGGAAGTGGGGGAACAGGGTGTTTTGCAATGTTGTGAAATTCATATTGCACAGTATTGGTGCAGTACAGTACAGTACTTGGCCTCATTCAGTATTCATCAGATAACATTTTATAGACTTTGTAGACCCTGAAAATCATGTCTCAATGTTCTCTCTAAATATTGACCAGCTGATTTAATCGCAGACAGGGAGGTGGGTGTGTGTGTGCGTGTGCGTGTGTGTCTCATTGACAGTGGCTACACACAAAAACACACCTCCCAATCGTACTAGGTGGGGAAAGGCAGCGATTAAAATTCTGTTACTCCTATTGCCATTCCCCCCCACTTAGTTTTGACAAATCCATTTTCCACAAGACAAAGTAAACCAGCTCTATCTTTCAATTAATCTGCCTCCCAGATGGTGTGTGTGTGTGTGTGTGTGTGTGTGTGTGTGTGTGTGTGTGCGTGTGCGTGTGTGTGCACTTTCCCTTCTTGCCCCTATCTGAATTTTTATGTTTGTGTGGTGGTATGTTTACTGTGCGTGTATGTGTTTATGTATTTGTGTATAGGGGTATGTGTGTGTGTGTGTGTGTGTGTGTGTGTGTGTCGTTCCTCTCTGTCACATATCCTGTCTATCTCCTCTCTAATTGGACCTTCCTGTGAGAAGAAACATTTCACTGGCGTCTGATGCAGCACAGATACAGTACACACACTCCCCCACTCCACCACACCTCAAATACACCATCCCCTCATCCATAACAATCCCCCTCCTCCCTCTCACCCCCCCCCCCCCCCCATCCCCTGCCTTCATGTTCCCAAAATATCCGCCAACAGAACATGAGAGTGACTCTGCAAGCTCAGAGCTAATTAAACTGGTGTTACAGCGTCTCCCTGTCATAATGGGTGTCCCTGCTGTCCGACCCCACCCCACCCCACCCCAGCCCCCCCCGCTCTGTGCTGCTCAAACCAGGGGGGGAGACATGGAGGTTTCCTGCTTTACCAGAGCTAACACATGACACTCAACCCTGAGGGGAAATGTCCAACAGAAGAGGTTTTAGTGAGCATCACAGGAGCATGCCCCTTCCCATGACACTGCTACCTCTCTCTCTCTCTCTCTCTCTCTCTCTCTCTCTCTCTCTCTCTCTCTCTCTCTCTCTCTCTCTCTCTCTCTCTCTCTCTCTCTCTCTCTCTCTCTCTCTCACAACAGACACAGATAGGAGGAGGGTGGGGGGGGGGGAAAGCGAGGGATGATTAAAACGTGCAAAGGATACTTCCCGGGTGGTCCCATTGCTATGCGGTAGTTGGTGTAACTGTGGCTGGGGTGGAAATTAAATACAAACACCACGTTTGCTCTCTCAAACACAATCACTTTGTCCTTCTCATCCGCAGTCGTCACCACCGCCTGCAGAGAAGGATGAGTGACATGGGTTAGTCAGGGACTATAGACGAACCAATCATCTGACAGCTTCTAGCTTCTTTCGATCTCCCACGACGGCTTTGTCTCAAATGACAGCCCATTATTTCCCTGATAGTGCACTACTTCTGACCAGAGCCTCAAAGGACCACTTACAGAGATCTGGTCAGAACAAGTGCACTTGGGGAGTAGGGGGCCATTTGAGATGTGCACCTGTCCTGGACATACAGAACTGCATGTTTCAGAGCCCAATTGTAATAATTCACTCATATAAACTTCCCTTCCCTTCCCTCTCTCCTCCCTCCCTCCTCAAATTGTGGGGTAAAACATCCACCCTGCTGTGAGATGGACAGGTAACAGAGGAAAGTGGTGGAGGAGGATGAGGAGGATGAGTGAGTCATTCATTACCTAATGTTCACCGTCTGCACTGAGTCTGTTTGTGGGTGCTCTCTCTCTCTCTCTCTCTCTCTATCTGTGTGTGTGTGTGTGTGTGTGTGTGTGTGTGTGTGTGTGTGTGTATATATATATGTGCGGTGTGTGTGTGTGTCTGTGTGTCTCACCAGCGAGGCAGCGAGCCAGCCATACTTGTCTTCAGTATGGTTCATGTCTCTATCGAAGGCGTTCAGCTGTTTGTATCTCAGGTGTTCCATGGTCAGAAGATCATACTGACGTCGAGCATAGTGGTAACTCTCATTGTTGCCTTTACGGGGGAAATCTAACCACTCTGGATGGCCAAACTCATTACCTACAGAAAGACAGGATACACAAAGCCCCAAAATTAATACCATTGGCACCATAACTAGACACATTTAGACATGGCATTAATTTGTCGTCATATTGCATATTTATTCTAATGCTCCAAGTGGAAACAGATGGTGCGGAACATAGAGGGGCTCGTAGCCCAACATATGTAAATGACAAACACACACACACACACATATACACACAAGCACACACACACACACACACACACACACACACACACACATGCACGCATCTCAGCCTCTGTGAACTTTTCTGATTCGAGCCCACTTCAAAGCTGCAGAGTTGTAAAGACTACTCTATCAGAACAAACACAAAATGGAGGGGGAAAGAAAGGTAAAGGAGGAGAGATTTGAGGCAGAACGGGAGGCATAGACTCCCAAAGCTCTCACTTGAACTTTACTTTGTAAAGAGAAATGTGTGTGGGGCATATTTCAGAACCAGACACTTCTATCACTTCTGAACCATGCAGAGAGAGACTGCATACAGATTACCACAGGGGGGAGAGACAGAGATAGAAAGAGAGAGGGGGGGGGGGGGGAGAAAGAGGGAGAAGGAGAGAGAAATTGACGGAAATAAGGGGAAGGATGCAGAAGTTGTGTAGGCAACTACATGGCAGGTAATTATGGCAAACGATAAAACATGAGAAAAGTTGCAACAGGTTCATTAAACCGTTTCTGGAGAAGTGCAGCAGGTGGAATTTTACTTAAAGCTTGTTGAGTGCTAATGACACATCAGATCGCGATTAATTCTCATTGTCATTGCCGAAGATCTGCCCTCCCGCGTCTATGCTAACTGAAACTTTGCTGAACGAAATTACCAATTTAGCAGCAATGTCAACTAAAACGTTTTCTTGCACAGTGCTCTTTAGTGGAAGCGAATTGGAAGCCTTCATCTTTGTGAGGCCTTTGTCATTCTTTGTGAGACATGTCATTACATTCTATATGAGTGAATGTTGGTGATTGTTGCTTCTTGGCCAGGGGCTTCCTGAGTTGTAAAAAAGAGATTATTTTTAGTGAGCTGAGTTGAAACGGTTGTTTGCATATGTCAGTTTTGCATTGAGACGGGTAGTTAAAAAACACAGGTCCCCATAGAGAATAGTCTAGAGTGTGAGCTGTAAAAGAAACTGCTCTCAGAGGAGCAGGGCTTCGGGAACAGTGGAGAAAAGTCAATACAAGAACTTACTTACACAGGGGACTGTGTTTAGAAAGTGTATTGGAGGGAATGAAAGGGTGAAAGTGTGTGTGTGTGTGTGTGTGTGTGTGTGTGTGTGTGTGTGTGTGTGTGTGTGTGTGTGTGTGTGTGTAAGAAAAAGTAAGAGAGAGATAGATAGCGAGGGAGAGAGAGAGAGAGAAAATCAAGAATAGTAATCCATAACTTTGGTAAATGCCCCAAGGCCTGTACCCTTCCAAGTCAGCTGCAGGGGTGAACAGGATGTGTGTGTGTGTGTGTGTGTGTGTGTGTGTGTGTGTGTGTGTGTGTCTGGGGTAGAAATGATGTTGTGCAAAATCTCCTACATGGCATACACTATATGTAGTTGACACTGTTGAGAGAGTCCTGAGCGTTAGGCTATTTGTGGAAGATGCTGTAGTTTGTCCAAATGTTTTCTAGTGAACCGAGAGATTGATGGATAGATACTATACTTTACGCTCGTCCACTTCTACCTCTGAAATACGATATGCCACCAGATAAGCCACCAAAATTGGTCTGAAGTGGCCACATAAAAATGCACGCCTCAG
>NC_139656.1:6027109-6037109 GCF_951799395.1 Argentina silus | reverse complement strand
ACACACACACACACACACACACTCGCACACTCGCACACACTTTACAAGCTCGATGTCCTTGGCCAGTATCATAAAGCCAAGTTGAGCAGACAGACTAAATCAACATTCAGGTGGTAAACCAGCCTGTAAAGTAAATCTCAGAGACGGGTACTGCAGCATGTATTACCATACAGACGGAATATACTGAAGATTTGGAGAAACATGAACACACTCTCTACTGCTAAGCTCTTTACTGCTACCGTCATATGAATTCATGCATACATCACAAGTCTTACTGAAAAGTAGCTTGGTGCCTCTAAACTAAATAAAGGATAAAAAAGCAGAAGAAGAGAGAGAGAACAAAGCCACCGCAAGACGATGCTGAATGCTTCAATAGTCCAGAGGACAAGAGGGAAAATAGAGGGAGAGGAAAGAAGAGAGGAAGAGCGAGAGAGTGAGAGAGAGAGAGAGAGAGAGAGAGAGAGAGAGAGAGAGAGAGAGAGAGAGAACAACAAAAAAAATACACTGTCAGGCAGGGAAACAGACAGAGAAAGTTTTTGACAAGGGGGAATGTACTTCAAGCCATGTCCTTCAAGGAGACACTTAAGTCCGCAGCAACACAAACACACAGCAACAAAACAAGAGGCTGGCAGATGAATTTGAATCTCAAGCACACACACAAAAAAAAGAACCACAAAACAAAAGCAAAGACTCTTTTCTTTGGGTTTTGGTTTGCAACAAAACTGAAGAAACACGGGTAGCAAAGGGAGCTTCATCGTTTCTAGAACTTGCACACGTACACGACTTCATGGTCAACTATCCATGAGACGCACAACAACATTACCAGTAGGAATCCAAGTATCGTGATCATAGTCACAATTATTCTCAGTAAGTTGAATGAGGGTCTCTCTCTACCACTGAAGTATACCCTCGAAGAGTCAAGGAGTTTTAAAGACCTTGTTACCAGTATATCATGGGAACATTCACCCCTGGTTCAACAGTTCACTTGAGGAGGAGGACAGAAAGTGAATGAGAGGGGGGAGGGGGGGGAGGGAGGAAGAGACGGAATGAGGTCTAGATGGAATCAGGTCTAGAGTTGAGGACCACGACCACAACCACGACCATGTCTTCTATCTGTGCAGTCCCACGTTGAAAACAGCAGAGGGCAGAATGAGTCCAGACAGGCATGGGGACACAGGAGAGACAACAAAAAGTAATAGCCAAGGAGAAGTACTCTGACGGACTGCAAAGGAGGGTCCATCAATTACCATGTTCACCAACCAGCTAACGGGATGCTGTGATGCCGGCATTCCGGTCGGAAAGGCTGTTTTTCCCATCTTTATCTGTATTTCCTCCCAATCCCCCAATGTTTTATTCCAACCTTTAAAAACCCAACTTAAATGTCAATATGTTATAATGAGGCGACTGTATTCTGTTCTGTCTGTATTGCTCTATGGATCAGCAGCTTAATTATTCCTCTGGAGGGTTGGGCCCGGGAAGAGAGGGAGGGGAGTAAACACTCAAAAACATTGGATAATTCCACTTCATTATCGAAAGCAAATGAGTCCAATCACACAGACATTCTGGGTACCATTACCTGCAACCTGAATATTCATTGGCTAAATAATGGATTGCGGAGGCCAATGAGAGGGTTATAATGATCTGTTTCCGAGTGCCACTGCTCCATCCATAGTTACTAGATGGCCATGCCAAAGAGGACAATCTCTTAAGGAGGTTTGGTAGTCTTCCACATCCAATAATGAAGAAACTTGAATTATCCTACAGTATAAGCTGTCTGATCTACATAAATCTACGGATGACAATGCCATTCACACTGACTATACTGTGATTATATTCTCTGCATTTCTCTCTGTCTCTCTACGGTAGCGACCCATCACTGCTGAAAGAGAGGCAAACACACACACATTGTACACTTAGGCCTGCAGTCAGCTGCATCAATACACAAACCTCATTAGAGACTTAATAGACTCTAGTCACACAAGGGCATGCACGCACACACACACACACACACACACACACACACACACACACACACACACACACACACACACACACACACACACACACACACACACACACACACACACACGTACACACACACACACACACGCACACACGTACACACACACACGTTATGATGTGAACCCAGACAGGAAACGAATAAATCAATTCTCTTTGATATGAAAAGAAGTGTCAGCAGAACCTAGACCCCGCCACAGCAGGCCTAGATAAAGCATGGGCTGAAAGAGGCTTTGAGTCTGAAGAAAGACAATACATTCTAAAGAATCAATCGGGACACCCCTAGATGTTTTCGAACCTCAGTTCCACCACACACAGCAATATTCATGTGATATTGAAAGATGGATGAGAGGCCTGTATCTTCTACTTATAATGTATGTTCCACCAACGCGACTCCCGATGATTCTGCATGTCTAATTGACAAACCCAGGTGAAGGTCTGTCAGATCCTAAACAAAAGGTGGAAGAACATGTTTGTCAGTGTGTTTCTATTGGTATTAATGTCACGCAAACACACACACACACCCACCCAAACCACCCCCCCCCCCCCCCACACACACACAAACATGCACGCACGCACGCACACACACACACACACACACTTTCTCACCTGGATCCACTTGTCAGGCACAGCCATGGCCAGACGATAGTCAAAGCCAAGTCCTCCCTTTTTAATGGGCACACATATCCCTGGCATCCCAGACACATCCTAGAGACGGAGGGAGGGAGGGAGGGGGGAGAGAGCTGCATTATCAACATGATCATACATTATATGTCGCGTGTGTCCTGTCCCATGAACACATTCAGGAAAATAGTTTTTCCATTTCAATTTGAGAAAGGGTGGGGAGGAGATGAGATAGTGACCGTGAGATGAAGAAGAATGGAGAGAGAGCAGAGAGAGAGAGAGAGAGAGAGAGAGAGCAAGGAAAAGGAAGCGAGAAGAAGAGAAGAGTGTCTTTCGGCAGTGATGGCTCAGGGAGATGTCAAAGCAGGGCCACTGAGTGAGTCAAGAGGGTTCTAATGGACGGGGATGAACAGCCCTGTTGTTCTGGGGGGCGCTGAGATGAAGATGTGCTGTCTTTACCAGGAGGGGAAGGAGGGCATAGGTGGGGGGGCGGCAGGGGATGCTGGGGAGCTGGGAAAAGGGGGCTTTGAGGAGCTCCCTGCTCTCCTCGTCAACCTTTGGGTCCTAATTACCCAATTATCACCTGCTATCCATTACCTTCTCCCTTGTTCCCTCTTTCTCTCCCCTCAGGGCACTAACACTCTAAATAAACAGACAGAGAGAGAAAGAGAGAGAGAGAGAGAGAGAAAAAAGGAGAACAGTAGTAATTTGCCTTTGAGGAAAGTGGGGGAGAGAAAAGAGGTTTGTGGGGGAGAGCGGGAGGAAGGGATGAGGACAGGAACAAAGGTACTGGAGGGAGAGATGGAGGGGGGGTGGGTGGGGTGGGGGGGGGGGGGTTGAGGGACGAAGACGAAAGAGGGGTGGGGAGAGGATAAGTAGGACTGATCAATGGTAGATATCCCTTCTCTGAGGTAATAGGGAGATTAAACTGAACTGTAGATATCATCTTAATACCGGTGTCAGGATTAGATGAAGTAGATACTGTTAGCTAGACAGGATATGAAGCCATCATTGAGATGATTCTGTGCAAAACTAGATCATGTAACTGATAGACGTTGGTAGTTAGTGTACGATAGTGATGCAGTGTGTGTGTGTGTGTGTGTGTGTGTGTGTGTGTGTGTGTGTGTGTGCACTCACCTCTGCGATAGTAATGCAGTCGGGGTAGAGAGTGTGGAGTATGTGGTTAGAGATCATCAGATGGACGATAGAATCCTCATCCACATGCATCCCAAAGTACTCACTATAGCCACCACAGAAGGACATGGCTGCAGAGAGAGGGAGAGAGAGGGAGAGAGGGAGAGGGAGAGAGAGAACGGAGAAGAAGAAGAGATGAAAACAGAGTGAACAACAGTGCAAATAAAAGAGTACAGAAAGAGAGAGGGAGGAGATGAAGAGTGGGATACCCAGAGTAAGTGAGTGACAGAGGGTGATTAAAAGAGACAGTGGGGAAAGACAGGAGACAGATTTTAACAGGTGAGTCTGAGTCGCGGTTTATTGAAAAGTTTATGTTGCAGACAGACTGAGAAAGAAGCGTTTATTACCTTTAAACTCCCCAAGGTCTTCTGTTCTTATCCATCACTGTCTGAGCGCTCTCTCTCTCTCTCTCTCTCTCCCTCCCTCTCTGTCTCTCCCTCCCTCCCTCTCCCTCTCTCCCTCTATCATTCCCTCCTGCACTCTATTTTTTATTTGATTGTATCTCATTTATACTAAACTACACCACAGGACCTCAGAGAACCACATGACGTGCAGTCCACAAGGTATCTATTTGTTTGAAGAACTGAGAAGTTGCACGCACGCACAAACACGCGCACAAACACACGCGCACAAACACACGCACACAAACGCACACGCACGCACACAGGCAGAGAGCCTTAGAAAGACTAGAATACGTTGCTATTGAGTGGATAACAGGTATGGTGTAAATAGCTCTTTATTCCGGATGAGACGAGCTCTTCAAGGCAATGGTCTAAACGGGTGAGTAAGTAAGAGCAGGACAGGACAGAGACAGAGACAGAAACATAGTTATCCTGTCCTCCGTCTCACCGATGCCGTGGTGGTGGTAGAGCATGGAGGAGACGCCATCAAACCTGAAGCCATCAAAACGATACTCCTCCATCCACCAGCGCAGGTTAGAGAGCAAGAACCTCAACACCTCCCAACTGAGAAAGAGAGAGAGAGAGAGAGAAACAGAGTGTATATTCAAATCAGGTATATGCTTAAGCCGACTAAACAAGGGCAAAATGGGAGTCCCTCCGACCAGCATTGAGGAACATTTAGGGACACACACCATATTAGACTGGTTTATGACCGTCCCTCTGGTTCAGACACGCACAGAGGTCAAATGCATTTCAGTCAGCAGTGTAGGTGTGTGTGTGTGTGTGTGTGTGTGTGTGTGTGTGTATGTGCGTGTATGTGTGTGATGGCTCAGCACAGGGAGGTGATAGGTCTAGCCCCCTGGAGTCAAGATCAATGTGTGTGTGTGCGTGTGTGTGTGTGTGTGTGTGTGTGCATGTGTGTTAAGTCTAGCTGCCTGGGGAGCAGAGCAGATCATCTCCTCCTCTCTCTTATCTGTGTTTGTGGACCTCCTCTGTCAGAAAAATAACTGGCTTTTGGCTACTGCACCTAAACACACACACACACACACACACACACACACACACACACACACACACACACTCAAACACACACACACACACTCAAACACACACACACACACACACACACCAAAGGCTGACTTCACAGAGTTGTTTCAGCCTGTTGGGATTCAATTAAAGTCAGTTAAGTGAGAGTGGGATGACTGCTCCAGAGACTAATGGGTTGAGCTCCACAGATCTCCTATCCCCCACTATTATCTTTCATTAATAACACAACGCCTCTGACAGATAGGGACAGGAAGGGAGAGAGGGAGAGATGCAGATCAACAGAGAGAGAAAATGAGCCTGTGTCTGTGTTTGGTGAATTAAAATATGTCTGGTAAACAAACTCAAAATGATTTTCAAAACGGGTACAAGTAGATACACAGGCGTAACCTGAGGTTTTAGCCTGATTTGCACCCTTCGCCAATTTCCAAGCGATGACATGGTGTGAAAACACCTCTTCGCTACTCCTGCGTCTGGCTCGCAGAGATGGGTGTGTTGTCTACACAAAAATGACGTGCACATACACACATGGAAAAGTTGCACCAGGGCAGGATGTGGCACACCATACTTGAGGAAAATTTGCATTTCAATTGGTTAATCGCCAGACAAAGACACTACCCAGAAAACTACCAAAAATATATCGGACTCGTTATACTTTTGTAGATGCTTTCGATGCTACCAATGTTCAAGCAATCCGAAAATATAGATTTGACAATCACGCCATTCTGGATTTAGCCTTGGGGATCGGGACGAGAGCTTTTCCAAAGCTTTGCATTCCATTGCTGACCGTCTCAATCCACTGCTTGATTAAGATTGTGTAATCTATGGCGTTATATTTTGCAGCAATCTTTGATGCAGTAAAATTTACTTTCGGTTTTGAGACACAGGAGGAATGGTTCAGACTCATCACTGGTGCACTCATAGATGGTGAAAGTTTATCTTAAAAACAAAACAACCTATTACGCCTGTAATCAACTAAAGGGTATCCGAACAGTCCAAATCATATGATTCTAAATGAATAACAAACATATAATTTTTTTTTATTTATCCCTTATTTGATCTGGTAAATTGACTGAGAACATATTCTCTTTTGCAGCAACAACCTGGGGAAGAGTTGCAGGGGAAAGGAGTCAAGACCTTGGTTTAATGTGTCATACGAAAAACAGCATCCTCTGCAAGGCAGAACCCCATTCACTGGTCTGGGGCATTGGGGTCCCTTAGACAAGAGGGAGGCGTGCCACCTACTGGTCCTCCAACACCACTTCCAGCAGCCTGTTTTGGTCCCCCATCCAAGGATCAACAAACACATACCCTGCTTTGCATCCCAGACAAGCCATCAGAGAGTTGCTTGGTGGTGTGGCTGCTGGCACATGGGGCTCTTGTGTATTATCCATCTGGATTTTGAGTAACCCCCCCTCCCTACCCAGGCCATGGCTGGCCACTTGGTTCACACGTTGTAACACCTTTTCCTCACATTCGTTCAGGGTCCCCCCCGGTGCCACTTTCATTGGAGCATATTGAATGTTCATCTTTAGCTCTTTGTTTTAAATCAGCATTATTATTTGTTTTTGATAGGAGATGGAGGATTTATTGAGTTGGTGATTCTTTGCCAGATCTTTTTTTTGTTTTGATGACGCACACATGCAGGGCAGATTCACTTTGAAGTGAATCTTTGTTTTCAAGTGTTAATTCTAGCAAATGCATGATTTCATTTAAGGTAACATTTTCTGACCTGGATTTCACCCCTTCCATGTTACAATTGATTGTAAAATGACACTAGTTATATAAATAAGACATGTCAGCCTCTTTTTGTGCCCATCTACGTACATCAGCGCAGCATAGAAAGGTCTTTGAAAATAGCTTCTCAATAAATAGACTCAGCGTGGGCTCAAGAAAATGCGCACATATGTCAGCTCATAAGTTTCTTTGAAAATCACCCAAACTGTATCTAAGAGTCAGTGTCTTTAAGGGTGCAACCTTGGTGTGAAAATATTGCATAAACATAAACAGGAATGTTTGGAATAAACAAAAAAACTATTTGATCTTTGGTTTCATCATGTGGAACGTGGGTAATTGAGGAAAAGTAAAGTAGTGCAGTTTTTCAAGTCTTTAGGGCCTTGCATATGAATATTTCTCATCGCTTGCAGAAAAGACACACAGACACATACACACAAGTTCAAAAGCCTTGATCTATTCCTATTAAAGAACACAGTAAAAGGAAGGGATGTAGGGATGGAGGGAAGAGGGAGAGTAAGGGAGGGAGTGAGTCAAGGTACAGTGCCCTGCATAGGTACTGGAAAGACAGAGCATTGTGTTTGCTTTGAGCTCTACACTCCCAACACTTTGGATTTGAAATCAGACAATTACTGTAAAGATTAAAGTACAGATTCTCAGCTTTAATTCAATGTTCTATTTTTTTCAGATTGGTTTCACCATTTAGAAATTACAATATATATATATATATATATATATATATATATATATATATATATATATATATATATATATATATATATATATATATAGTGCCCTTATTTCAGGGCACCAAAAGTATTGGAAAATTGGCATGACAGGTGTTCCGTCACATAATTTGTGCAGGCATAAAAGAGCTCTCTATGTGCATAATTTATTCTAGGCTTTTCATTTGCCTTTGGAGTCTGATATTGGTGTCTGTCAACATGAGGAACAAAGAAACATCAATGAAAGTCAAGGAAGACATTATGAGGCTGAAACACCCAATACCTTAGACTTACCAAAAATCTCAAATTTGTCACATCATTAAAAACTAAAGCTCGGCAATCGCAAACGGGCGGGTATGCCAAGGAAGACTTCTACAGTGATCGACCGAAGAATGCTCACCATAATTAAGAAAAAAAATTAAAGAAACTGTCCCACAGATCAGGAACACTCTCCAGGGGGTAGGCGTGAATGTGTCAGAGACTACCATCCAGAGAATACATCATCAGCCAAACTACAGAGGCTCCACTGTAAGGTGCAATGTATGGCTTCCACTGGAACTGGCTCACTTGTCTTCATTGTTGATATAGCTGCTGACAGCAGCAGGATGAATTCTGAAGTGTACAGAAACATCTTGTGTGCTCAAGTACAAGCAAACGCCTCCAAATTCATTGGATGGCACTTCATCATACGGTAAGACAATGACCTGAAACATACTGTCATAGCAACTAGGGAGTTTTTCAGGGCCAAAAAGCGGAAAGTTCTTGACTGGCCAAGTCAATCTTAAGATTTCCTGAAGAAAAGACTTTAGGCAAGAAGACCTCAAAACAAACAATGGCTGCAGTACAGGTCTGGCAGAGCATCACCAGAGCATTTACCCAGCGTCTGGTGGGGTCAATGGGTCGCAGACTTCAGGCAGTTATTGCATGCAAAGGACTGTCAACCAAATACTAAACATGAGTACTTTATTTGGACATTATATAAAAAAATGTTGGAACCCTGAAATAGGGGGAGTATGTTTAAACAACGTTGTACTTTCTAAATGGTGAACCCAATGGGAAAAAAACAAACAAACACTGAATTAAAGCTGAGAAATAGTAATTGTTTGTTTTCAAATCCAAACTGTTGGGAGTATAGAGCTAAAAGAAGACAAAATGCTTCCGCTTTCCAATACTTAATAAGGAGAGCGCTGTATAAGGGTGAGTGTGTCTACTGCATGTCATCATTGGGTCATCTACGTTATTCTCTCTGTGTTATCTACACATCAACACCAGAATGACATGTATTGATTTATTGATTAACTTAATGGGTCATGTCTCCCACAGAGAACAGAGGGCCTGCCTCTTTTAGCCTGCACTGCAGAACAAGAATCTACTGCATGCCTACCACTACCGCCTTTCCAAAACACACATCCATAACATCCTCAGGGTCTCCTATCTGCAGTGCCATGACCATATCACCGTCATTATTAAATCAATAGAAAATAATGAAAACTGCTTTTACAATGCCCTACACCACTTGACATCCCTCTCTAAATGAATTGTGAGGAGAAGGGGTGAAGTCTCTATCAGCCTAATAGTTCCTAGAAGGAGTTGGGCCATATCTCTCTATCTACCTATCCTTCGAATGTAAACTCTCTCTCTCTATTAGCGGAGGAGCGGCGAGATGAAATGAAAGGAGGAGTAGAAGATTGGTGTATATTTGAAAACGGTCACATGGAACTTCCATCTACAGTATCTCCCCCTCTCCCTCTCTCTATTCCCCAGCTGCTTTGAAATTAAGCCATCAGCTCTAAAAGACTTCTCCACCCAAACCACTCTGTAACAAGAGGGGAGAGACGGAAGGAAGGAGGGAGGGAGGGAGAGAACTAAAGAGAGGAGAAGGAAAGTATGTCAGAGAGGACAGGGCAGGAGAGAGATGTTACAGGTTTACAATATGGAGTGGGGGAGATGGAGGAGACCAGATGGAGAGATGGAGGGAGGGAGGGAGGGAAGGAGAGAGGGAGGGAGGGAGGGAACTAAAGAGATGAAGAAGAAAGTATGTCAGAGAGGAGAGGGTGGTAGAGAGGAGATGTTACAGGGGTAGAGTATGGAGAGTGGGAGAGGGAGGAGAGGAGATGGAGGGAGGGAGGGAGGGAGGGAGGGAGGGAGGGAGGGAGGGAGGGAGGGAATAAATAGAGAAGATAAAGACGGGCTGTCAGAGGTGCGGTGTGGGGGAGGGATGGGAGAAGAGAGGAAAAGATGACAACATATATTTCTTAA
>NC_139656.1:6022109-6024609 GCF_951799395.1 Argentina silus | reverse complement strand
GGGGAGAGTGATTGAAAGAGAGAAGGAGAGAGAGATAGAGAGAGACAGAGAAAACAGACAGAGAGAGAGTGATTGAGAGAGAGATTAACAGAGAGAATGAGTGAATGGCTGAGACATACAGATAGACAGAGTGTGATAGAGAACAGATTGACAGAGAGAGAGAGAGAGAGAGAGAGAGAGAGAGAGACAGAGAGAGAGAGAGAGAGAGACAGAATGGAAGCTTTGAAAAGAGAATAACAGAGAGAGATGGAGGAAATATGTGAGGGAGAGACAGAAAGGGAAAGGGTGAAAGAGAGTGAAAGAGAAGGAAAGAGAGAGAGTAATTGAAAGAGATAGAGACGTTCTGTCCCCTGTTGAAAGCCCTGTCAGCAGAGGGGGACTGCCTAAATGAGGCTGACACACACACACACACACACACACACACACACACACACACACACACACACACACACACACACACACACACACACACACACACACACACACACACACACACACACACACACACACACACAGACACAGACACAACCCCAGTGAGCCCCTACTACAACAGGTAAGAGCCTGATACACACAAACACAACAGCAACAACAGCAACCACAGATGAAAAGCCTCAAAGAGGAATCAATCCATTGGAGCCACGGAGCCACAGAGCCGTGCTCCCCAGCCCACTCCCCGGAGGATTACACATAATTGGCCCAGAAAAACACCCACATGACAACAATAACAAAGCCTTCAAACACAGACAAGAAACAACAATTAATAAATCAAAACAGGAATAGATAAATAAATGAATAAATATACATAGAGCTTTGAAATGCGGCGTCCCGGACCATTGTTCCATGCTACCTAATGGCGTAGAGACCTTGCTCGGCTCAACAACACATGCATATCTAAATGAGTGAAAACCAGATGGACATGCTAGCTGTGTCTGAGGAAAGACCATCAAGTAGCTTGGGAGCCGTGTGTGAGTCTTTGTTAGCATTCCAAAAAATACAATCGGAATATTGTAGATGGCTGGCAGCTATGAGGTAGGGCCTGTCGGAGCTGAATATGTGTTGTGTTAACTGGTGTAATGTTATAGTACTAGGGCAGTGTGTGTGTGTGTGTGTGTGTGTGTGTGTGTGCGTGTGTGTGATGTTACCTTTCGTAGTTGAAGAGGCGGGGAGCCCACTGCGCATGCTCTCCTCTGGTTCCTGAGTGAAAGAAGCAGGAGTCTGTCCATCAAATCTGTTTAGTCATCCGCAGTGTTACTGGAGGCATGGCTGTGGACCACGTCCAACAGCACGGTGATCCCGAGGGAGTGGGCGGTGTCAATCAACCTCTTCAGCTCCTCAGGGGTACCAAAACGACTGGAGAGAGAGAGAGAGAGAGAGGGAGAGAGAGAGAGAGAGAGAGAGAGAGAGAGAGAGAGAGAGAGGGAGAGAGAGAGAGAGAGAGAGAGAGAGGAGAGAGAGAGAGAGAAGGGTAGAGGAGTAGGGGGGAAGTAGGGGGGAAGATACATTTGAAGTTCAATATTTAAATAAACCAAACAAATCATACAGCAAGATAACACAGTCAAATACAGGACGAGGGAGAGTGAATGAGGAAGGTTATTTCAGTTTGATTCACTAAAAAATCCTGCCTTGAGCATCTTGCAGGAGAGAGAGAGAGAGAGAGAGAGACACAGAGAGACGTGAGACTGAGCCTATCTGCCTCAAACTGAAGAGATATCACAGGAAGGAACCACCCCCCACACACACAAAAAAAACCCAACTAATTTCCTGTGTGTGAGAGGCCAAAAAGTCTAAACTATGTCTGCCATGTGAAGGTGAGTCCAGAAGAGAAGACCAGAGCACATTTCCTCTCTAATCCTGGCTCTGGCATGCAGAGGTCTACTCGACACAATCACACTGGAGCAGAAGAGCATGGTAAAAGAGACTGTCTATTCGCCACGAAATGGATCTCTCACCACCGGCAAACATGTCAAATCCTTTAGTTTCTCAACAGGTACTGGTAACGTAAGCAGCTTATGGCAATTTGATTCGGGAACAGCGCTATTCAAATCTATTTCATTGTGTCGTTACAGCGAGCTCATTCAGATGATGTTTGCCATCCACCAAATTCGCTCGCCAACTAAAGCACCTGATAAGAATATCCTGCCCTCGATCTAAACTGTGCCCCTAGCTGATTGGCCTCAGAAGGACCAGAGGGAGGGGGGGGGGGGGGGTGTATAGAGGAGGCTAAAAGCTAGTTTTAAACACCATGTAGGCCTGGCGTGACTTAGGGGAAACAATTTAAATGAGCCAAAACAGCCTTAGAGCGACCCTGTGTGTATGAAGGCTTGCGTCACAAAGCGCTCTGTGTTATCACAGTTATACTGTTACCGCTGACCCTTTTAACCTTTCCTGTCATTACCAAATGACAACAGAGGAGATGGTAAGGGGAATGCATTTGCGTGTTTAGTCACAAACACGCGATGACAAACTCATATAGACAAAGCTATTTACTCCACACATTACC